>NC_140953.1:99401204-100001204 GCF_014529385.1 Adiantum capillus-veneris
CTCCAAGTGGTGAGAAAGAATAACCCTTAAGATATAGCCTTATAGGTTGGACAAGTGGTGGACCTTAACACCCAAATATTCTTAATATAATGACAGAGTGAAAAAGTGGTGAATCTTGAGACCAAACCACTCATGCTACTAGCGTTAATAGGTTGGACAAGTGGTGGACCTTGAATGTAAACCCCCCATGTTTCAATAGAGTTAGCTTCGACAAATGGTAGAGGATCCTTCTCTCCATGTTTCAATGGAGCCTAGCTTGGACAAGTGGTGGACCTTTGTTTCTCTCTATGTTTCAATAGAGTTAGCTTGGAGAGGTGGTGGACCTTGGAGCCAAACCCCCATGTAAAACATATCATGGACATTTCAAGTGGTGAGAAAGAATACCCTTTAAGATATACCCTTATAGGTTGGACAAGTGGTCGACCTTAACACCCAGATCTTCTTAACGTAATGACATAGAGTGGAAAAGTGGTGAATCTTCAGACCAAACCACTCATGCTACTAGAGATAATAGGTTGGACAAGTGGTGGACCTTGAATGTAAACTCCCCATGTACAAAATATCATGGGTTTAAGGTATTTCAATGGATCTTAGCATCTTGGAGACATGGTGCAGCTTGCTTCTCTTCATGTTTCAATGGAGCCTATCTTGGACAAATGGTGGAGCATCCTTCTCTCCATGTTTCAATGGACCCTAGCTTAGACAAGTGGTGGACCTTTGCTTCTCTCTATGTTTCAATAGAGTTAGCTTGGACAAGTGGTGGAACTTGGAACCAAACCCCCATGTAAAACCTATCATGGTCATTCCAAGTGGTGAGAAAGAATACCCTTTAAGATATAGCCTTATAGGTTGGACAAGTGGTGGACCTTAACACCCAGATCTTCTTAATATAATGACATAGAGTAGAAAAGTGGTGAATCTTGACATCAAACCACTCATGCTACTAGTGATAATAGGTTGGACAAGTGGTGGACCTTGAATGTAAACCCCCCATGTACGAAATATCATGGGTTTAAGATATTTCAATGGAGCCTAGCATTTTGGAGACCTGGCTTGGACAAATGGTGGAGCATCCTTCTCTCCATGTTTCAATGGATCCTAGCTTGGACAAGTGGTGGACCTTTGATTCTCTCTATGTTTCAATAGAGTTAGCTTGGACAAGTGGTGGACCTTGGAACCGTACCCCTATGTAAAACCCATCATGTGCATTCCAAGTGGTGGTAAATAATACCATTTAAGATATAGCCTTATAGGTTGGACAAGTGGTGGACCTTAACACCCAGATCTTCTTAATATAATGACATAGAGTGGAAAAGTGGTGAATCTTGAGACCAAACCACTCATGCTACTAGGGATAATAGGTTGGACAAGTGGTGGACCTTGAATTTAAACCCCACATATACAAAATATCATGGGTTTAAGGTATTTCAATGGAGCCTAGCATCTCAAAGACATGGTGCATCTTGTTTCTCTTCATGTTTCAATGGAGCCTATTTTGGACAAATGGTGGAGCATCCTTCTCTCCATGTTTCAATGGACCCTAGATTGGACAAGTGGTGGACCTTTGCTTCTCTCTATGTTTCAATATAGTTAGCCTATATTAGACAATTAGTAGACCTCCAATCTCTCCATGTTGTCTAGAGCTAAGCTTGGACAAGTGGTGGACCTTACTTCTCCCTTCCCTTAGTTTACTAGCTTAAATGATCACTATGTATACTTGCTTAGATCTAGCTTGAACAAGTGGTGGAACTTGTATTCACACAAACTTAATCCATTACAAAAAAGTATATGTTAAAATAACATTTGGTTTTTTTTGTTTCAGGAAAGATGGCTCCAAAAAAACAGGTTGCAAGGGTTGCTGTCTCAGTTGACTATACTTGCAATGATCTTAGGAAATGGTATTTGGACATACATGGTATAGAGGGTGCACAATTTCATAAGGTGCATCTATTTATTGCCAAAAAGGATAATGACAGCTTGTTTGAAGATGTTGGACAAGTTGTGGAAGCATCTGTCTCTGTAGTTGATAGTCATCCAGAGGTGGAATGCATTGACATTCTAGTTCCAATGAATCTAGAATTTCAACTATCTCCAGGAGCATATGCATTGGAGCGCATGTCTAGAAACAAAGAAGAGACAATGTTTTCTCGAGGATGGAAGTTTGCAGAATCAAATCCAAATATCACAGCAGATCAACTTCAAAGCTCCATCATTGCCACACTACAACGAAAAAAGGTGAAAGCTTCACGACCACCATCCACAAAGAAGCAAGCAAAAGTGCAGAAAGTAGAAGCTAAGCGAACTAGCTCCATTTTGGATGTAGACAAGGCATCTTTGGCATCCTCATCAACAGAGGGTTCAATGTCAAAGATGAGAATTGTGGATCCAGATGTTTTAGAAGCTGAGGCCATGAAAGGACAAGAAAAAGATACAGGTGGAATGAATAAGTACATAAATTATTTTCCTTTCCAATATAGGGAATTTGATATCCCTATTCAAAATTGTTGGCTTGCTCCTGATCACTATAATGCACGTATTATGGATAAAAAACACGCTGAAAGTGTGTTATTTGGATTTTCACGGAGTACGACCAAGCCTGCAGCATGTGCATATTTGATGCCTGTTCGAAATGCAAAATCAAAGAAGGGGACTCCTTTGGCAGTAGAAGAGGTAGAGGAGCAAAAAATTAAAGATTATCATTATTGGATTCTTGATGGGCAGCATTCAATCTATGCTGCAAAAGTTTTGCTTCACAATGAACAAAACAACAAAGAGATCTTTGAAAGACTGATTAGCGTGTATAAATTTAGAAAGGCTCGCATTGTTGTGAATGCTCCTCCATTTGTTGCAACTGCTATATCTGCCATTGCAAATGAGGAGGCTCAGGCATTGTATGTCAAGCAACCTTACAGCCAAATATTGAGACATTTACGGAGTCAATGGATCTTCGCAGGACGACCACCAAAGGCAGCAAGTGGAATTGCAGAGGGACATGCATCTCGTGCCGGATGGGATGTAAGTTATTTTCTTTGTCTTTTTGATAGTGTTTAATTAACAAATCTTGCTCAATAGTTTAATTATTTCTCTATTTCTTTTCAGGGTTTTCTTCGATTGGCAAGAATGAGTGCAGCAGCAAGTTGGATTGCTAAACAGGCACACATGGTCACCTACTCTGATTTAGTTTATGATTGCTGGATAGAAATCATTGAAAATCTAGAAGAGGAGAATAAGAAACCCCCAACAACTGTATTTAGATATCTTTGTGGCCTTGAGGAATCAGAGGTAAAGACTATTCAAGAAGAGATTAGAGATGAGAAGATTTTACTGTCAAAGAGTGCAAAGGATGGTGATGCAACTGACATGTATGATCGAATCAAGCAGTTGAAGCAAGACAAATTGATTCAAGATGCACTTCTTGAAGGCTTCAACAATTTGAATGAGTCTTCACCATGTAAAGACTGGGAGGAGGTGGTCAAAATGTATAACATCAATGATGTTGTTTATAAAACAATTTTAATGCTATGCGAGGAATGGATCAGATCTAGTTTGACGCGTGGAACAAAGAAAATGGCTTTTCCAGATGGAGCAATAAAATACATGCAATGGGCAATTCACCTTCAAAAGGAGAAAACTGAGCCTAGAGATTTGCCATGGTCAATCTATGTGGTGAGCCTACAAATGGAAGGCAATCTCTACTTGATGCGCCACTTCAATAATAAAGTGCCTATTGGCTTATGTGTTTTAGATATGACAAAAAACGTTGGAGGCAATTTGAAGTGGAGTGAGGAGACATTTAACAATGCTTTGGATGGGATCTTGGCTATTGCTGGAGGGTCAACAGATCCTGGATTTGTCTTTCTTGCATTTGTGGATTTCACTAACTTCACAAAATTGCAATGTGCCTTTCACGCCATGGGAGATAATTTGAGCTACCATTGTTGTGGTGCATTGCATCACTTTCCATCAGCTCCTTGCAAAGGAGCAATTCAATTCCTAACAGTTATTGCCTTCTTGGGACAAGGCAATGCATTTGAAGACCTGAGAAGAAGATCAGAGGAACATCCCATGCCAATTGATTGTTCTCTTCTTCAAGTAGCAGATAACGATATGTCAGATTTGCAATATTTGGAGGCCAAAAAAAGAGCTTTGGTCAAGCACTACATTCGTACATATTGTTTTGAAGACCGCAAGCTTGTTGATGTTTTTGGTGATGGCTCCTTGGTTGCACAAGAAGGAATACAACAGAAAAAAGAAGTCATCTGCTTAATTGATAGTGTGGAGGAGGCAAAAAGCATGGAGACCATGCTGCTAGACTTTGTTAAGTCTCATGAAGATATAGAAAAATGGGCTGGACTTCAACAATCCACTTCGCAATCAGGCGACATTGTGCCTGTTACAGAGGAGTGCTCTCCACAAAGAGAAGAAGAACAACAACAACACCATCCTCTGTCAATGGAGGACTTTTTGGAAATGGAGACACGTATGTTTTGAGTTTCTTGTGCATGTTAGTGTTTCTTGTTACTGATTTGATACTCTTAATGTTAGATTTTGCTTTATATAGTATTGATTGAGCTTGTATTTTTTATCTCAAGCATTCAAGGTTTGAATGTAAATAGTAAATTACTTGAGTTTTTGAATGGTGGATCTGTAGACTAAAACTAAAACATTTAATACTCACAAAGACTTAATTACTTAAGAGCTTGAACTCAATAAGTTTTGGACCTTTTATCAATACCCCCTTGATATGATACATTAGATCGTAGCATGGTTAAATGGTGATGCTTCATAAATTGAACCTAGCTTAGACAGGTGCTGGAGCCTAAATTTAAACTAACCTTGCTAGAAGGGAGCTTATGTTTGGACTTTGAGAGAAATAGCATAAGTAATCAATTAGAGCATAGATTAGACATGTGGTGGTGGCCGGCCTTAGAGACCAAAATCTTAATGAGCTTGGAAAGGTATTTAAGTACTGAGAGTTTATTAGTTTTAGTACTCATTAAATGCATAGCTTGACAAAAGGTGGACCTTACATGGATCCTAATTTCAAGAGGTGTGGTAGACCTTCAAAACAAGCTCATATAGCTTGGACATGTGGTAGACCTTGCATGAAGACTAGTTTAGACAAGTGTGGTACACCTTGTAACCAACACCCATTTGTTATATTAGCTTGGACAAGTGGTGGACCTTGCTTTTATGTTTCAATGGAGCATATTTTGGACAGGTGGTAGACCTTGTTTCTCTCCATGCTTCAATGGAGAGAAACTTTAGCTTGGACAAGTGGTGGACCTTGTTTTTATGTTTTAAAGGAGCATATTTCGGACAAGTGGTAGACATAGTTTCTCTCCATGGTTCAATGGAACCCACCTCAGACAAGTGAAGTACCTTGAAACCAAACCCCCATAATACAACCTACTAAATAGGTTGGAAAATTGGTAGGATATGAAACCATCCATGATAGAGCATAGTATAGGTGAAAACGTAGTGGTCCTTATATCAATTACCCATGCATAGCTTGGACAAGTGGTGGACCTTGATTCTCTCTATGTTTCAATGGATCCTATCTTGGACTAGAGATATATCTTACTTAGTTCCATGCTTCAATGGATTGTAGCTTGGATAAGGAGTGGAACTTCAAACAAAACTCCACAGCATAGCATATATTAACAATTCATGGGTTTTATAGAGATTGTCCTGCCTATTTTGGAGAGTTGGTACACCTTTATTCTCCATTCTTCAATGGATCTGAGGTTGGACAAGCGGAGCTGGAGAAGTGGTCAACCTTAAAATGAAACCTCCCATGCTACAACCCATCATAGATCGTATATGTAGTGGACCTTGAAACTCTTTTATGTCCCTAGCTTAGAGAAGCATTGCACTCTTGATTATCTCCATACATGAAGGCAAGGTTGGACAAGTGGTGGACCTTCAAACCAGAATCTCTATGCAATAATAGGCAAGTGGTGGAGCTTGTTTTCTCCTTGTTCCAATGGAGCCTAGCTTAGACAAACAATGGAGCTTGCTTCTCTCCATGTTTCAATGGATCCTAGCTTAGAAAAGTGGTGGAGCTTTGCTTCTCTCCATGTTCCAATGGACCATAGCTTAGACAAGTGGTAGTAGACTTGAAAAACACCCCTCGTATACAACATATTATGGGGTTTTCATGTTTCAATGGCTCCTAGCTTGGACAAATGGTAGAGCTTGCTTCTCTTTATGTTTCAATGGATCCAATCTTAGCCAAGGGGTGGACCTTGAAACAAGAATCCCCCCCCCCATGTACAACGTATTATGGGTTTTGAAAGCACTGGGAGAAAATAATAGCTTTGATAAGTGGTGGACCTTGCTTCTCTCCATGCTTCAATGGAGCCGAGGTTGGACACATGTTGGAGAGAAGATGGTTGCCCATGAAATAAGACCATGCATGCTATAATCAATCATATGTTGTACACATGGTGGACCTTGCAATTGTTTTATATGCCTAACTTGGACAAGTGGAGGACCCTTGATTACCTCCAGATATCAACAACAAGCCAAGTTTGGACAAGTGTAGTACCACCAAACCAGAATCTATATGCTACAATAGAGTATAGGTAGGACACGCGATGAACCTTGATATCAAACCATCCATGCTACTAGAGATGATAGGTTTCACATGTGGTGGAACCTTGTATCAATGTTCTATGTGTAGTTTTTGACTAGTGATAGACCTTGAAACTAATCCCTCTAGGCTACAAGAAAAAAGAGATGGATGAGGAGGCTAGACTACTTTTGTTGCATCAATGCATCCCATGTTACCACATATACTATAGGGTTCTTGGATAAGTGCTGGATCTTGTGTCAATGCTCCATGTCTAGCTTGGACAAGTGGTGGACCTTGGTTCTCTCTATGCTTCAAATGGGCAATAGATTGGAGACACAGTGGCCTTTTTTTTCCAATGATTTTATTTTTTGGAAACCTTGGAGGCACCATGTAAGAGGCACTCTAAGTCTTCCATACAATGGACCTATTGGACTATAAAATAATGATATCTTTCTTTGATATTGTCATTATTTTATGCATAATATTTTCTTCTTTTTGCAGACACAAAGGAGTTAAGTGATATAAAATCTAGATGTATTTCACACTATGATTGGCATGAAGATCCTTTTGGGACACCAACTTTTCCTATTCCCAAAGATGTAATTTTCCATATTAACGGTGTGGATTTTGAAGTGCGACTTTCATGTATTGAAGGAGCTGGTTATGGGCTATTTGTGCATACTACCCTGGAAAGTGGTTTGACTATTCTAAACTATGGAGGGCATAAGTATAGATTTCAAGACTGGAAAAAGATATGCAAAATATTTCCAAGAGCTTATAAATATTCTCTTCTAGAGGATCCAAACATAGAAGAAGAGGAAGATCAATCATACATTATTGGTTGTGTAGAAGAAGGAAACGTGTCGGGCTATATAAATAGTTCTCACAGTACAAATGTCTGTCCCAACGTACGCTATACATTTGATCCAAATTTGCCACCTTGGCATAAATGCACCTCTTCACACATCAAGTCAGAAGAATATGGCCATGTATGCATTGAGACTATTTGTCAAGTTGAAGCAGGAGAAGAGTTGTTTGCTGACTATAACTTTACTTGACATTGTAAAGTATTGTACATGGATGGAAATCTCAAGTACATGCATCATTTTCATTTTTCATGGATGAAATCTCAAGTGAATATAACATTTGATTATTGTTTAGTTTATGCTCAACGAGAATCTAGAGTGCTCTTATGCTTTGTGTGTTGTCTAACATATTTGACTACCTTGGCCATAGAATCTTGATTCTACTCTAGATTTGTGATAAATCTTACCAAAATTTAATCAATGTCTAGGTTGGACAAGTGGTGGGGCTTCAAACATTACTGTCTTAAACAAGTGGAGTTATCTTACTTGAATAAGTGGTGGCCTTTGAATCCAAATCTAAGCCAAATCTCTAATTATTTTCTTGTAGTCTAGGTTGGACATTTGGTGGACCTTGTATCCATGTTTCCTCAACAAGGGTGGCTTTTAGTTTTCACTTTAAGTACTCATCTTTAATAAAGTGTAGGATGGAAAATGTTGAGTTAGTAGATTGTATTTTAGACAAGTGGTGTTTGGTGTACGAATGCTGAAAATGGTTGCAAGGATTCTAACAACGACTTTACCTTAAATAAATTTCTTACTAGGAGTTCTACATATAAATATGGTGAATAAAATTCTAGTGGTTTTGAGATACCATTTGTGTGTGTGTTTTCTTAGATTCACAAACTGGGATGGATAACGCTCCTATGGTTCAGTCAACAACTATAGAATCCATAGATTCTATGGTTTCTAAAGTGCCCAAGATGGATGATATTTCTATACTAGAGTCTAGTGTTGTGCAACTTGAGCAAGCTTCCAATAATGAGAACCAAGAAATCGATGCTTCAAAAATGCAACATACATCAAAAGAGACTGAAAAGTCCACTCACGAGCTATTGCCAATTGGTACTACGTCATGTAGCGTAGATGTTGAGAAATCCATGCTTACAATTATATTGGATTTAAATGGTCTATTGTTGAAACGTTCCCCTCAACCATCCTCACACCACAACTCAGTGCAAATGGATTCAAAAAGATATATTATACTCAGGCCAGGTTGCATCCAATTCTTGAAGACTATTTTACAAAGGTTTAATGTTGCAATTTGGTCGACAGCTACTAGGAATAATGTGTATCAAATCCTTGCAGCACTAAACAACTTAGCTGAGGATACATTGCCTTTCTTTGCAATTTGGTCGCAAGATGTTTGCTACACCGCTCAAACTCAAAAATTGTTTAGACCCGACAATCCAAACGTTGAGGCAATGTTCAAGCCTCTAGCCAAAATTGCCATGGGGTTTGAATGTGATCCACAAAGAACAGTGCTTATTGATGACTCTCCTTACAAGGATGTATGTATTTCACCAGCAAACAATTGCATTTTTCCACCACAATTTGATGCTGAGAAGATGGTTGACAATATGCTCTTGGAGGAGCTACTGCCATACTTGATTCAGCTTGATGAGAGAAGGGATGTGCGTGATTTAATTGCTTCTAATCGTTATGGACAACCTATAGTGACAAATGATAGTGAATACAAACAAATCATGGAGTATTGGAAGCAGAAAAATGATGTTTGGTCAGCTAAGGTGTTCTTTACAAGAAGAATACCACCTGCAAAAGGTGACAGAGATGAAACTATCATTGAAGATGCAAGTGACACAAGCCACCGCAATGAAATGAGAAGAGCCCAAATACAAGAGATCTTGGCAAAGGAGCGTACACCATTGAAAGCATGAAGGCGTCACAATTGACCACTTTAGCTAGGCAATTGGGTTGTAACACAAAAGGAGTTTTGAAGGCAACCACAGCAAAGGCTTATATAAATAAGGTGAAAGCTGAGAACAATCTTCTAAGGCTGGATAGAAAGCAACCCTAAGGTACTAGTGACATGTCATATATTCTTGATACACATGCTTGAACACTCATGTGCATGGTATCTAACAAATCTTTCTTTTTATTCCTTCTTGCAGGATCTTACAAAGGATACTACTAGATGGAGCTCAATCAATAGAGATTTTGATATTTTTGCTCAAAATAATGAAGCAGTCACCCTACATTTTTTGTTTATCAATTTCTTGAGAGACTTTATTTTAGTTTGTAATCATCAAATGAAATGAAAAGTATCCGTCTTATTAAGATTGTTGATCTTTTTCTTGTTCAAACCTTTCAATTGTGATTTATAGTTTTGTTAGCATGAGATTGTGCTTTTTTAGTTTGAAAAAAACTGTCAAAAGATCCAAGTCTTTTTGGCTTTACTTAAGTTATTAATTGTGAAAGATCCAAGTTTTTTTTCTTTACTTAAGTTATTGATTGCCTATGTAATAGTCCTTAAAACAATATCGGATGGCTTTCTTGCTCCCATGTCTCACATTGGTCTTTAGGTAAGACAAGTGGTGACCTTGAAAGTATGGTCTCATATCTCGATCAAGTGAAGAGACATGAAGCTTAAATATCACTACTATGTATCTAGTGTTAAACTCCATCGAGACAAAGACTAGATAGCCAAATTGCAGTCGAGTTTAAGTGAAAAATCCATTTGAGCTAAGGTAAAACTTATAGTGCCTCATTTTTCTAGGATTCTACCCCATCAAGGAAGTTATAATCTAGCACAAACCAATTAAGACTCTTTTGGAGCCTAGATAGGACAATTCGTGGAACTTATGAAACTTATTATTGAGTTAGAGTCTAGTTTAGATAAGCAAAAGATCTTCAAACCAGCACTTGGTCTTACTATTCAATATTCAAAGTCCCTTGAAGCTAACAAATTACATACCCACTTGTAACCTAACTAATGAGTAATTATATAGATCTAAGCAAGTATATATAATGAGTCTTCAAACTAATAATCCAAGGGAAGAGAGTAGCAAGGTCCACTACTTGTCCAAGCTCAGCTCTAGACAACATAGAAAGATGCTAGTTCTACTAATTGTCTAATTATAGGCATGGAGAAATGATAGAAGGTTGACCACTTGTCCAACCTATCATCTCTAGTAAGATGGGAGGTTTGGCCTTAAGATTCACCATGTAACCAACCTATACATCATTGTATTATGAAGAGTAAAAAAGCAAAGCTCCACCACTTGTCCAAGCTAGTTCTAAAATCCACATGGAGATAAGCAAGCTCCACCATTTGTCGAATCTCTCTTCCATTAAAACATGAAAAAACTCATCTATGTTGTACAGGGGGACTTTTTTCCAAGGTCCACCACTTGTCCAAGCTAGGATCCCTAGTAGCACGAGTGGTTTGGTCTCAAGATACACCACTTGTACACTCTATGTCATTATATTAAGAAGAACTATGTATTAAGGTCCACCACTTGTCCAACCTATAAGGTTATATCTTAAATGGTATCCTTTCTCACCACTTGAAATGCCCATGAGATGTTTTACACGGGGGTTTCATTCCAAGGTCCACCACTTGTCCAAGCTAACTCTATTCAAACATAGAGAGAAGCAAAGGTCCACCACTTGTCCAAGCTAACTCTATTCAAACATAGAGAGAAGCAAAGGTTCACCACTTGTCAAAGCTAGGCTCCGTTGAAGTATGGAGAGAAGTAACCTCCATCATTTTTCCAAGATAGGTGCCATTCAAACATGGAAAGAATCAAGATCTACCATGTCTCCGAGATTCTAGGCTCCATTGAAACACCCTAAAACCATGATATTTTGTACATGGGGTGTTTGCATTCAAGGTCTACCACTTCTCTAACGTATTATACCTAGTAGCATGAGTGATTTGGTCTTAAGATTCACCACTTATCCACTCTATGTCATTATATTAAGAATAACTGGGTGTTAAGGTCCACCACTAGTCCAACCTATAAGGGTATATCTTAAATGGTATCCTTCACCACTTATCAAGGTCCATCACCACTTTTCCAACCTATAAGGTTATATCTTGAATGATATTTTTCCTCATCACTTGTAATGTCCATGCTATGTTTTACAAAGGGGTTTTGTTCCAAGACCCACCACTTGTCCAAGCTAACTCCATCCACCACTTGTCCAAGATAGGCTCCATTGAAACATGGAGAGAAGGATGATCCACCATTTCTCCAAGATAGGTTCCATTGAAACATTGAGAGAAGCAATCTCCACCATGTCTCCAAGCTAGGCTCCATTGAAATACCCTAAACCCATAATTTTGTACATGAGGGGTTTACATTCAAGGTCCACCACTTGTCCAACCTATTATCCCTAGTAGCAAGAGTGGTTTGGTCTCAAGATTCACCACTTGTACACTCTATGTCATTATATTAAGAAGAAATATGTGTTAAAGTCCACCACTTGTCCAGCCTATAAGGTTATATTTTAAATAGTATCCTTTCTCACCACTTGAAATGCCCATGATATGTTTTACATGGGGGTTTCATTCCAAGGTCCACCACTTGTCCAAGCTAACTCTATTAAAACATATAGAGAAAGAAAGGTCCACCACTTGTCCAAGCTAGGCTCATTGAAACATAGAGAGAAGGAACCTCCACTGTTTCTCCTAGATAGGCTCCATTGAAACATGGAGAGAAATAAGCTCCACCATGTCTCCAAGTTGCTAGGCTCCATTGAAATACCCAATACCCATAATTTTTTGTACATGGGGGGTTTACATTCAAGGTTCACCACTTGTCCAACCTATTATCCCTAGTAGGTTTGGTCTCATGATTCACCACTTGTCCACTCTATGTCATTATATTAAGAGGAATTAGGTGTTAAGGTCCACCACTTGTCTAACCTATAATGTTATAGCTTGAATGGTATTTTTTCTCACCACTTGTAATGCCCATGACATGATTTACATGGGGGTTTTGTTCCAAGGTACACCACTTATCCAAGATAAATCTATTGAAACATAGAGAGAAACAAAGGTCCACCACTTTTCCAAGCTAGGCTGCATTGAAACATGGACCTTAATACCAAATTATTTCTAGTAGCATGAGTGATATTTTGTACATGGGGCGTTTACATTCAAGGTCCACCACTTGTCCAACCTATTTCCCTAGTAGGTTTGGTCCCAATTTCACCACTTATCCACTCTATGTCATTATATTAAGAATAATTGGGTGTTAAGGTCCACCACTTGTCCAACCTATAAGGTTATATATTGAATGGTATTTTTTCTCACCACTTGTAATGCCCATGATATGTTTTACATGGGGTTTTTGTTCCAAGGTCCACCACTTTTCCAAGATAACTCTATTTAAACATAGAGAGAAACAAAGGTCCACCACTTGTCCAATCTAGGCTCCATTGAAACATGGAGAGAATGATGCTGCACCATTTATCCAAGATAGGCTGCATTGAAACATGGAGAGAAGCAAGCTTTACCATGTTTCCAAGCTAGGATCCATTGAAACACTCTAGGGGGTTTTATTTCAAGGCCCACCACTTGTTTAACCTATTATCCCTAGTAGCATGAGTGGTTTGGTTTCAAGATTCACCACTTGTACACTCTATGTCATTATATTGTGTTAAAGTCCACCACTTGTCCAACCTATAAGGTTATATCTTAAATGGTATCCTTTCTCGCCACTTGAAATGCCCATGATATGTTTTACATGGGAGTTTCATTCCAAGATCCACCACTTGTCCAAGCTAACCATATTCAAACATAGAGAGAAACAAAGGTCCACGACTTGTCCAAGCTAGGCTCCATTGAAACATGGAGAGAAGGAACCTCCACCATTTCTCCTAGATAGGCTCCATTAAAACATGGAGAGAAGTAAGTTCCACCATGTCTCCAAGATGCTAGGCTCCATTGAAATACGCAAAACCCATGATATTTTGTACATGGGTGATTTACATTCAAGGTCAACCATTTCTCCAACCTATTATCCCTAGTAGGTTTGGTCTCACAATTCACCACTTTTCCACTATATGTCATTATAATAAGAGGAATTGGGTGCTAAGGTCCACCACTTGTCCAGCCTATAAGGTTATACCTTCAAAGGTATTTTTTCTCACCACTTGTAATGCCCATGACATGCTTTACATGGGGGTTTTGTTCCAAGGTTCACCACTTGTCCAAGAAAATTCTATTGAAACATAGAGAGAAACAAAGGTCCACCACTTTTCCAAGCTAGGCTCCATTGAAACATGGACCTTAATACCAAATTATTCCTAGTAGCATGAGTAATATTTTGTACATGGGGGGTTTGCATTCAAGGTCCACCACTTGTCCAACGTACTTTTCCTAGTAGGTTTGGTCGCAAGATTCACCACTTGTCCACTCTATGTCATTATATTAATAATAATTGGGTGTTAAGGTCCACCACTTTTCCAACCTATAAGGTTATATATTGAATGGTATTTTTTCTCACCACTTGTAATGTCCATGATATGTTTTACATGGGGATTTTGTTCCAAGGTCCACCACTTGTCCAAGCTAGATATGTTCAAACATAGAGAGAAACAAACATGCACCACTTGTCCAAGGTAGGCTCCATTGAAACATGGAGAGAATGATGCTCCACCATTTATCCAAGATAGACTCCATTGAAACATGGAGAGAAGTAAGCTCCACCATGTTTCCAAGATGCTAGAGTCCATTGAAATACCCAAAACCCCTGATACTTTGTACATGGGGGGTTTACATTCAAGGTCCACCACTTGTCCAACCTATTATCCCTAGTAGCATGAGTGGCTTGGTCTCAGGATTCACCACTTGTCCACTCTATATCATTATATTAAGAAAAATTGGGTTTCCATATCTAAATGGATCTTTGCTTGGATAAGTGGTAGACCTTGAGACCTAAATACCCATTCTACACTAGAGCATTGGTTAAGCCTTATACACTTCAAGCATACCTTTAACAACAAGTAGTAGTTATTAGTTGACTTAAATCTAGTTGAACTCCATGGTATTGAGACTAAGAGAGAGTGTAGCATAAAAAAGAGTCAGGATTTTAATTTGACTTTCTTTCTATTAATGAGTAGATCATAGATGGATTTTGGTATCTAATAAAACCTTAGGGTAGACAATGTAAAAATCATGTCTATTGTTGTGTTTGCATTAAGTGTTCTTGTTCTTTAATTTCAGAACCATTACAGAAAAATGGATTGGCTATATGCTGGCATAAATTGAAGAAAACTATTGAATTACCCATCCAACCTCCTCCAAGACCTTGTCCAAGGAATGAATCACCTCCTTATCACCTACCACTTGCTTTCAAGGACATCAAAAGAGTACTTATCTTGGATCTAGAGGGGTTACTTCTCAAGACAGTTGAAATGAAACATGGAGATTCTATGCCATCTTGGGCTCAACACATGCGACTTGTGGAGGACAAAGATGAAGTTTATCATGTGGTGCGACCAGACGCACAAAGTTTTTTGGATTTTTGTGCTGAATACTTTGAGCTATGGATATGGAGTTGCTATAACTTAACAAGGGTGCAACGCATCACACAAAAGTGTTTTCCTGAGCAGTATACCAAGTTCAAGGTGTTTATGAGTAACAAAAATTGCCAAAATCCAAATATCATGTTAGGATTTACAAGGGTTTATCACAAAAATCTGAGTGATATTTGGAAGATATTTGAGGATTTGGATGCAAACAATACCTTAATTTTTGATGACACTCCATATAGGGTGATGTGGAACATGCCAGGGACATATCTTATATTTCCAAAGATGTGGAGGCAAACTTCCGAGCAACTTCAAAACTTCTTGCAGAGAACCATAATTCCATGGTTGGTAGGATGGTTGTATGCAAGAGATAAGAGAGTCTATACATATAACACAATTGTAAATCAGTATAGTGATTCTGAGACAAATTATGTCCTTGGTGTGTACTTGTCAACACGAAAGCATTGAATAAATATGGCTATAAGATGCTTTTTTTATTCTAGTGTGTATCTTTCAACATTTGTATAATTTGATATAGTCTTTTTTTTTTTTATAAAAGGTGTGTCAATTTTATGAACACTTGAATGGAGTGCACCCTACTCTAAGGGGACTTCAATGTACTATTGGAGTGCATCCTATTGTAAGGGGACTCTGATGTATTGCTAGAGTGCACCCAAATTTTTGGGGACTCATTTTTTATTTGATTGGGGCCTATGTTGGGTCATATAGTAAAAGAAATTCATTTTTTGTCAATTCATATCGAGGTTGCATTTATTTGGAACTATGAAAGAATTGATGTTTGATGTCAAAATAAAACTTGTAAGTGTGGATCAGAGAATTCATGGACTTTAAATATGTGAGAGGGATCTTTTTCTTGGGCACAAATGTTTGCTTCAAGAATTTTGTCATTACATACTTTATGTGAAAGAGTTTTAGAATCTAAAAGACTTTGAAAACAAAACTATGGAATCTAAGTGCATGTATTCTTGAATGGCTTGAAAGTTGATGTATACATGCATGTCGCCTTGATGAAGATTTAGATCTGACAAGATGGAAAGATATAATTCTTGGACGTTACCTTTGTCAATTTGGTAATAACATATTTAACTTTCTTTTAATATGGGTGGAAAATATATTATTATGTGCATTTGGAAAATATATTATTATTTGCATATTTAACTTTCTTTTAATATGGGTGGAAAATATATTATTATGTGCATTTGGAACCTAATTGCTTGACCTTCAAACCAAGATTCCTATGTTATTTTTTCATATACTTTTTTATACTGAATTAAGATTGTGGATGCAAGGTCCACCACTTGTTCAAGCTAGATCTAAGAAAGTATATATACTGAGTCTTCAAACTAGTAAACCAAGGGGAGAGAGAAGCAGGGTCCATCACTTGTCCAAGCTCATCTCTAGACAACATAGAGAGATGTTATGTCTACTAATTGTCCAATATAGTCATGGAGAAATGATAGAAGGTTGATCCACTTGTCCAACCTATCATCTCTAGTAAAATGGGAGGTTTGGCCTTAAGATTCACCATGTAACCAACATATACTTCATTGTATTATGAAGAGTAGAAAAGAAAAGCTCCACCACTTGTCTAAGGTAGTTCCAAAATCAACATGGAGAGAAGAAAGCTTCACCATTTGTCCAAGATAGGCTCCATTAAAACATGGAAAACCTCATATATGTTGTACATGGAAGCTTTTTTCCAAGGTCCACCACTTGTCCAAGCTAGGATCCATTAAAACATGGATAGAAACAAGGCTCCACAACTCGTCCAACCTTTATAGCTGCAAAGTGTACCGGTTGTCTAAACTAGGCATGGGAAAATAATAGAAGGTCCACCACTTATCCAATATATTATCTCTAATAGCATGGGAGGTTTGGTCTCAAGATTTAGGAATTGGTTGACCTGTATTTCATTGTATTATGATGAATTTGGTTTTAAAGTCAACTACTTATCCAAGCTATAAGTTTATATCTTGAATGGTATTCCTTCCCATCACTTAGAAAACCAATGATATGTTGTACATGGGAGGGTTTGTTACAAGGTCCACCACTTGTCCAAGCTAGTTTCATTGAAACATGGATGAAGACAAGCTCCACCATTTGTTAAAGCTAGACTCCATTGAAATCTAGAAAATCCATTCTATGTTGTACATGGGGTTTTTGTTTTAAGGTCCAACACTTGTCCAAGCTAAGATCCATTGAAACATGGAGTAGAGAAACACTCCACCACTTGTCCAAGCTAGGCAACATTGATAGTAGTTGGTTTATTTTGAAGATCCACCACGTGTCTAAGCTAACTCTATTGAAACATAGAGAGAAGCAAAGGTCCACCAACTGTTCAAGCTAGGCTCCATTGAAACATGGACAGAAGCAAGCTCCACCATTTCTCCAAGATAGACTCCATTGAAACATGGAGAGAATCAAAGGTCCACCATTTCTCCAAGCCAAGATCTAGTTGTCCAACCTATAAGGTTATATCTTAAATGGTAATCTTTCTAATCACTTGGAATACCCATGATATGTTTTACATGGGGGTTTTGTTCCAAGATCACCACTTGTCCAAGCTAACTCTATTGAAACATAGAGAGAAGCAAAGGTCCACCACTTGTCCAAGCTAGTCTCCATTGAAACAAGGAGAGAAGAAAGCTCCATCATTTCTCCAAGATAGGCTAGCATGGATAAGTGCACCTTGAAACCAACCTTCCTATGAGGCAATAGAGCATATGCTACATATTTTATGTATGCCCCATGCCTCAAATTAAGAAGTTATAGATTAGAAGTGGACCTTGCTTAAATGTCACATGCAATAAATTAAGGAAAAATAGCCAAGTGGATTGTATTCCTCAATGGATCCTTGCTTTCACAAGTTGTGAACCTTGAGTCACTTTTACATTAACTTGGACAAGTGGTGGACCTAGAAACCAAGCTCTCCATGTTGAGATAAGTTGTAGGTAGGACATTAGAACATAGACAACGATAATGGATGCAATATACTCCTCTCCTAATAATCCAATTGATTGAAACCATGATATTTTAGTTGTTTTCATTGTGTATTGTATGTGCATAAAGTGGAATGAGACCTTAAGAAAACTCAAATTTTTGACAAAATCTCTATATTTTATACATGATATATTGAAAGTTGTCCAACCTGGGAATTGGGATTTTCCCACTTTACCTAATATGGTCTTGGGACGTGATGGGAGGGAACGACATGATAGTTAGGACCGCATGGACTTAAACGTCTCCTTCACATTGGTATTTTGTTGTAGGGGATGCAAACCTGTTTGCTTGCTATTACACTATTCTGAGGTCACTACCAAGCGAATAAGGGAAGGCAAACTCTTTCCGATGCACATGTTCACTTGGTAATGCCTCAAAAAATATAATTGACGTCTGCTATTACTATTTTCTAAGGTCACCACCGAGCGAATAAGGGAAGGAAAACCCTTTGCGATGCATCTGCTCACTTGGTACTGACCTCAGAAAATATAAGTGATGTCTGCTGTTTTCTGAGGTCACTACCAAGCGAATAAGGGAAGGCAAACTCTTTCCGATGCACCTGCTCGCTTGGTACTGACCTCAGAAAATATAAGTGTGTCTGCTATTACTATTTTCTGAGGTCACTACCTAGTGAATAAGGGAAGGCAAACTCTTTTCGATGCACCTGCTCGCTTGGTATTGACCTTAAAAAAATATAAGTGATGTGTGCTACTATTTTCTTAGAGAGTTACTTACTAGCATACAGGGACCCTATGGCCTTCAGGTCATAGGGTGCCAATATGGAGGATAGATCGGTTCTTACTAGCATAGAGACACCAAATAGTGCTTTATACCTGTGGCCATAAGGTGCCAAAACAATGAGGGTTTTTTTGAAACAATGAGGGCACCTTGTGGCCTTCGGGCCATAGGATCTCAATATAGAGCATAGAGCATAGAGAGCTTCTTACTGCCAAAAGGAAAACCTTATGGCCTTCAGGCCATAGGGTGTCAATATAGAGAAAAAAGAGGTTCTTACTAGCATAGAGGGTACCCTATGGCCTTCAGCCCACAAGGTCTCCTCAATATAGAGAAAATAGTGTTTTTTATTGGTATAGAGAGCACCCTATGTCCCTTGGTCCATAGGTTCCCAAAAAACCCTCATAAAGAGTTTCTTCAAAACATAGAGGGCACCTTGTGTCCTTGGGGTCATAGGATATGTAGAGCATAGAGAGGTTCTTACTAACATACAGGGGACCCTATGGCGTGAAGGCCATAGGGTGCCAATATAGAGCATAGATCGGTTCTTACTAGCATAGAGAGACCAAATAGTGCTTTCTACCTAGGGCCATAGGGTGCCAAAACAATGAGGGAACTTTGTGGCCTTGGGGCCATAGGATGTCAATGTAGAGCATAGCGATCTTCTTACTAACATAGAGGGAACATGGCCTTTAGGCCATAGGGTGTCAACATAGAGAAAACAAAGGTTCTTACTAGCATAGAGGGGACCCTATGGCCTTCAGCCCACAAGGTTTTGTTAATATAGAGAAAATAGTGTTTTTACTAGCATAGAGAACACCCTATGTCCCTGGGTCCATATGTTGCCAAAAAACCCTCATGAAGGATTTCTTCAAAACATAGAAAGCACCTTGTGCCGTTGGGGTCATAGGATGTGTAGAGCATAGAGATGTTCTTACTAACATACATGGGACCCTATGGCCTTCAGTCCGTAAGGTGCCAATATAGAGAATAGATTGGTTCTTACTAGCAAAGAGCGGACCCTATGGCCTTCAGGCAAAAGGGTGCCAATATAGAGCATATATCGGTTCTTATTAGCAGAGAGAGACCAAATAGTGCTTTCTACCTTGGGCCATAGGGTGCCAAAACAATGAGGGTTTTTCAATGGCAAAGAGAGCACCCTATGGCCTTGGGTCCATAGGTTGCCAAAAAACCCTCATGAAGGGTTTCTTCATAACATAAAGGGCAACTTGTGCCCTTGGGATCATTGCATGTGTAGAGCATAGATAGTTCTTACAAGAATATAGGGGACCCTATGGCCATAGGGTGCCAATATAGAGCATAGATCAGTTCTTACTAGCATAGAGAGACAAAATATTGCTTTATACCTGGGGCCATAGGGTGCCAATACAATGAGGGTTTTTTCGAAACAATGAGGGCACCTTGTGGCCTTGGGGCCATAGGATGTCAATATAGAGCATAGAGCATATAGAGCTTCTTACTAGCATAGAGGGAACCCTATGGCCTTTAGGCCACAGGGTGTCAACGTAGAGAAAATAGAGATTCTTTTTAGCATAGAGGGGACCCTATGGCCTTCAGCCGTGGCCTTTAGCCCCCAAGGTCTCCTCAATATAGAGCAAATAGTGTTTTTACTGGCATAGAGAGCACCCTATGGCCCTGGGTCCATAGGTCGTCAAAAAACCCTCATGAAGGGTTTCCTTACATAGAGGGCACCTTGTGTCCTTGGGGTCATAGTATGTGTAGAGCATAGAGAGGTTCTTACTAGCATATAGGGGACCCTATGGCCTTCAAGCCATAGGGTGCCATTATAGAGAATAGATCGGTTCTTACTAGCAGAGAGAGGACCCTATGGTCTTCAGGAAAAAGGGTGCCAATATAGAGCAAAGATTGGTTCTTACTAGCATAGAGAGACCAAATAGCGCTTTATACATGGGGCCATAGGGTACTAGAACAATGAGGGTTTTCCATGGCATAGAGAGCACCCTATGGCCCTGGGTCCATAGGTTGCCAAAAAACCCTCATGAAGGGTTTCTTCAAAACATAAAGAGCAACTTGTGGCCTTGGGGTCATCGGATGCATAGAGAATAGAGAGGTTCTTACTAGCATACAGGGGACCCTATGGCCTGAAGGCCATAGGGTGCCAATATAGAGCATAGATGAGTTCTTACTAGCAAAGGTCGGACCCTATGGCCTTCAGGCCAGAGGGTGCCAATATAGAGCATGGAGAGGCTCTTACTAGAATAAAGTGGACCATATGGCTTTCAAGTCACATAGTGCCAATATAGAGAAAATAGTGTTTTTACTGCCATATAGAGCATCCTATGGAGCTAGGGCCAGTGGTTGTCAAAAATCCATCATGAAGGGTTTCTTCAAATTGAAAACATAGAGGGAAACTTGTGGAACATAGAGGGGTCCCTATGGCCTTCAGGCCTTAGGGTACCAATATAGAGAAAATAGTGCTTTATACTGGCATAAAGAGTACTCTATGGCCCTCGGGACATAGGTTACCAAAACAATGAGGGTCTTTTGGAAACAATGAGTGCACCTTGTGTCCGTGGGGCCATAGGATTTCAATATAGAGCATAGAGCATAGAGCATAGAGAGCTTCTCACTAGCATAGAGGGAACCCTATGGCCTTCTCGCCACATGGTGCCAATATAGAGTAATAGAGGTTCTTACTAGCATGGAGGGGACCCTATGGCCTTCAGCCCACAAAGTCTTTTTAATATAGAGAAAGTAGTATTTTTCATTGGCATACAAAGTAGCCTTGGGGTCCTTGAGGCCAACCCTATTGCCTTCAGGCCTTAGGGTGCCAATATAGAGCAATAGTGCTTTATACCGGCATAGAGAGCTATGGCCCTAGGGCCATAACAAAACAATGATGGTTTTTTGGAAAGAATGAGGGCACCTTGGGGCCTTGGGGCCATAGTAAGTCAATATAGAGCATAGAGAATAGACGATAGAGCATAGAACACAAAGAGATTCTTAGTAGCATAGAGGGAACCCTATGGCCTTTAGACCATAGGGTGCCATTATAGAGTAAACAGAGATTCTTACTAGCATAGAGGGGACCCTATGGACTTCAACCCACAAGGTCTCCTCAATATAGAGCAAATAGTGTTTTTTACTTACCAGAAAAACCTCATGAAGCGTTTCTTCAAAACATTGAGTCCACCTTGTGGCCTTGGGGCCATAGGATGCCAATGTAGAGCATAAAGAGGTTCTTACTAGCATGCAGGGGACCCTGTGGCGTTCAGGCCACATGATGCCATATGGTATTGGTGTAGAGGCTCTAAAGGGGTATTTAGGCCATTCAAGGGATACTATTTTAAGGTTCCTCTAATGTCATAAGAGAACATGTGATCACACTACCAAAGAGTGGCCTAGGTACACTTGTAGAACCATTTTGTTGGCACCCTTTGGACCTAGGACCACATGGTTTAACATAGAGGGGACTCTATGGCCCTAGGTCCATATGGATGTATCAATATCCATCTTGTCTAACTATATGTCATTATTTTTACAGAAAATGTCTTGGAAGAGAAAGTCAAAGCCAGTTGATGCAACAGGCTCAACACCAAGCTCTTGGTATCTAGATTTTTACTTACCAAATGGTGGAAGTGATGAGAAAGTCCACTTGTTCTTTCGAGATAAAGAGCAATTGCCCTTCAAGGATTGTGGTATTATCAAGGAAATAAAGAAAGATTGTTCAAAGCTTGAAATGTCTCCATGCCTTGGAGTAAAACTACTCATTGGTAACTCCTACTTGTTGGAGCTTGTGGACTTTGCTCAAAAATTGGTGACGGTTGATTATGACGGAGTGACAATGACAAAAGTAGGGTAGGTGGAGCTTCAAGACGACACTACAAGTGAGAACTTTATAGACTTATATATTGAGGGCTTTAAGAAAGTCAATCAATATTTAGGTAAATTGAGCAGCAGAAAGAAGAATAAGAAGCGAAAGAATCAAGACACAGGTAAAGCAAATCAATCTAAGACTCTCAAGGAGAGTCACACTCCCTCACTTTGAGACAATAGTGAAAATGTGGCCTAAGAAAATCTTTCAGTTATACCCTTACAGACTCAAGAAGCAGGAGATTCTAGTGGACTTACAACCCTAATAGTTGAAACCGCCTCAATGCAGTGGTTGTGGACTCAGTGTCCTTAGTTTTGTTGGACTCTATTATACAACCCAAAGAAAAAGATCTTGATAAAGAAGTTGCCAAAACTTCTAAGAGTGGGCTAGATGGATACGTTGGAATTGCAAACTATTTTAAATTTGGTGTACAATTTACCCAATTGATACCAATTGAGCAATGCAACCTTGCACCAGATGGCTATAAATGCAGACCATTGTCAGATGTGTATGTGAAATATCACTTGAAGCAATTTGCAGGGCACTCTAGGCCACTCTCTAGTGTAGCAGACCCAATTACAAAAATGCCTTTACAAATAGTTGAAGTGCATGGAGACAAGCTATCAACATACCACTACTGGATTCTAGCTCATCAGCATTCCATCATAGTGTCTATAGCTTTTTTGCGTAACAACAGCACTAAGTATGCTTTGAGAAAGGAGTTCTACAAGTTTAGAACTACAAGGATAGTGGTAGACGTTCCAAAAGAGGTTGCTGTTCGAATTTCCAAAATGGAGAACATGGAGAGAATAACAACAATGAAACACCGGCCTTATGTGGAGGTCTTGAAGCATGGCTGTAGTCAATGGCTTGCATATTCCAAACCAAAAAAACCCAAGGCAAGTGTTCCTATCGGTCATCCAAGTCGAGCACCTTGGGATGTAAGTTCCACTTCATGTGCTTGTTTCTGTTACAAATATGTCTTGAAAAAAAGTTAATTTTCTTTTCTTTATTTTGAAGGCCTTTGTAAATGTAGTGAACATCGTGTTTAACCATAAATCATTTGCCAACAAAGAAGCACACATGGTCATGTACAATGATGAAATCTATGATCAGTGGATAAACATCTTTGAGAAGCATCAGACATCAACTGCTCGTGGACGACAACCAAGAAAAACAAGATCTCCTTAGTGAAGCAACCACATCAAGTGGGCATGCTCGACCTCACTGCACGTGCAACGAACTTAAAGCAAACCAGGGTTTTTGAGCCTCAAATGTTGAGTGGCATTTAAAGAGATAGATCCATCAAAAATAGCAGTTACTTCATGGGATGAATGTAAGTCTCATTATAACATTACAAATGCGATTTACAAATCTCTCTTCACGAGTTGTACGCAATGGCTAAATCTCCTACTACAAAAAGGAAAGGAGAAAGAGCCAATTCTTGAGAACACTAGGGGATATGTGCAGTGGATCATTGCACAAAAGAATGGCACTTCTAGTTTGCAATTCATTTTACCATGGACAATCAAGTGTGTTGGAAAGAATTTGGAAGACATTGAGTTTCTCTGCAGTAAGAATAGCTCTACAATTAGTGTTGGTGTTTGCATCATAGATACAACACACAAAAGTCTTACATCTAGTGGTTGGAGTGCTATCCAATTTGGTAAAGTAATTGATGGAGTATGTCGGGTAGCACATCAACCATTAGAGTTTGTAATTGTTGGCTTAGTCAAGTATTAGCATGCTGCTTCCCTAGAGAAGGCAATTTCTGAAAAAGCTAAATGGTATGAAATGCAGGTTCTACCTTTCAGCTCCTTAATGGGACCAGAGACCATCCAAACATGTGCTCTTTGCGAAGTAATTTTTGGGGTTTGGGCATTTTTCAGGTAAGGAGAGTAGTACACCAACTACTCTAGTGTTAAAGAGTTGCTGTTGGAGCCAATGCATACTCTTTGCATCAACGACAACGAGTATGATGTTGTGACCACGGCCAAAGCCTTTTTCGTGCCTCGTGCAATCAAATGCATCTATCTCAAAGAATATGATCAAGTAATAGACATCTTCTCATTAGGCTGTGGGACTAAAGAGGCACTACAACAATAGAGAAAGCTGATATCAGTTGCATGTAGTAGTGATCAAATGACGCAATTGGAATCTCTTTGCCATTCCATAGTGGAAGAAGACCTTGATCTTAGAAGGTGGACATGTGTGGATAACAGAGAGAAATTCAATGCCAAGGATTCAGAGGAAGAAGAAATTGAAGAACCATTGGATGCAAGTGTTGAGGCCATTCTAGAAATTCTACAGGAAACAACTTAAGCTAGCCACCCATGATATTACATTATTGATATTTAGATTATTATTGTTGTCATTTTATTTTATTTGTCCTATCTCAAATCTACCCATGATGTTAAAAACATTGATGTTTGGTTTGTTATTTTTCTCAATTTATTTTCTTTGAAAAAATGTGAACTTGTGAGTTTGAGTTTTTTCACAATAAATGAATTAGACTTAAGTGTATGATATTATATGGACATGTTGTGGTAAATAGAATTCTACATTTACATATGTTCATAAGATATATTATGTAATACTTTAAAATTAAATGATCATATGAGGTTTGGGAAGGACACCCTATGACTTGAGGATCATAGAGTTCTTTGTAGACATGACACCCTATGGCCCTAGGGCCATAGATCCCCCTACAACCTTACGGACGTAGGGTGATTACAGCAAGTCTCTAAAAGTGCACATAAGCATCTGGGTTACTCTATAGCCTTAGGTCCATCGGGTGTCAACATAGAATCCCCCAAAATCATTGGACTTATCTTACAATCTTACGGATATAGGGTGATTACATAGAGTCTTTAAAAGGGCACATAAGCATTTGGGCTAGTCTACAGCCTTAAGGTCATAGGGTGTCAACATAGAATCCCCCAAAAGAATTTGGGCTACCCTGGCCTACAATCTTATGGATATAGGATAATTACATAAAGTCTCTAAAAGGGAACATAAGTATTTGGGCTATTCTAGAAGGAAACATAAGTTATCCAAGAGCATTTGGGATACCCTAAGGCCTTAGGGCCATAGGGTGGTGACATAGAATCTCCAAAGGGGCACTTAGATCACCCTATGGATGCAAATCACTTAGCTCTCTATGGACACATCTTGTAAAATATCACATGACACCCTATGGTCTTAAACCATAGGTTGGTCATTCTAGGTCACCTAGACTATTCAAGTGTTTCAAAAACATTTTTCTTTGGCCTTACTATCTTGTGTCCATATACATTAGGGACATATATTTCTTATCTTGTGATTAAGGTTTAATATTCTATTGAGAATGAAATAAGCTAGAAAAAACTAAAAAGTATTTACTTCTCAAAATTCCAAAATGAGAGTTTGAACTATTGATGTATGATCAGTTTTTGTTGGGTGTAATTTCTTCTATTGTGAATTGATGTTGTAAGCGTTTGAAATAATTATCTTTGTATTGCAACTAGCTAGATTAAACATATATTCAACATTTGTTGTAAATGCCAATTATTTGCTGTGATAGTAAACATCGAGTATCAAAGTGCAAATGGTTATTGAAGCATTTGTCCTTTGGATTATGTGAAGATCTAGTTCTTTAATTGTAACAAGATTTTATTCAAAGATATAAAGTGGGACTATTTTGTTCCAAACTATGATTTTGTTTCTCTTCTAGATGATACAGAGAGTTGGAATTTATATCTTGATTTTTTTTCAATAGAGGGAAGCTAGGACTAGTCCAACTTCCTAGTGTATAATTTATAACCATTGTTTAAGTTTGTATATTGGAAGTAGAAGGCAATGCAAGCTCTAGAACATGTGTAATGCCATAAAGAGAATCCAACACATATATCTTTGCCCCCCAAGATTTGAAAATCAAAGTGCATGGTGAGCCGGACCTTCCATCCACCCACAGATCAATACATTTGTGAATTAAAGTACTTGCAAATTTGATTTAAATGTTTGAATGTTATGATAATATTTGAAGGCAAAGACCCCTTCAATTGTGTTGCAAAGAAACAAATGTATGATGTATGAAAATGATTCAATTTTGTATATTGGATTGCATATTTACCACAGTATTAACTTACACATTTTAATAAGATCATAAATACATTGAAATTTTATGAAAAAGTTAACACTTTGATTTTTTCATGACTATCATTGTCTATTTAAGTTGATATATACCACCTATAAGTTTTTTAATGTGTATATACACCTAGATTTTTTCATGACTATTTCATTATGAAAACTTTTAATGTGTATTCATCCTTGAAAATTATGTCAAAAAGTATATCACCTATATAAATGGTATTTAAGATCAGTAAACAACTTGACTTTTTTTATTGAAATTACTAATATTAGAAAGAATGTTTTTTGCTCTAATGACATGGTAATCAAGATCCGTTTGTGGATGTACCGTGGATGCCTTGGCCACCCTATGTCCCTTGGGCCATAGGATACGGACTTAGAGCATATAGTGTTTCTTACTAGCATTGAAGACACCCTTTGGCCCTTGGGTCTTATGCCAACTTAGAGCATGGAGGATTTCCTTTTAGCATAGAAGCATAGAGGGCACCTTGTGGCCCTAGGGCCATAGGGTGCTAATATAAAGCATGTAGAATTCATTGCTAACATGAAAGGTACCCTATGGCCTCGAGAGTGTCAAGAAAGATCATATAGGGTCTCTTAGTAGCATAGAGATCACTCTATGACCCTAGTGCCATAGGGCTCTAACATAGAGTCTATGAAGCGGTACGTAAGTAACTCAATGTCCATAGGGTAGAAATATAGAGTCTCTAAAGCGGAACTTAGGTCACTCAATGGTCTTGGGGCCATAAAGTATTCTATATGTATGTAGTAAGGAGTTCTCTTCAAGGAAACCTTGGCCACCCTATGGCCTTAGGTCCCTCTATGGCCTCATAGGGTCTCAACATAGACAATAGATGGTTTCTTATGATAGCACCCTATGGCCCTAGGGCCACAGGGTTCCAACATAGAGAATATTGTGTTTATTAGTAGCATATAGGGCACCCTAGGGCCATAGGGTGTGAACACAGAGCACACAAGTTCCTAGCATAGACAACACCTTTTGGTACTAGCACCATAGGGTGCAAACATAAAACATTAGGGGTTTATATTAGCCTTGAGGGCACCTTGTGGCCCTAGGGCCATAGGGTGCCAACATAAAGAATATTGAGGTTCTTATTAGCATAGAATGACTGTATGTCCCTAGGGCCATAGGGCGCCTATATAGAGCATGAAGGGCTACCTTGTGACCCTGGGGTTATGGGGTGCTAGCATTAGGCATAGAGGGTTTGCTAGCATAGAGGACACCCTATGGCCCTAGGACCATAGGATGCAAGCATAGCCCATGTACAATTTCTCTTTCACCATAGAGGACATCTTATGGATCTAGGGTCATAAGATGCCAACATAGTGCATAAATGGCTTCTTATAAGTATACATGTAAACATAGTGCATAGAGGGAATTCTACTAGCATAAAGGCCGCCCTATGGCCTCAAGGCCATAGGGTGCCAACATAGAGTATAGAGGGCTTTTTATTAGCACCTTGTTTCCCTTGGGACGCCATACTGCCATAAAGTGGTTTTTGTATATGTAGTAGAGAATTCTCTCACACGTGACACCTTGATCACCATCTGGCCCTTGGACCACACGATAGTAGCATAGAGGACACCCTATAGCCCTAGGGTTTCCTTCTAGTCCTAGGGCCATACACTGCCAACATATAGTATACATGGTTTCTTCATATAGAAAACATTTTAGTCCTACGCAATAGAGTGGAAACCTAGACCATATAATGTATCTTACTAGCATAGAAGGTACCCTATGACTGTGAGGCCAAAGAGTACCAATTTAGGGCATAAAGGTCTCTTCCTAGGATGAAGGAAACCTTGTGGCCCTAGGGCCATAGGGTGACAACATAGAGAATAGAGGGTTTATTGCTAACATAGAGGGTCTCTTTATGGTATAATGGGCAGCCTATGGCCCTAGGTCATAGGGTGCCAATATAGAGTCTCTAAGATGGCACCTAGGCTAAGGTGGTCTTTGCAAACATGGTAAGGAATACTCTCAAAGGTCACATTTTCCATCCCATGGCCCTTGGGACCATAGACTGCCAACAGAGAGTATACAGGGCTTCTTACTAGTATAGAGAGCACCCTACGACCCTGGGGCCATAGGGTGTGAACATAGTCAAATGGGTGCAAACATAGAGCATAGAGGGTTTCTTACTATCATGGAGGACACCCTGCGTCCTTGGTGCCATAGGGTGAAAACATATAGCATGGTGGGTTTATTGCTAGCATAGAGAGCACCCTATGTCCTTGGGGCCATACGATTCCAACAAAGAGCATAAAGGTTTTTTTGATAGCATAGAGGATAGCTTATTTCCCTGGGGCCATATGATACCAAATAGAAGAGTCTTAAGAAGGGCACCTATGCCATTAAATCACCATGGGGTCATAAGGTGGTCTTTGTGGGGAATGCTCCTAAAGGGTTCCTTGGACACCCTATGGCCTTTGGGCCATAGGTTACCAACATAGAGTCTAGATGGTTTCTTACTAGCATAGAGTGCACCTTGTGTACGGTCTTTAGATGCTAATATAGAGTTTCAATGGTTTCTTACTAGGTGTAGGGGGCACCCTATGGCCCTGGTGCCATAGGGTGTCAACATAGAGCACAAAGGTTTTCTTTCTAACATAGAGGGAACCTTGTGGCCTAGGAGCCATTTGATGCACCCTATGGCCCGAGGGCTGTAGGTTGCCAATGTAGAGCGTAGAGGTTTTCTTTCTAGCATAGAGGGAACCTTGTGGCCTAGGGGCTATTTGGTGCTCCCCTAGAGCATACAAGGTTTCTTAGTAGCATTATAAAGGGTACCTTGTGGCCCTCAAGTCTCCATAGGGTGCCAACATAGAGGTTAGAGGGTTTTTCTTACTACCATAGAGGACATCCTAGTACCCTGGGGCCATAGGGTTTCAATTAGTGAGATGTAGAGAGAAAGAGAGAGAGACGAGATAAGAGACACACCATATACGCTCCCAAAGACTGATTCAAATTGAGGACAAGATACAAATATATAGGTGAGACCAAGTTCAGTAGAGTGAGCCATATATAGCTCCAACACCCCCACTCAAACAAAGGTCTCTAGCTTTGGATGAAAAAACCCTTGGGGAGTTCAAGGGAAAAACCCAAGCCCCTATACAATGTGAAATATGAACCAGCGGTGATGATGTGAAAGTGAATTGTGCATCTATGTACAAATATTCAAGTGACTTAGATATCACAAGGTGCAAATGTGGAGTGTGCATAGTGCATGGTACCTAAAAGATTACAATGTCATATGTACAAAGCTATTACAATAGAAAAGAAGCTAATCTAGAAAGAGTGAGGCCGAAGCAACTCCAAGCTCCGAGCGCAAGAGGATGAAACGTGACTCATTGAGGACTTTGGTCAAAATGTCTGCAATCATCTGGTCACTTGGACAGTGTTCAACCATAATGGTTCCCTTGCGTACTTCATACCTGACATAATGATAATGGACAACAATGTGCTTTGACTTATTATGTTGAACATAGTCTTCTGCAAGACTAATAGCACTTTGGTTGTCACACCGCAAGGGTGTGCTAGAAAGAGGAGAGTGACCAATATCAAACAGCATTTGTCAAAGCCAAATCAACTCACGAGCTGCAAGTGATGCCGCAACATATTCTGACTCAGTCGTAGAAACTGCAACACAACGTTGTTTCTTGCTGGTCCAAGAAACAAGACAACCATTTATAAAGAAGCAATTTCCACTAGTAGATCTCATAGATAAATGTGAGCTTGCCCAGTCTGCATCTGTGTAACCCAACAGAGAAAGAGATTGCATAGAATCCGATGTGAGTTGTCGTCGATAGACTAAACCAAAATGTGTAGTGCCTTTCAAGTATTTCAATACACGCTTTGCAGCAGACCAATGCTTAAAAGAAGGACATGCAAGATGTTGTCCAAGATAGTTAGCAGCAAATAGAATATCAGGACGCGTGTTCATGCCAACAAACTGAAGACATCCAATCAAGCTAGCATAAGGTTGATTTGTGACAAGTTGACCGCCATTGTCAGAAGTATTCTTCATAGAGCTCGCAAGACAAGGTGTGTTAGCTGAATGTGCAAATTCCATACCAAATTTTTGAATAGTATCTGCAATAAACTTTGACTGTCGAAGGAATAAAATACCTTTTGTACGGTTCCGTTGGATGCCAAGACAAGAGTGAATCTCTCCATGATCCACCATATCGAATGCAGAAGACAATAACTTTTTTACTTGCTGAAGAAATCCCAAATCATTGGAAACAAGGATGGTATCATCCACATAAAGAGCAAGAATCACAAAACTGCTACCTTGGCGTTTTATGTAAAAGTTGGGGTCTGACGAGCAAGAGATGAATCCTTTAGAGGTGAGAAAAAGATCAAATTTTGTATACCAGGCTCGCGAAGCTTGTTTGAGACCATATAGTGCCTTATGGAGTTGAGCAACAAGGTCTTCTTTACCTGGAATAACAAACCCTTCTGGTTGTTCCATATAAATTTCCTCTTCCAAGTCACCATTAAGAAAAGCAGTTCACACATCCATTTGACGAGCTTCTAAATCAAATTGAACAGCAAATGCTAATAAAACTCGAACACTTGTAATGCGAACAACTGGTGAAAAAGTCTCTTGATAATCAACACCAGCTACTTGGGAGTAACCTTTTGCAACTAAAAGCGCCTTGAACTTGTCAAAAGATCCATCTGCTTTTACTTTTGTTTTATACACCCACTTACATTTAATAGCTATACGACCAGGAGGTAATTCAGTTACTATCCATGTACTTTTAGAGATAAGAGAATCGTACTCTGCTTCCATAGCCTCTTGCCATTGATCCTTTTGTGGTGAAGAGATAGCTTCATCATAAGTAACGGGATCTTCAGAAGTAGAAAAAGCATTATCAGCAATATCGTCATCATAAACATGACATGAGCCATGTTCAAAATCAATAGGCAGATCAACAAAAATATCAATATCATCATTGGCAACATTTGGAATGGATGGTTGTGAAGAGGAAAGTTTCTCTATAGGAAGATTTTCATCTTCTGAAAGAAATGGAAAAGCCTGAAGCAATGATTTAGTATCATCAGAATCATCCATGGACCATGAGCCTCCCATAAGCTGTTTGTTAAAAGTAGCATCACGATTCACAATTACTTTCTTGGAGGAAGGGTCATAGAATTTGTAGCCTTTGGAAGTGTCAGAATATCCAATAAAAATAACTTTAAGACCAGGAGCATCAAGCTTTGTTCGTGTTTCTTTGGGAACATGAATATAAACAATACATCCAAAGGTTCGAAAATGAGATACAGAAGGAATGTCACTTGTCCATGTTGTGATGGGTATCTTACCAGAGGGTAGTAGTAGGAAGATGATTCTGAATAAATGTTGCTGTCAAAGTAGATTCAGCCCAGAAAACACGAGATAAGCCAGAATGAATCAGCATACATCTTACAGCATTGAGAATAGTGCGATTCTTTCGTTCAGCAACACCATTCTGTTGAGGCGAATATGGAATAGTGTGTTCATGATGAATTCCACTGTCAGCACAGTAACTCACAAACTCTCGAGAAACATATCCGCCTCCATTGTCACTATGAAGCTTCTTAAGGCGACGACCAATTTGAAGTTCCGCAGCCTTGTGGAATTGTTTGAAAAAAGATAAGGCTTCAGACTTTTGTCTAAGTAGAAATACAGTCGTATACCTTGAGAAATCATCAATGAAAGTAATGAAGAAGCAATATTGTGATCTCGAAGAAGGTAGAAGTCCATATATATCAGTATGAACAAGATCCAATATGTCACGAGAATGAGTTGTATTTGAAAGAGGAAAGGGTTTACGATTGTGTTTCCCAAGAGCACAAAATTCACAAATTTCCATATGGGGATGGGCTTTAAGATCCATGCCATGAACAAGATCACGACGTTGAAGATCAAGGAGTTTTGAGAAATCAGCATGAACAAAATGGTGATGCCATACTTTGCAATCATGATCACCTGGAGCAGTGACACTATTTGCTACAACATCGTTGAGAGAGAGTTCAAACAAATTACCGTTTCAAGGAGTAGTGGCTATAGTCTGTCCATCTTTCTCAATTCGGCATTTGGTATAATCAAATACAACAAACAGACTAAGATCAACAAGTCTAGCAATTGAAAGAAGATTACGTTGAAGATCTGGTACATGTAATACTCCTCGCAAAATTCGAGTGGAAGAAGATAAGGTACCAAGATATAAGTCTCCAATACCCTTTACTTGACAAGTAGTATCATCAGCAAGATAAACAACACGTTGAAATGGCAGTGGATGATAGTTATGAAGCCACTTAGACTAATATGTCATATTTCCTGTAGCACCAGAATCGACAATAAAAAGTGATCCATCACCTACATGAAGTATTCTGTTTGGAGCAACTGAACATAGGACGCAGCTTGTTTCTCTTACAATGTTGTTTCGATGTTCAGTAGCATATGCTCTATTCCGAGCTGTGTCGAATCGATGCTTATAGCACATATGAGTGGGATGATCAGATCGTCCACAATATTCACAAGAAGAAGAAGAAGAGTCTCTAGATAAACGTGGTTGTTTTGTGGTAATATTGTGTTCTTCATCATATTGACGTGCCCAACAATCATCTTCAGTATGGCCATTTCTGTTGCAGTAAGAACATTGCTTATTAGGAAATTTGAGACGAGAGAAAATATTACCGCGATGGCCACCTCTGCGGTTTCCTCGTTGAAATGGACGCCTTCGAGCATAAAAAGCACCTTCCATATGTTGTGACTTAGTCTCCTCTTGTGAATTCATAGCTGTATCGTGACCAGCATTCCGACGTTCTTGACGTTGAGAGTATTCAATTAAATACATGCAAGCTTGGTCGAAATCAAGACCATCTTTATTAGAGAGAATAGTAACAATGTTATCATAAGAAGAGTCCTTCACCGTATCAAGGAGAAGTGTAATCAGTTGCTTTTGTGGAACAGGATCACCGGCAACAGCAAGTTGATTAATAATAGATTTGAAAGACTCAATATGTCCAGTCATGGCAGTACCAACTTCATATTGTAACTTGTTAAGCAACCCTCTCAAATAAAGTATTTCTGTAACAGATTTTTTCTGAAAGTTTGCAATAAGGTACTTCCATACGTCATGGGAAGTAGGCAGTTCATACATATCAAGCAAAAGGGAATCAGTAAGAGCAGAAAGAATATACCGACGAGCTGCTTTATCACATCGTTGCCAATCCGTATAGGCAACATTCCAATCTTCAAATATAGGTCCTTCAATGATAAACACGTTATCATTATCCATATCAACAGGCTGAGGCAGACAAACAAGATTTCCAAGAACAACATAGGAGAATTCATCGCCTTCAAGAAATCACAACATCTTTGCTTTCCAGCCTGGAAATCCTTGACCTTGGAAAGGAAGAACAGAACACTGGCCAGAAGGAAAGCCGTTGACGAGAATATTCATAGCCATATCTTGTTGCGAGAAGACGTATAAGATAAGATCGTAGAATCTGCACACCATATATGGTGAAGGTCGCAATTGAGAATGAGAGAGATATGAGTACTGAGTTTTGTCAACGATAAACGTAAGAAGGATGCTCAAGGAACGTCCAAAAATGTGAGAGACGTCACCCAAAAAAGACAGGGTAAAGGAGACGTTAATAATAAACGAGTCCTCAAAATAGAGTGGCGTGAGACGCAAGATTGACGGACACAATACGAATAGCAAAAAGCTAAATCTTCTCGAAAAAGTTAACGCCAAAATAAGAAAAACGATCGCGGACGCTTCACGAAGAAGTAGGACGAAGAAAGCTACGTCAAGCTCTATTGCAGTAAAAACAGCATAACTTTCTGCTGCGAACTCTGATTGACGCAAACCTAGAACTCAAATCGAAGAGCTCGAGGAGACGAACAAGTTTTAAATGAAAAGTGCCATTGCGCTATGCTCCATTGTGCTTTTCCTGTTTCTACAAATTTTGAGCAGAACAGCAAGAAAAATTGAGAAGAAGTTCAGGGTGTCATTAACAAGAAAACGTAATCAACGATTAGATTGATAATAAATAAACGCCACATAAAACACTAATCATATTCTTCTAAACACAAAACAACCACAGTTAACAAGAATCAACGCTCAAAAATAAAATTTGTAACAATTTTGAATCTTACATGCGAATCGTATACACATACTGTTGTCACCATGAATTGAATCAGCGCGTGATCGTTACCGCTCTGATACCATGTTGAGATGTAGAGAGAAAGAGAAAGAGAGACGAGACAAGAGACACACCATATACGCTCCCAAAGACTGATTCATATTGAGGACAAGATACAAATATATAGGTGATACCAAGTTCAGTAGAGTGCGCCATATATAGCTCCAACATCAATATTGAGCATAGAGGATTTCTTACTAGCATAGAGGGTACCTTGTGTCCTTAGGTCCATAGGGTGAAAACATAGAGAATAGAGTATTTCTTACTATCATAGAGGGTATCTTGTGGCCCTATGTCCATAGGGTGAAAACATACAGCATAGAGGATTTATTACTAGCAAAGAGGACACCCTATGGCCCAAGGGCCATAGAGTGACAACATGTAGCATAAAGGGTTTCTTACTAGCACACCTTGTGGCCCTCCGGCCATAGGGTGCCAACATAAAGCATAGATGGTTTCTTACTAGTGCTCATAGAGGGCATCTTGGGGCCCTATGACAACCCATGGCATTAGGGCCATAGGGTGACACATAAATAAGTATCATATGGCTTTGAAGCCATAGATATATTTATATGTTGAGACCTCTAACAATCCTAACCCTATGGCATTGAGGCCAAAAAGAGACATATTTTGGATTATCTTAAAGTCATAGAGATATCTACAAAGAGAACCCTATGGCCTGAAGGGCATAAGAAACTTAGTCAAGGAAATCATCCAATCACTACAAGAGGCTATTCATATTAGCGACGCTCACACAGCGACGCTCAAAAAAAATATTCCCGGCGTCGCTATGAGCGTCGCAAATTTCTTTGTAAATTTGCGACGCTCATAGCGACGCCGATTGAGCTAAAAAAATAACAGAGCGCGCCTAAAAACTCAGATCTCAGATCTGAGTTTTTCGGCGCCCTCAAGCAAGGAGCAGGTAACGCTCTCCCTCTCTCTCTCTCTCTCTCTCTCTCTCTCTCTCTTTTTCTTCTCCACACACACACACACACACACACACACAAGGAGAGGAAGGAGAGCCAGGTATGCTCCTTCCCTCTCCTCACTCTCATGTTCCCTTCCCCTCTTTCTCTCTCCCTCTCTCTCTCTCTCACACACACACATACACACACACATAGTGTTTTTGAGAGAGAGAGAGACAGAGAGAGAGTACAAACATAAACAAAAACGCACACACACATACATAAACAAATAATGCACACACACATTGAGAGAGGAAAAGAGAGAGAGAGCATGCATAAACAAAAAACGCACGCATTGAGAGAGGAAAAGAGAGAGAGAACATGCATAAACAAAAAACGCACACATTGAGAGAGGAAAAGAGAGAGAAAACATGCATACGATCCAAAAAAACGCACACACATTGAGAGAGAAAGAGAGAGAAACTAATTTAACGTCGTAGGAAACTAATTAAAATTAAAAGACCTAAAGATCTAGCCGACAAGGAGTTGATAGAAATTATTCAAGACCTATTATTCAAGAGGGAAATGGTCTAACCAATCTATCATACTTGGCATGGGTGATAGAAAGGTTATACCATTTATCTCTTTTTATTGGCACACACATCCACACACGCGCACACACACAAGAAGAAGAAGAGAGTTATAACGTCGTAGGAAACTATCCTAAAAGACATTAAAGATTAGGTTAGATGTAGACTTACATTAAATTAGATTTAGGTTTATTTAAGTTAAATTAGATTAGATTTAGGTTTATTTTTAATTAGATTTATGTTTATTTACGCTAGATTTAGATTTACGTTATATTAGATTAGATTTAGGTCTCCATAGATTGCGATGCCTGCATGAAGCGGGTGAAGAAAGCCCTCAATGGAATATAGGGTATTGCTGCCTTCACTCATGGTGGGCTCCGTCGATCCAAAAGTACTGGTGAAATGTCTTCAGAAGATAGGGAAGAAGGTGGATATTCAGGGCGGCAAGAGTCACTACATCCCCGACACAATGACCATCTAGACAACCTCTAGTCATTCAACAGCAACTTCAAAGTTAGTAACAAGAGCAAGAACGGTCTAAAGGGCCAATTGCTGTCGTCAGATGTGGATGAAGATGAGGCAGCATCACCGCCGGAGGTTAACTCTCACATCTTTAGTAATGAGAATGCCAACTCTTGCCGAGTTATGTGAAAACTTATGTGTTAAATCAGTTTTAAGGTTCTTATAATCCCTGTTAGTTCAGTTCTTTGTTTTTAATATAACATAATTTACGTTAGATTTAGATTTATGTTATATTAGATTAGACTTAGGTTTATTTACGTTTACCCACACACACACACACACACACACACACACACACACACACACAAGAAGAAGAGAGTTTTAACGTCGTAGGAAACTATCCCAAAAGACGTTAAAGATTAGGTTAGATGTAGACTTACGTTAAATTAGATTTAGGTTTATTTTTAGTTAGATTTACGTTTATTTAGATTTACGCTTATTTACGTTAGATCGAGTCCACGCAAGAATTACTTACGGTTTAGGGTTTAGAGTTAGACGAACAGTGAAAAGATCTACCGTGAAAAGATGTTAAGATGTTGTGAAGTGCTACAGCTAGAGAAGAGGCAAAGGGGTTTTGTCCACTACATGCACTATCATGTAGACGTGGGTCTGCAGATTTCTTGTACCCAGAAATATAGGTATTGACCAATAAAGACGAGATTATAACCCGGTGGTTCTGATCTCCGTGCACCTCTAGACCGAGGTGTGCGGGGATTGGACATGACTAGAGAATGTGAGGTAAAGAGAGAGAGAGAGAGAGAGAGAGAGAGAGAGAGAGAGAGAGAGAGAGAGAGAGACAGAGAGAGAAAGAGAGAGAGAGAGAGAGAGATAAGACGAAGAATGCCAATAGAATATTAAATTTGTTGTCTAGGTTATAAGATTGTTATCCTCATTATGAGTAGTGACGAGGATGTGGGACCGTCCAACCGAAACACCTATCTCTCAACGAGGGTCTTATGTCCTTGTAATCAATGCAAGCATGCTCTGCGACGGACAAGACGTGTTTCTTTGCAGCACTTTCGCGAATTTGGCGAGTTCGATCCATCTATTATAGATCGAGTTGTTGCCAATTATAACTCGTCGGACTCTGACGCTGGCCAACAAGCAACAATCTTGCAACCCAATAGACGTGTTCGCAGGCGCTTTGGTCAAGCAGCATATGTGAGGCCACAAGATGTAGCCTCTGATAGCTCGGGGGATGATCATGCAGAGCACATTCCCAACGAGGCAATGTTTGAGCCCGAGATTGATGAAATGATTGAGACGATCATGGATTCAGAAAGGCTTATCTATGATGATATGAAAAGTGAAGCCGATACGCCATTGTATAATGGAGCACGTATGTCTAGATGGAAAGCACTCCTGGTTCTTCTCAACAGCGCTTTTCAGGTGATCTATTACAATTAGTTTACTTTAAGAAAACTCTAAATGTATAATGATCTGATAGATTTTTACACGACTGTATCGTATTTTTATGTTGTGTAGATTACTTAAAGAGCACATACTACCAGCTGACAATGTGATGCCAGATTCTCGAGATGAAGCAAGAAAGATTTTGCGAAACTTGGGGATGGATTACAATTCTATCCATGCTTGTCCTAATGACTGCATTCTTTTCAGAGGGGAATACATAGACATGGAGAAGTGTCCGAAATGTGATTCCGAAAGATATCGAGTAGATCTCCACAGGACAAAAATTCCACAAAAGGTTTTGCGACATTTTCCTCTGCTTCCTCGCATCAAGCATTTCTTCGAATGTAAGTCCATGGCCGCCCTAGCATCATGGCATGAGGAGAATAAATCTTCGGATGGTGTGCTACGAATTCCTGCAGATTGCACAGCCTGGAAACATACAGATGGAACATGGTAGGATTTTGCCAGGGAAGCTCGAAATTTGCTCTTAGGCCTGGCTATGGATGGCGTAAATCCATTTGGTCAAAGATCAACATCTTACAGTGTATGGCCCGTTGTCATCGTCAACTACAACATTCCCCCGTGGTTGACTACGAAGAAGGGGCACCTATGGCTAAGCTTGATTGTGCCAGGGCGATATAAAGTGGGGAATATGGATGTGTATCTTCGTCCACTATTGGAAGAGCTACAACAATTGTGGATTGGCATAGCGGTGGTGGATATGAGCCAACACACAGGATGACGGAATGCTTTGATCAGAGTCATTTTAATGTGGACCATGCATGACTATCCCGGGCTAACAGAATGCTCAGGTGATCTATTGACACTCCTCACTCAGACACTGTAAATCTTGTTTTTTTCCATAGTTGATCTATTATCATGTGTATACATGCAAGGCTTCAAACAAGCGGATACAGAGCATGTGTCACATGTGGACCTAGACTGAATGCACGTAGGGCGCCCTCACTGAAGAAGCAAATCTACGAAGGTCATGAAGTGTATCTTCCAGAGAATCATGTGTTATGCGACGGCGTTTTGGGAAGAGAGCCACCAAGGATGTCTACACAAGCATGGTTAGAGCAGAAGGAGATGTGTGATGACGGATTGCCTCCAGGGATGAAGAGACTATCTCTATGGTACGAGTTACCATACTGGCCCCGACTCATGATCAATCACTTGCTCGATCCAATGCACATATTCAAGAATGTGGGTAATCTACTATGGGACCATCTGACCGGCAAGAAAGATACTTTGGGAGCCAGAGTTGACCTTAGAAATGTGGATCGTATGGAGCAATATTGGCCGTAAACAGCGTCTGATGGATCGATAAAACTCCTTAAAGCACCATGGATTTTCACAGGAGCCCAAGAACGCAAAGTAAAAGAGACCATTCGATCTTTGCGGACCCCCACTGGCGTTATGCACTCGCTTCGAACGTGTTTTACTAAAGAAGGAAAGCTTACCGGTTTGAAGTCACACGATTGGCATAAAATGTGTCAGGTACGTTCATAGTGGACTTTAATATCATTGCATAAAATGTGGACTTTAATATCATTGTTGCACCTACTTTACAATTTGTTTTACCGGTTGCCATTGAGGGATGTTTGTCTCTCGACATCCGTAACACAATCTACAAACTTGCAAAGCTGGTGCAATGGATCTCACAAAAGGAGATCAACGTAGACTCCATACCATTCGCCAAACTAAATGCTACGGAGCTTGTGTGCTTGTTTGAGAAACATTTTCCTACTACCATGCTAACCATCCAGGTGCATCTTCTTGTTCACATAGTTGATGAGGTGGAAATAGCTGGCACAGTTCATTCCAGATGGATGTTCTTCTTAGAACGTTTCATGAAAACGCTTAAGGGATATGTGCGTCAAAAGGCACGTCCGGAGGGTAGCATGGCAGAAGGTTGGTTGGTATCAGAGTCCCTAGTGTACATTGGAGAGTGGCTAGACGGATTTGATAAAGCCCGGGACACGCTATGGTGAACCATAGATGATGAGCGCATATCTGGGATTGTCATGTGCAATCTCGGTGTTGAGAAGAAGATGACGGAATATCTAGAGGCTAAAATCAACCGATTTTGCATGCTTCACAATCCAGTGATGCAAAAGTGGATTTCACAATATGACGATGCAAAGCAAGAGCGACAAAGGGCACGAATCGAGTGGAGATGTGGAAGACGACCACCGATGCACTATCCGACGGTTCTGGAGAGCCTACCAACCTTCATGAGCTTAAGATGGTTGCACAACCAATTGAAAAGTGCACAACAATGCGGTGACGAAGTGACTGAGGAAGAGTGGGAGTACTCTCGGGGTTGCACGACCAAGGTAAGTTTGCAATGTACGACTAGCTAGTGACTTTATTTCTAAACGTTTTAACGGCCACTCATAATTTTTGTTCGTTGTAGTATAAGTCATACACAGCAGCATGGTGTAAAGGTCGACATTTTAGGGTGGAACGAATCGACAAAAAGCGTTTTACTCAAGATTGTGGAATCATGGCAAAATTTGAACAGTCTAGTCGACAACGTTCCTCTGATGCAGATCCTGTGGTGGCGGAACTCACTTACTTCGGCACGCTACAAGAGATTTTGAGGATCGATTACAGAGGATTTTTTGTCCACTTGTTCGACGTGCAATGGTTCAAGATAATCATGGAGGGTCGCAACGCTACTGTGCATAGAGGAGAGTCTGGTTTTCTTGAGGTGGATTCTACTAAGAAATGGAATGACCTAAGAGACACTTTCGTACTACCAGAGCATTGTGAATAAGTAAGTATGTAAATAGTTAACATCCCCCTTTTACAAGTTATGTGCTTGAAAGCTCTCATGTAAGTTATGTGGCTCTGGCAGGTAATATTTCATCCTACAAAGTCTACATCAAACTGGTGGTACGTCATAGAGGTAGCCCCTCGTAGTGCAAGGACGTATGAAGGCTACCATGTGCCAATCACAACGGCATCAATGGAGGAGATCAGAGAAGATGCTCAATCAGAAGCCGTTGCGGTGGTGCCAGACGAGCATCAAGATGCTACTACTCTATATGGGGTGCATGCAAAGGAGCTACAAAATGAAAGAGAGGATATGTGTTTAAACGGAGAGCTCTATATAGATATAGGAAGTTATGCTGAGTTATGCGAGGATGAGAGAGAGATCTCTTAAAGCCACAAATATTGTATTTGAACAATTTTGCTCCGGGTTGTAAAAGCTCTGGCTCTCTAAGTACCTTCCATGGCGCTCACATCTTTTGATTGAAAATTCTAAGTTTTCGACTTGCCTCTTCTATCACTCAATTCATTGCGTCATTGTATTTATATGCGTCATTACGTCATTGTATTTAATGGTCTTTGCGTCATTGTCTACTCTGTTCATTCAATATTAAGTTTAAATATTCGTGTGTTTAATGCAGGTATGGATGATGAGGAGTTTCTTTCTTCTTTGTCACCACAGCAGAGACATTGGTACGTGGAGCGTCATCGGTCTGGCGCATCATCGCGCGTTCCTACTCCATCCGCATCTCCCTCTATTTCGGAGCATTCGGCGCGCTCCGAAGCTTCGGCGTCGACGAGACGAGCTTCACACTCGTCTAGACACCGGCGCTCTAGTGGTGGCGGTGGCGGTTGTTGTGGGGATTCTGCCACCAATGCCTCCACACCGCCTCGTGTTCGACGAGGCTCTTTACCCTCCCCTTCTTTGCCCGCCCCCACACCAGCCACAACATCGCCATCTACGCCAGGTTTTGCACAGCTGACTGTTCCTAGCAGCTACACACCTCTACCTACTCCGCCAGGGGCCACCCCACTCGACACTCCTCGCTTCGGGGCCCAGACGCCGGTGGAGACACCTGACGTCCATACCCCCATCGACACGCCGCTAGAGACCCCTGCCGGGACACCCAGGTTCACGCGTCACCGGCCAGAGGGCTTGCCTTACTCCGTCGACTTCAACGGCGGCATCATCATGGATGATGACGGCAAGAAGGTGATCTCGTGCATGCGTGGTCTTTGCTCTCAGCTGTTTAGACACTACATACTAAACAAATGGAGTGAAGTACCAAGTGATTTAAAAAACAGAGTCATCATCATACTTCATGATGAGTTTCCCGTTCCAACACGGGATCAGCGCTTCGATGAAGACCTGATGAATATTTGAATGCGCGAATACTGCAAACACAAGCGTTCCGAAGTGCAAAAAGCAATCAAGAATGGGTGGAACAGGCCAGATTGGCTAGCCAAAGAAGATTGGAAGAATGCGAAGAAAGCAGCGCGCGAGAATCCCGACAAGTGGATGCAACAAAAGGATGCAGCCAGAGCACGAGTAGAGGCAGGGAGCTCGCACCACTTGGGGAGCGGTGGATAGGCATCATTTGAGGCTGATTTTGTAAGTGTTTTTGCATTGCTCTTTATGTTCGATAGTTTAGGGTTTTTGAGTTTTTTAATTCTAACATAATGAATTCTTTGTATGTTTTGACAGTGGTCGATGACAGGACGTGATCCCACACCGTACGAGCGCGAGTATGCAGGCAGGAAGGGCTTAAACGCCCTGATGGACATTCTCAGTTCTCGCGGCGGCATGGTTAGTATTAGGGTTTACTCTTTTCTATTTTTTGTATTGTTTTATAAATGTCGTTATATGTTTATACTTATTGAAAGCTGTCTTATTGTCTTTTTTTGCAGAATCCGACAGATACGCTGCTTGGACACGATGAGACGTCTCACTAGACGACGTCAGTTTAGTCGTAGCTAGATAGCATTAGTTTAGGGTTTCTCATAGCTTATGTATCATGAGACGGATTTTATACGTCTTTTTGAACCATGTATATTATTACATTTGTCACCGCAGTTCATTTTGCCAATCAATTCTTTATGCCTATGATGTTGTACAATTGTCATTATTACATTTGCCAATCAATTCATTTTGCCTATGATGTGTACAATTGTCAATTTTACGCTTGTCAATTTTGCAAACAATGCGTCTTGTGGGTGACTATTTTGGGTCTATTATCTACCCTTGCACTTTTTTTAAAAAGTGAATCAAGTACAATATGGTTGATGGGTGGCAGGGCATTCAATGCCTTGTCACCAAAAAAAAAATTCTCTCGGGCATCCCTATAACCGTCGCTATTTATGGCTCTGTAGCGTCGCTATAGACTTCTGTGTAAACGTCGCTATAACCATCGCTATGACCGTCGCTATGAGCGTCTCTATATAGCGACGCAAATAGCGACGCTCTCGTAGCGACGCTATTAGCGACGCTCTCGTAGCGACGCTATTAGCGACGGTTTTTGCGATGCTGGGGGTTATAAAAACCCAGTGTATTTCCGTCGCTAACAGCGTCACAAGAGCACACAACCTCTTGTAGTGAATGCAATAGAAAATGAGACTTGTGCTCTAGAGCTTAAAGGCATAAATGTTTCTCCAAGTATACTTCTAGGCGCCACAATCATGGACAAAGAACTAATGTAGCTAGATAAGGACTAGGAATCTCTAGACAATGAGGAGCATAAAAATAAATTCATTGTAGATGTGTTGTCAGTTAGTAAATTTGATATTTACGATTAGTTTTTTTTAAGAGTGTGACAAAAAATATTTTTCAAAATGTAGATATTTTAGAATCTAAAATTAGGTGTTCTTTAAACGTGCAGTCCTTCGACAAGATATTGCGGTTGACAAAGTTTTACTCAAGATCATTGGTATAGAGGATGCTCATGCCATTGACCCTATTGAGAAAGATTCTATCAATCTCCATGTCAACCAAAGAGTTTCTAAAGAAGATGACAAGAATCTACAAGTTTTTCAAGGTCAACAGCTACAACACTGGAGATAAATTTAAAGAGTAATCCAATGGAAGAAGACAGTGAAAGTTCCAGAACATGTGCAAGGCAAGAAGAAGAATCCAATGAAAATATTCTAGTAGCCCAAGATTTGGGAATTAGATTGCATGACACTACAATGGAAGTAGAAGGCAATGCAAGTTCTAGAACATGTGCAATGCCAGAAGGAGAATCCGACACAAATATTTTAGCACCCCAGGATTTGGAAATCGAAGTACATGGTGAGTCAGATCTTCCATCCACCAACAAACCAATGCTGACTATAAGAGTTAGCTTGTGTGGATTGCTCTTGAGGAGATGCTGGCAAAAGTCCAAGAAAATGAAGATATTAAAGTTTGGACATGAGCATATTGTTCTTCGTCCAGGATGCATTGAGTTTTTAAAGGCTCTACTTAGCAATTTCAATGTAGGGATATGGTTAGCTGTAATGACATGCATGTTGTAGACATCATCAAGATTTTAGAAAAGGAAGCTAAAGAAAAATATCCATTCTTATGATCTGGGGGAAAAGCCAATGTCAACCATGCGTAGAATCAAGGATCACTCACTTAGATAATCCAAGAGTAGAGGCACTTTTCAAACCGTTGTCTATTGCATCATCAAAATTTGAGCTTGATGCAAGAAAATTGCTTCTTGTAGATGATGAACCATTAAAGGGATGCATGAATCTTGCATTGAATTGTATTTTTCCACCATCATTTAATGTTGATGATGAGGAGGATAATATCCTCCTTAGGGAGATGCTACCATATATCAAAGCTCTCAATCATGTTAATGACATTCGCACAGTTACAGGGTCTCATTTATATAGACAAGCACCCACTGCTCAAGGTCATGAGCTTTATAACCGTATACACAAGGTTGTTGCACAGTGGGAGGAGAGAAATCTATTTTTTATAGGAAAAACCTACTCCACGGGAAGGCTACTAGAAGTTTCTCGTCCTCTTCACGATGATAAAGTTGCAACATCTAGCACTAGTGGAATGTCCACTCGATGTCAAGACAAGAAACTTTCAGCACGTGATCAACAAAAAGTAAGGATCTTAAAGAATATCAAATTGTTATCAGCCTTGAAAGGTACAAAAGCAATCATGCTTGCCCAAAATTTGGGATACAAGCAGCCTGTGATCAAAGTACATGAAGATAGGAATTATATAAAGCATCTAAAAATTCAATATGAGCTCAAATAGCCCTATATCAACAAATGATGGAGCAATGTTTTGTAACATTTTGTCATTTACAAAGATCTTCATGTACTCCGAGACTTTGTTAGAGTGCTTAGGGTTTCAAGATATATGAAGATGTAAATGATTAATAGTCTTTAATTTTGTCTTTCAATACTATAAGTAACTTTTGAGTTTTGTGTGCCAAATGCTCTTTTTTTTTAAAGGTTTTATAGTTGTTTGCTTTGAATTTGAGTTCATTGTGCCATCAAGGAAAATCTACACGCTCATAAGGTCAAATCTTGCTCTATGACCTTGGGGGAATTGCAATTTATGGTATCAACACCCTATGACTCTAAGGCCATAGGGTCATAGTTTGGCATCTGTTCTTGCATAAGACTTACTAAGTGTAACCACAAATTAGCACCCTATGTCCCTAAGGTCTTCAACACACTTAAGATCTCTATATTAACTTTTTTTAATAAATAATTTCAGGGCTTCTAAGAAAAAATGTTTTACTATTAGATTATCACAAAATAGAGGAGCTCCCTTTCAGATTACATCAAATATCACATTCAAACCAAGAGCAATGGTTTCATTATCTACCAAAATCTTTCGAATAGGAGAAAAGAACGCTTATCTTGGATTTAGAGGGTGTACTTCTTGCAGCATTTGAGCTTCAATCAAGGCCAACTGGACCAAGTACATGTGCATTGTAGAAGATAACAATGAGGTGTATGCGGTGCGTGTAGATACAGAGTATTTCTTAAGATTTTGCTTTGAGTTCTTTGAGGTTTGGATTTGGAGCTGCCATCGTTTACAAAAAGCTCAACACATAATCAAGACCTGTTTTCCTACACAAAGTCACAAACTCAAGATGCATTAGGAGAAAGTTAGACTCACTTTTGGGCCTTTCATTTCTAGAGAGAGAGTGGCGCTCGACCAATGAGGAAGATGCTAACGTTACAGTGAAAATTGACATTTTGGAGTCAAGCTCTTTTAAAAAAAGGGAGGAATTTTTTTTTTGTTCATCAAATTGCACAATTTCACGCTTTTGAGGCATAAATGCCGTAAGTCGTACTAACATTGTACCAAGGAATTTCTGAACTTTCATTGAAGAATCTATCTAGTATCTTTGTTCCTGCTCAAATATATGACTTTGAGTAGCTCTACTTCCCTCTCAAAACTTCTTCCCTTTTTATATTTGCGCTAACCTTTCTGTGTATTCTACTGCACACCATGACTACTTCTCGAAGGCCTAGCACTACCATTAACTCTGTTAGCATTTTTAATAACAGTTATACTACAAACGATCAAGCATGGATACCATCTCGAATAACTATCGGAAGTTGGGTTGTACTACAAACTAGGAGGAGGAAGAGGAGGCAACGCAATGATTTTGTGGAGGCTTTCAAGGGACAAGTTAAAGAGTTTAAAGTGTGTGCACAAAGCAAGTGGGTGAAAGAGGTCCTCCTTTCCAGCATGGATACTTAAGGTTGCAAATATCTCCTCCAAGTTTTCCAAGGCATCGACCCAACTGTAAGTTATCTTGAGCATCTCGCTTATTGCATGATTATATTTAAAGGTTAAGTGGTGGATATCATCTTTGGTATGTTTCAAATATTTATCCATTGAATAGGAAAGATTGGCAACTAGTTGAGAGCATAATTGGGATTTTTGATGCTTTCCATGCATTTATTGGTGAGAAAATGTACCGAGGAAGACAACACAAGGAACTTGGAGATAATGGAATTTTCTTTTATGATATGTGATATGTGGAACCGAGAACTTCCATTGGTTGGGGTCGTGTAGCTCCTTTGTCACTTCCATCCTTTGAGAGCAAGGATTGGTCCTTGCCAGCTTCGCAAACTAGTGAAAGCTTTAGGAATAAGTTGTTTCAGGATATACAAAAGTCCCTCAAGTATTCAATTGTCACAAAAATAGTTCGGCTCGCACTATTTATGCCTCTTGAAGTGTTTGTATATTTTTTCTTCGATGAGCAAATAAGAACTACCGCAATAGCTGTTTGGACTTTTTAGATGATAATTGGGATAGGAAACAATCACAAAACAAAATTTGTATTTTGCAAAAGAAGTCCATAATTTGCAAGTTCATTATAAGCTCTCAAAATTTCTTAGTGTCATTTTACTATATTAGATATCATCTTCTTAGTGGGCAGCTTATTCCACTTGACCAAGATACAGAGAATAGCCTCGAGAACAAACCTTTATCAATGGAGCTCTACTTTCGAGACAGCCTACTCACTGTGATGGAGACAATGTCAAGCACAAATCTTGCACAGCTCAGGGTAGATCTTACATGTGAAGAACTTCCACTTTTGCTGGAATTGTATGCATTCAGTCTCAACAATAGAAAGGTGCTTACTAAATCGATGATTTTTTATTGTCTTTAATACATTAAGATAGAATCTAACTTTTTCTTCTTTCCAGATTCCAAGATGCAAGGAGAAAACAACATTGTGCAAGGAGTCACTCACAAATACACTTCACTTAATTGCTTCCACCGGAAGCTAGGTCATATACCTTGTGCACGCAAAGAGCTTTGATGTCATGCAAACCATGATGTACTCTTCAAAATGACTAATGCAGAGACATTTTGTGGAAGTCAACAATGTTTCAAAGATGTACATTGTCATTGTCTCAAAACTTTACATATTGTGTTGTTTCTGTCAAGATTTATACAAGTAAATTGCTCCCTTTCTCTGCTACTCTCCTCTCCCCCGGTTTGTGCCACTCGTCCCCTATCCTCTCCCCCGGTTGCTTCCACTCGTCCCTTGCCCTCTGCTCCGGTTGCTCCCCTGCCCTCTACTCCAGTTGATGCTACTTCTACCTATGGGGACACTGGTCTTGGGCATCCTTTCGCGTCGCTCGAAATCATGGGCGTCTTCCATGGCTTGACATGTATCTTGCACCTGTGAAGCTTCCCTCTGTTCTTTCTCTTGCCGTCGACGTGTAGACCATTCCTCTACTTCTGTGGCGTCCACATAATATTGATTTATTGCTTCTTGCATATTACGAATGTCTTCTTGAGTCTGATTGTGGCGTTGCATCATTTTGTTAATGCGAGTCTGTTCGAACTCCTCAGCTCTCACCCCTTCCTTTCTTGTGCGTCTATTTATCGAGATTATAATATGTTGGATGGCCATTACAAAAAAATGTTGCACATCGTTGGGGGTGTAGTTATGTAATTGAAGTTCCTATAGAAGCATGATACAAACATTTGTTGCTTCATAAAAACATTGCAGCAAACAATGCAACAGTATGTTACTTACGTTCATTACATCCATAATTTGACTGAGGAGCAATAGGGCATTCAAACACGTTCCCAGCCACAGCATAGTCATCAGTCTGCGTGGGCATGGCTACCCGTTCGTGCCGGATGGTATTTCTTAGATCATGTTCTAACAAAACATGCTCTACACAGCATACAAGTTTTTTTGCGGCACTCTATACATAACCACTTGAGTCAGCAACACATTACAAAGAGACACTACTTCCAAATGTATCCAGATGGGCCTTACATTTGTACACGACCGTGAAATGCCCTGATTTTCCCGGAGTGTGCGTAGTAAACACTCTTAGCTTCCATGTCAAATAACATTAGACTCCCATGATCACTACAAAGACACCATCAAAGATACGGAGAAAGATTCTAAATGCAACATGGTTTTTACAAGGCAAGAAAAAACTCACGATTGATTGTATGCAGTGACTAGAAAGCGCACTAGATCAAAGTTGACTCTGCTAAATGAGTTCATTAGACTCAAAAAGGAAACTAAGTTGTTCTGCACAGCAAAGGCGATATCATCGGGTCTATTACGTATACTTTGTCTTGAACCTCAGGGGGCAGAAGCGAGACAACCTGCCTAACATGAATCAATGGTAGAGAGTAGAATTGAGGTATTTCAGTGGGCTGTCATTGTGTTAACCCTCCTGGCTCACGGACACCCTATCGCCTACGATGGACACTGTAACCGTATTATTTATTTAAGTAGAGTCAGGCACCGGGCTTGTCGGTCCAATAGGGAAAGGTAGAGTGATCGCCGTTGAGAGGCACACTCTAACACGAACATGCTAGGGTTAGTTGGCTAAGCATGGGCGCCCAAGTGTGAATGGGGTGAGCTCACATAAAAGCCAATTAAACCTAAAATTGAGTCATTCTCTCATTGTGCAATAGAAGCTGCTCTTGCTCCATCTCCACCTTCTCCTTCACCATCTCCTTGTGTGTGTGCGTGTGAGAGAGAGAGAGAGTGTGAGAGTGTGTGTGCGATCGAGCGTTCCGGCGGCACGACGGTGGCGAGGCGGTTGAGCGCGGCGTAGCGGCGTCTCCCTCTTCTTCACGGCGAGGAATCCTCTATGGCAGGAGCATAAGGCGGTGAGTGACACACCATTGTCCTCTTTGAGCTTACTAGTTAAACTAGTTGTGTGCTTGGAGCCGTCTGTGGCTCGTACACGGTGTATCGGCAAGTCCGTTGCTTCGACAGTGCGGCAAGGAGCGCACATTTTTGGCGCCGCTGCCGGGGAATTGTTGAGAGAGAAGGAGAGAGCACAGAAGCAGAACCCCAAAGTGTGTAGAATACACACATGAGATGATGTATATATAGAGGGGACCTGGGTGCCATATATAGAGAAGCCATATATTGAGTAGCTTCACATATAAGCTCAACACCCCCGCTCAAATAAGGGTCCCTAACTGTGGATGAAAAAACCCTTGGGGGATCAAGGGAAAAACCCACAGCTCTATATACACCCACCGTTATATTATAAAAATCATTGAATATACAAATGTTTACGAGGAGCAACATCACTCCTTTTACAATGAATGTTTTATGAGGAGTTACATTACTCCTATCCTATCAATACAATAATGAATACAAAGGCTCGATAAAGAGGTGTAAAAGCTATCGATTAGCTTGTAATCAAAAGTGTCTTCGTGAATCTGCTGTGTAGCTTGTCATCAATATTGCATCACCAAACATGTCTTCATGTTGTCATCAATATGGCATCACCAAACATATCTTCATAAATCTTTTATTGTCACCAAGTTTGTCTTCATAAAATCAATTCTTTGATCAATCCTACATAGATCATAGACTCCAAAAAAAAAAAACATGTCATGAAAATTATTAGCATCGTTAATGAAATAATTACGTTCACAATTCCATAAGAGATGGTTCGCGACGCCACTCATTTGACGACATATATACGCACGACAACATATGGTACATAAAGTATAAACGTAAAAGTACAAAATGTGTGATTACGTGATACAAATGATATGTGTATATACTACATAAAACAACATTTATCAATGTAGTGATCAATGAATACCATCAAAGTATTAACAAAATATCATCATTATATCAATAAAAATGAATAAATGATCATGGTATCAATGAAAAGCATCATGATATCACCGAGAATAATCATTGTATCAACGAAACAACATCATGGAATCACCAAGGATAACCATGGTATCAACGAAACATCATCATGGCATCACCGAGAATAACCATGGTATCAACGAAACAACATCATGGTATCACCGAGAATAACCATGGTATCAACAAAACATCATCATGGTATCAACAAAAATCACCATGGAATCAACGAAATATCATCATAGAATCACCGAGAATAACCATGGTATCAACGAAATATCATCATGGCACCACCGAGAATAACCATGGTATCAATGACATATCATCATGATATCAACGAAAATCACCATGACCAAAGTATTAACAAAACATCATCATGGTACCATCAAAATCACTATGGCATCAATGAGAAATTATCAATAAAATGACGTAAACTATATCTCTAAAAGAATAATTATACGAGAATCAATGAACGAGTATATCATATAACAAAAGATCATGTACCAACAGTAGCTCGATAGAATTTGGACGATCATCAACGGCTCGACTAAATCGGAACGATGTGTAACTGGCTTCTGCAGCAAAGTTACATCAGTAACAAATATATGATTGATGAAGAAAAATATAATTGAGAAGTTTTCAATTATGAGAAAAATCAAAAGCAAAAAGTAAAATTTTGATTTTCAAACATATTCGCAGTCCGAGACGATAACCCAAAATCGGTGCTGAATTTAGAGAAACTTTCTTCTGCAAAGTTATAGACCACATCGATTCCAATCCCCATCGCGGGTAGTTTCTTCTGAAAATTTGTAGAACACATCCATTCCGGTCTCTCACGCGGGTAGTTTCTGCAAAATCGTTTTCAATAAGCAAAAAAATCAAATACAAAAAGCGAAAATTGCTTTTCAGGTATGTACGCAGTCCGTGAACGATAACTCAAAATCGGTGCAGAATTTGAAAACACTTCCATCTGCAAAGTTGTAGATCACATCGATTCCGGTCTCCCTCATGTGTAGTTTCTGCAAAATCGTTTTCAATTAGTAGAAAAATCAAAAACAAAAAGCGGAAGCTGCTTTTCAGGTATGTACGCAGTCCGCGAATGATAACTCAAAATCGGTGCAGAATTTGAAAAGACTTCGTTCTGCAAAGTTGTAGACCACATCGATTCCGGTCTCTTTCGTGAGTAGTTTCTGCAAAATCGTTTCTAATTAGCAGAAAAATAAAAAATAAAAAGCAAAAGTTGCTTTTCAGGTATGTACGCAGTCCGCGAACGATAACTCAAAATCGGTGCAGAATTTGAAAAATCTTCCTTCTGCAAAGTTGTAGACCACATCGATTCCAGTCTCTCCCTTAGGTAGTTTCTGCAAAATCGTTTCCAATTAGCAGAAAAATCAAAAACAAAACGTGGAAGCTGTTTTTCAGGTATGTACGCAGTCCGTGAACGATAACTCAAAATCGGTGCAGAATTTAAAGAAACTTCCTTCTGCAAAGTTGTAGACCACATGGATTCCGACCCCTTTTGAGGGTAGTTTCTGCAAAATCGATTTTGATCAGGAGAAAAATCGAAAACAAAAACGTACTGCTCTGATACCATGTTGAGAGAGAAGGAGAGAGCACAGAAGTAGAACCCCAAAGTGTGTAGAATACACACATGAGATGATGTATATATAGAGGGGACCTGGGTGCCATATATATTGTGTTGAGCTTATATGTGAAGCTCAACATGAATAGCCCTGCACTAAGCCCAAGAGGCACTTTGTGCTTCTTGTATGAGTGGTTTGCAGTAGGAAAGAAGAGGGAGAGGAAGGCGTATTTTTTCTGCAAGTTGTTAATTCTGTTTTTCTGTTGCGCACTGTTTGCATTTTCTGTTTTTCTGCTGCGTACATTTAGTATTAGTTAGACAGTTAGCAAAATTCTGTTTTTTTGTTTGCACACAGTTAGCATTTCTTGCGTTTTTTTTTTGCATTTTCTGTGTTTTCACTGCATAGTTCTGTCAAGTTTCAATTTCTGCATTTTCTGTGTTTTCTGTGTTTTCTGGTTTGTGCACAGTTAGGCGCACAGTTAGTTAATTAAGTAGGTTAGTAATTAGGTGAACCACTGATTAGCAGGTCAGTAGGTAGGTGGGACAGTAAATAGTTAGGTGAGGTCAACGCGCACCAAAACGCGTACCAAATAATATCTTTAAAAAAAAAAAAACAAAAAAACAAAAAAAAATCAATTTAAAAAAAATTAAAAAAAACAAAAAATAAAAACGTGAGCGAGGGGGAGGTTAGATTTTCGAAAATAAAAAACGTGAGTTATAAAAACGGACGGATTGGTTTGTATAAAAGTTAGATCGGGATCATTTTCCCAAGCCCAAGCCCAAGCCCAAGCCCAAGCCCAGGCCCAGGCCTCAGTCCTCAGTCTGATGATATATTCTAGACTCACTCTTATATATATACCCTACCTCCTCAAGAGGGAATGAGAGCATGTGGGACAAGTCCTCCACTCTCCTCCCTTCTCTTCCCACTTGCACCTTTAGACTTGCTATTTGGAGCCTAGTTCCTCAGCTAGGAAAAGACTGTTTCGGGCTTTTCTGGAGCAAAATAGAACCAAACGGTGGGCTGTAAAGCACAACGCATCCCTCCTAGCGATACGCTCGTTTCGAGCTATCACACGGCCCATTCCACGATACGCTATAAAAAATCTAGCAAAAAAACAAACAAAAAACACGCTAAAAACTAGTCACAAGGCCTCCTAGAGCAGCTTTTTGACACCTTAGGGTATCAAAAGCACATGCACTTATGCTCTGGGAGGGTGCTAGAACACGAGAATATTGAGGGTGCCTGTGTTCATACGGACACCCATTACCCATCCACTATCGGCTCTAGACCCTCAGCGGGGACACAAGGTAGCACCACCCAAGACCCTAAAATAGCCGCTAGTGATTCCTCCTCCGACTCAGAAATCATGGAAGCATACCCTACCCAAAACACTGAGAGAGAATGCCATGCACCTGCTGAAGCTCCACAGCCTAGTACTAGTATGTTTAGTCGTTTCATGGAAACATTAGGTAGAGCTACTCGCTCGAAACTTGATGCAAATGAAGCACACGAAGGGGGTGGGGAAGTGGATTCTCCTTTCACATCGCACGTGGACCCCACACCCCCAAAGAGTGTCCATGTGGATATCCTGCCAACTTCTTACCAAGAAGGCCCTGTTGAGCTGCCTCCTTCAGAAGTTCCCTCTAGAGTACCAGTACCGTTGGTGACAAGTAAAACCACGGGGAGCAACATTGCTTCTACCTCACAAGAAACCGTTAACACGTCGACTCTAGAAGGATTGTTCATTAATGATCATTGGACATACGACCTCCACACTGAGGTGTTGACGGATCTACACTCTGGCCACGCCTACCATGTAGGATGGATAGAGATTGTACAATCCACCTCTAGTGCCACGAGCATTGAAGATCAACAGAAAATGATCTGTAATGTTATCCATGGCATTATTCAATCAGAAAGGCAAAATCGAGGGGTAAATATACTCTCAACTGGCCCCATGAGATTTCTGGATACGAGCAAGCCTCAACATCCTACTCTATCACAAATGGAGACTCCTCTAATGAGCCCCATGGACCCATCTTACGTCATTTCACCTGGGGTCTCTATGCAATCTGAGCCTCCGAGCGACAACTTTAGCTTCCCTAACTTGGCTCAACCCTCTATTAAGGAAAACACAGTGCTCACTCCAGGGATAAGCCTGACAGAGAATGTACCAATGACATCTACGGTTAGCGCAGTGCCACTACCTAGTGTCGTAGTACCTAATATGGGGCCTCGACCGTATGTGCCTCTATCCCCTTATGCACACATGGCCCCCACACCTCCAATTGTACCACTTGTTTATGCTCCTCGAGTGCCGCTCCCTAGCCCTTATCCGAGTGGACCTATGCCCGGTTATGTTCCATATCCTGCATCATCCACACATATGCCAAGACCGGTACCCGTCCCTCTCCCACATATGATTCCAAGAGTACCTCCACCGGCCCTGCCTCCTCACATAGGTGACTTGGCAGCGTTTGCTCAAACCATAGGTCGATCTATCGCGGAAAATATGCGTCATGCATCTGATAGAGAGCCTAGAAGTAAGGCAGTACAAATTGCCAAACTCACGCAAAAATTCAATGGGGACGAAGATGCTAGAAAACACATTAAAGTGTTTGAACAAGTATGTGATTCCTTAGGGGAACGCAACGAACTACATAAGTGCAATGCCTTAAGCTTGAAATTAAGTGGGAAGACTGGAGATTGGTATAGAACCCTAAGGGTGGACGAGAAAACAATCTACCCTACCCTTCGAAGGTTATTTCTAAAGGAGTACATACAAGAAGGTGTGCTTTGGGGTGTAGCATCTCAGCTACAGAAGGCCGAACGTAAGGAAGGAGAGTCAATAAGGGACTTCATTAGTCGTCTAAAGCACTTAAACTCTCGCTGCCCTGTAAATGAGCGCTTCAACAATAACCAACTGCTTGATCGATTCATTCGAGGGTTGAGGAATGAAGGAATCTATAATGGACTAGTGATTAGAGGTATCACAACCTGGGAAGATGTCACTGCCAATGCAATCCAATTAGAGGACAACTTGATGATAGCAGGCATGAGGGTGTCTACTGACACGAGATCCACTAGCTCACAAGCCATTGAGTATGAACCCATGACTGCAAAGCCCATTGCCAATGAGCCAAAGGTATTTGAGACATTCATGAAAGACCTCACCAAGGCAATCCAAGAGTCTCTTAAGGATAATCGACCCCCTCAAAATAGTCACATGTATGCAAGAAGGGAGCAACAATGGTGTTCCATTTGCTTAGGTCCACATAACACTAGTGAGTGCCCTACGTTTAGAGTAAAACTTAATGGAACTTGCAACGCATGTGGTAGGTATGGTCACCAAGCTAAGGATTGTTTAATGATCAAATGTATGATGGCAAATAGACCATGGACGGATGCACCTCGAGCTCCTGTATTGATGTCTGCTCCACCTGTTGAGCAACTACCTCAGCACATGGTCCCTAGATCTCAAAATGTTGTACAAGCTACACCGCTACCACCTCCTGTGCTAGGACCGCAGCCCCCGCATCCAAGAGTCGCCCCTATGAACCAAGTGGGTTGCGAGCCATCAAATGCTTATGCAGATGGCTATGAGGAGGAAATAGACACTAGTATTGCCTACCGACTTGATACATTGGAAGAGTGTCCTATATACTACATGGAAGATTGTTGGGGGCAAGTCAAGCCGATTTATCAAGCTGCTGCTCTCGCATCCAGAGGTCAAAATATCAACACCCAGGCTAGGAGGCCACCTCTTCAATGTTACGAGTGTGGTGGACCACATCGGGCAGTGGAGTGCCCTATTAGGCTGCAAAAGAATGCTGCACAGATGCAAATGAATCAAGGGAGCACGTCTGCAATGCCAATACTCACATGTAATTGTTGTGGCATAGATCACTTGATTGCCCAATGCCCCTATAACCCAAATGCGCCTAAAATCACACCCCTAAATTTGGTCGAAATTGCTAGTGTGACATCGCCAATACCACCCGTCGCACCCGCTTATGCGATTACACGGTCCATGCTTCAAAGGCCAGGCCATATCCTCGAAGAGAGAGATAACGCGTCAGTTATCCAAGCAAAGAAAAAGAAGACACGAAGGAAGAGGTCGCAAAATACGGGAAATTCAAAGCCAAGTTCCAAAACAAACATAGGAACAGGAGATGACCCCGTGTATATGAATGACCGCGAGGATGATTCAGATTCAATCGAGACAATGGAGACTAGAACCAATACCACAAAGGGAAAGACCCACAAAGAAAACCGTAACATGGAACCAAATGAAAACAGAGTAAGAGAAAACCATAAAGAGCCTCTGAAAACACCACAAGTGTTTCCAAATCCAATCCAAGACCCCCAAGATAAACCGCACGGGCAAAAAGGGAAGAATCGTAAAAAGAAGATTGGGACGTACCCAAACCTAGTAGACGAGATTGAGCAGGTGAAACATCTAAGAGGTTTAGTGGAGGAGACTCAAAGGAAACTAGAACCAGAACCCATGCATGTCAAAATTCATGACACAGTGTTTCCCACGCAAGTTCATCCACCCCACATGAACCATAGACCGTTAGCCATATCTAGTATCATCCAAGAAGGGAGTGAGGACAGGACATCAGAAAGTGAGCATACACCTTTCTTGTTGGAAATGATGTTTAACGAAGGAATACCTGATCCCATTGAGGAATATGAGATTCCATCCTCACCAGTTCCTAGTCAAGGACCTACACCCTGCAAAATGCCAATGAATGTTGCCAAACTAGTGGACTTCATGTCTTCTGAGGTCCGAACCACGATCATAGCAAAGCTGTATGGAGATCCTGAGTTATTCCTTGCACTTCGAGCATTCCTTAATGGAGAGCTACGAATGAGATTACCGCAGTTTGCGCAACCAAATAGGCCTGACTCGATTATGATTGATGAGGAAAATCATGTGCAATCACTTGACTTAGATGGACACGAGTCTGTGATCGAGGTACCCATTAACGAATTAGGGCAGTATTTTGAAGGCGACGAGTCTAATGCGACCCTACCCATCACTACCAAGGGATTAACTATAAAGGGAATTCTTGATGGTGGTGCGGGAGTTAGCATCGTTACAAAAGATTGTTGGGAATCCATGGGAAAACCCCGCCTCAGTGTTACTAACATTGTGGTAAAGATGGCAAATGGTACCATAGCCAAACCTATGGGGATGCTCAAGGATCTTAAGATCAAAGTTCTAGGACACAAGGTACGACATACGTTCATTGTAATGGATTTCTCTAAACACCTTATGTCATATGAAATGATTTTAGGACAACCATTCATGAGGGAAGCACAAATGGTTCATGATTGGTCTAAAAATCATGTCTATTTGCAATTCCAAGACTCTATCCTTAGAGTGGATTTGGTGACTGGTAAGGTACACCCCTTAGGGAGTAAAACCATTATTGATCATCGCTCTGACACCACAGTTCACTCGGCCCCACTACAATATTGTTACACTTGTAAGAAGGATACAGACGTTGGCCAAGATTCTCCTTACATGGATGTGTTACCGGGTATGACGGAATCAGACAACGTAGACTGGGTACACCTAGCTGCAACCATAGATACCTGGGGAAATAGAGGAACCACTTGGGTCACACCAGAGGGGGAAGAGGTACCACAAATTGCACCTCTGAACATGATAAGTGCCATACATGCATCTTCTAAGGGCAAGGCAATTGTGGACCAATCTAACAGTGACACGGATAGCTCAATAGAAGACTTTGACCAACACGACTTGGACACTGACTCCCATAGTGAAACGGATTCTGAATCTCATGAATTAGAGAGTGGAGCAAGTTCAGAGTCAAAACATTCGGAAGGATCGAGCACATCAACCGATGATAGCTCCCCCGAGAGTGAAGAGGACACCAACGAGGACTCCTTTAGTGAGCCAGATCTAAATGCAAATCAAAAGCAGGTCTCAAATAAGAAAAAGAAAAACCTTAAGAGGCGTCGATATCGAGCCAATGTACGTGCTAGGATAAAAAAGAAGAGATCCTCAGCAGAATGGCTCAGTTATATAGGAGCATGTGATGCTCATCGAAAATTGGTAGACAATTGGGGTGAATATCTCCAAAATGTTATGTGGTGTAGACCACGACCACATGACATAGCCCAATTAGAGATCATAGACAAGCCAAAGTTGAGCCGCACTGCAAGGAGGTGTCAAAACCAAGAGTTAGCTCGACAACACAAGAAAGCAGAAATGGAAGCACAAACCAAAGCACAACCAGAATCCACAGACTTGCATCCTGCACCAGAACATTTCAAATCTTACACCACAAGGGAAGCAAAGGTTGTGTACACAAAATCCCAAAGAATACCTATCGATGGGAATAATGGAATCTATGATGGTCCGGAAATAGTTAAAGAAATAGAATTAGCTGACCCCGGTGAAGAATCAAAATCTGTTTTTATTGCCCAAGACCTCACAGAAGTTGAAGAGGCGGTCCTCAAAGAGCTTCTCAAGGAATTCAAGGACGTATTTGCTTGGACATATCATGATATGAAAGGTGTTTCACCTTCTGTGGTCCAACATACAATCCCTATGATTAGCACTACGAAGCCCGTACAACAAAGACCCTACCCGATGAATCCTAAGTACGCAAAGATCATTCAAGAAGAACTAGAAAAGCTTATCAAATGTGGGTTCATATATCCTATTGAACACTCTGAATGGGTGTCTCCAATAGTTATCGTGCCAAAAAAGAATGGGAAACTCAGGGTGTGCGTGGACCTCAAAAAAGTTAATGCAGCTACTAGAAGAGACCATTACCCCCTACCATATTCTGAACATGTACTCGAAAGAGTTGCAAGCAAGGAAGCTTATAGCTTTCTAGATGGGTACTCAGGCTACAACCAAATCACGATAGCGCTAGAGGACCAAGCTAAAAATGCCTTCATCACAGAATATGGCGTATTTTCATTTCGTGTGATGGCTTTTGGCTTAACAAATGCCCCTGCTACATTCCAACGATTAATAAACACTGCTTTTAAAGAATATTTGAGAGAGTTTTGTGAAGCTTTCTTAGACGACCTTTGTGTTTACTCTTCTTGGAAAGAACATCTATCATGTTTGCGGAAGGTGTTTGAAAAGTGTAGGTTATATCGTATCTCATTGAGCCCGTTCAAATGCCAATTTTGGGTCAAGCATGGAGTTATTTTAGGGCATATAGTATCCAAGAATGGTATCTCAACCGATGAGAGCAAAATTAAAGTGATTCTAGAGTTACCACCACCAACCAATTACAAGGGAGTTCAAAGGTTCATGGGACACGTGGGTTATTATCGACGGTTTATTTTATTTTTCGCTGAGATACCACGTCCTTTGTACAAGCTTCTCATTGAATTTAAATGGACTGAAGAGTGTGACCAGGCCTATGAACAATTGAAGAAAACACTAGCAAGTGCTCCGATTTTAAGGACACCTAGCTGGGATGTCATTTTCCATGTGCATATTGATGCATCAAACTTTGCTATTGGGTGTGTTCTCACTCAACCAGGAGAACATAAATTGGACTATCCCATTAGCTTTGCAAGCCGTCAATTGAACGATGCTGAAAGGAACTACACCACTACAGAGCGAGAAGGTTTGGCAATGGTTTATGCAGTAAAGAAATTTCGCTACTACCTTCTGGCAAACAAGTTTGTATTTTATGTGGACCATCAAGCGTTGCTGTATCTGGTAAACAAGCCATGCTCCACAGGAAGAATCACACGATGGTTGTTAATTCTTCTGGAGTTTGATTTCAAGATTGTAGTGAGACCCGGTAAAAGGCACGTCATGGCTGATCATTTGTCTCGCATACCCAATGGTGAAGCCCCTACAGGAGTTGATGATGAATTACCCAATACTTCCCTATTCATAGTTGAGACTATGCCTGAATGGAGTGAGAACATTGTTAACTTTTTAGTTAATGGTTTTCCACCCAAGGAACTTCGTAAGGATATCGCTCGAAGGCTAGTAAAAGAATGTGAACCCTATTGTTTGATTGCCGTAACTCTCTATAGATTATGCAAGGATGATATTCTTAGGCGTTGTGTCCGCGAGGATGAATATTTGTATATCTTGCAAGAAGCACATATGGGCATAGCAGGAGGACATTTTTCAGGAGACCTGACTGCTAGAAAGGTGCTGCAATCAGGCTATTGGTGGCCAACTTTATTTAAGGATGCATCACTTTTTACAAAAGGGTGTGATGAGTGCCAACGTTACAAGACCACACAACGCAAAGAAAGAATGCCCTTACATCCTATTAAAGTAACCCAACCATTTGAAAAATGGGGCTTAGACTTTGTAGGTCCAATTAGTCCCGCAGCTTGCAACACTCAATCTCGATATATTCTAGTTGCTACGGACTATGTAACAAAGTGGGCTGAAGCTAAGGCTTCACAAAAAGCTGACGCGAGGACAACAGCTAAGTTTCTTTTTGAGAACATTATCACAAGATTTGGTTGCCCTTTTGAAATTGTTAGTGACAATGGTACCCATTTTATAAATGAGGTAATAAGAGAGCTTACCACGACCTTTATGATATCCCACCATAAGTCTACACCTTATTACCCGCAAGCTAATGGACAAGCCGAGAGCACCAACAAGACTCTAATCTCTATTTTAACCAAGACGGTAGAAGCTCATCGCACTGATTGGGATTTGAAGTTGACATCTGCTCTATGGGCTTATCGTATTGCTTATAAAGTGGCTATTAATTGTACGCCATTCAAAATGGTATACGGCCAAGAAGCGGTTATACCTTGGGAGTTTGTCATTCCTAGTCTTAGGGTAGGTTCGCAAGAAGGATGGAATGGTAACCCCTTAACCTAGCGTTTGTATATCTTACAAAAACTAGACGAAGAGAGACAGTTGGCTGTGCAAAATGCTCTTGTGGAAAAGGATAGGAGAAAGAAGTGGTTTGATCGCCATGTGAAGGACAAGGACATCAAAGTTGGTGATAAAGTCCTTATGTATGGAGTACGTAAAGAGAAGAAAAAGTTGAAATATGCTGGTAAAGGACCATATAGAGTATGTGAAATTACCCCACAAGGTACCCTTCGTGTGGAAACTCTTGATGGAGTTGAAACCATTGGATTCCTCAATGGGAGTAAATTCAAAAGATATTATGATCCTTTAAGCCAAGAAGAACTACGGGCCATTCATCAAAAAAAGGCTGCCAAAGCACAAATCGAGTTAAACAAGATACAAGCTCAAGCTGAGGCTAAGGAGCGACAACAACGTATAAGACAAAAACGAGAGGCTAACCTTGGAGTCACAAATGCATTCCACGTGGAAATCGAAGAGGATGGGTTGGACTCTGACACACCTCTACGATACTCTATTGAGTTAAATAGTGCCTATGGAAAAGTGCTATATGACACCTTATTGGACACGGGTGCTAAATATAATTTGCTATCCTATGGGGTGTGGTGTCAGTTAGGGCAGCCACCTCTATCTGAGAGTATTATCCAAGTCAAGGGTGTCAACAAGAAAAAACTATGGTTTTTGGAATCTGGCACACTTCTGTCAGTTATGACAATGGAATTGTAGCTCAAGACTTTTTGGTCATGGCTACTGGAACTATGGAGGGTAATATAAACCTAGGCCTCACGTGGATGATAGCCACCAAATGCACTATTGATTGGGGGACTGGGGGTGTTACAACGCAAAAACCAACTCTTAGCCCTACCACTCAAGCCATAGTCCTTGAGATATTGCCTAAGGAAATAAAACCCAAGACATTGCATGTCCAGGAGGTTGAACCATACATCCCCATAGCCCAACTCTCTAGAGCTTCAACTGATGTAGTTGAAAGAAAGCTTGAGACATACAAGAACCATCCTAATATAACAGAGAAAACATACAAGTGGGTCCCTAAAGCCTCTGTAGTGAGCATGGTTGATGCAAAAAAACAGAAACCTAGTAAGAACCATCCCACTCACTCCAAGAAATGTAAAGAAACGTTGCGTTGGATTCCTAAACGACTATTGGAAGCCCAAGGATACTATGAAGGAAATGATCAAATCTGGGTGCCCAAACGTAAAGTGTACTCTTACCTGTCACCTGGCCCATGTAAACCCAATCCTGTGGCTCCAAAACAAATTGAAAATCGCGGAAAGGAAAAAATCATGGAATGTTACACACCCGATCTAGAGCTAGTTTGGGTACCAAAGAAAGAACGAATTGTTCCACCTAGCTAAGGAACAGGGAAATCAAATGAAGCTTCTTGCTCTTCATGTAGTTCCTATACACAAATAGAAGCTTCGACACAACCTCCACCTACCACTGTACATATCCATACAAGCACGAAAGAGTTTGCACCTTCCGGGGTAAGTTCACCACCTACAACAACGTTGCAAATAAAATCATGGGAGAGTACCTTACCACCCTTGCAACTAGATGAAACGCATAGGGCAGTCAAAAACTATTGGTTAAAACCTTTACCCATAACAACTTGGAACAATTGGTTTCAAAAGGTGACGACCTCATTCCAAAAGGTATGATCTACCCAAGGAAGGGGGGAGTGTTTGCTAACATCAATCATTCACTCGCTCCCCTCTCAACCTTCCTCCTTGACCTCTCAATTCCAATCTTAGGGAATGTATATATATATCCTTATACTCACAAAAAACAAAAATAGTAAAGAGCAAGAGCGACTAGCAATGAGAGAGCACCCTATTAGATCTTACATATAAGTCCAAATTCACCGTGTCAATTCAAGAAACACACAAAAACAACTCTTATGTTTTAAAGGCCTAACCAAATCTATCTGTCTTGTCAGAAATGGCTACTTCACTAGAGGCATGCACTTCTATTTTTGATGAAAGGTACCCTTTGTCTTTTCCTCAAGTGTTCTACGTATGCTACCCTATACTTTCTTGCGAATGGGATTTGATAGAGAGCCTTGCATGTGAGAGAAATTTTGAGGAGTTAGAATGGCTGATACGTCTATGGCTAACTAGTGATCCCTACCCAATAGCGAATGTGTCTCCAATGGCACATGCTTATTCTTTTGCACAAGATGAGTATCCATGCATCGCGAGGTTCTTGATTAGCATGCTTGCACAAGAGGATGATGAAGAGGAACTAATAGAGACCGAGGAAGACTATGGCCTCACGGACAACAATTTTATATATCTAGATGATGAGGATAGAGGCCTAGCCTTAGGGTGGCCACCCGGTTTATATAATATCCTCTTTCCTTGATTCTAAAAGGGGTGACAGGTAGGTAGGTTAGGGGTCTAGATTGTGTTTTGAGTTTGTTTTTTAGGAGTTTTAATTTTTCACACTGACATGCCTCCTAGAGGTATAGTGCCTGTTTTTGGATGTGTTAGGTAGGACTTATATGGATCTCCATCCACATGGCTGAGGACATCTGCTTCAACGAAATGAGCCACTCCATACCTCCAGGTGTACTACTTTCCATGATTCATGTTGGTGGATATGTGTAATTGCTAATAATGATTTTTCATTCTTTGTTTGAGTGCAATAGTTATGATTGTTATCTGCCATTATAGATGTATAAATTTGTCTTTGCTTAAGTTGATTGAACTCCAGTTTAATCTTATGGATGAGCCTGGAGATTAGGAGACTGTGACTTTAGGTTAACTCATTTACTTGACCACTAGGCCTAGCTAATAAAATTATCTGAGTATTTGAGACCTTAGGAATGTTTTAGGCAGAGAAAGGATTGCTCACTCAAACAACAAACAACACTAGTGCGAATACCAAGGAAATGGAAGCAAAAAAAAGAAAAAAACAACATAAGTGCCACAAATGAAAAATCTTACGCTGGAAGAGAAATCCTGGCTTGAATTGGTACTTGACTCACATGTATTGTCTATGGTACTAGAGCCCTAGAGGTTCCCAATGTGGGCGCTTTTCCTTGAGAAGCAAAAAACCCTGGACATACAAAATAAGCACACACGTCACATGATTGTGACCCAAAGTAAAAAAGTATTAAAAAAAATAAAAATTAAAAATTAAAAGACTTCCATTGAGCTTACAGTTAACATTTCAAGCTTTTGTTTGCAGTTGTGAGAGTGAGTTGGCTAATCAAAGTTGAAAAGCATAATTAGGGAATCTTGCATTTAGATAATCTTCTTAGCTTAGCTAGTACTAGAGTAGTTGTTTTAACCTTAGTCATAGCTAACTAATTGATAGACTCACCCATAAGCTCAAAACTCTTGATTAATTAATTTACTCAAAGTGCAATTTATTTGTCCTTAATGGCAGTCTAACATTTCATAAATCTTGCATTTACTCATTTCCACATGTACTTTACATTCCCCTCATGATTTATGGAAATATAATTCCGCTTGCTAAAAGAGTGACTTTGCCTTGCAGATTCAAATCTAGATACTCTACAACATGGACATACCAAGCTTCAACTCAATAGCTTCCGAGGACGGAATCTACATCAGGAAGGGGGGCAATGTTAACCCTCGTGGCTCACGGACACCCTATCGCCTATGACGGACACTGTAACCGTATTATTTATTTAAGTAGAGTCAGGCATCGGGCTTGTCGGTCCAATAGGGAAAGGTAGAGTGATCGCCGATGAGAGGCGCACTCTAACACGAACATGCTAGGGTTAGTTGGCTAAGCATGGGCGCCCAAGTGTGAATGGGGTGAGCTCACATAAAAGCCAATTAAACCTAAAATTGAGTCGTTCTCTCATTGTGCAATAGAAGCTGCTCTTGCTCCATCTCCACCTTCTCCTTCACCATCTCCTTGTGTGTGTGCGTGAGAGAGAGAGAGAGAGAGTGTGAGAGTGTGTGTGCGATCGAGCGTTGCGGCGGCACGACGGCGGCGAGGCGGTTGAGCGCGGCGTAGTAGCGTCTCCCTCTTCTTCGCGGCGAGGAATCCTCTACGGCAGGAGCATAAGGCGGTGAGTGACACACCATTGCCCTCTTTGAGCTTACTAGTTAAACTAGTTGTGTGCTTGGAGCCGTCTGCGGCTCGTACACGGTGTATCGGCAAGTCCCTTGCTTCGACAGTGCGGCAAGGAGCGCACACACTGCCACAAACCCATGAGTCAATACCGAGCGAGTGGGGCAGCTATCGAATTCCATAAGCCACTGACTTGCTTGGTATTGACCCATGTCTTAACGGTAGTGAGCCATTTAATGAATCAAGAGTGACTTATAAAGAAAAACTTGACGACTACAACAAAGAAATGGGTCAATACCGACCAAGTAGTACCACTATCCAATTCGGTAAGCCACTATCTTGGTTGGTATTGACCCATGTCTCGGTATAGACCCATTTAATGAACCAACCATGACTTTTAAAGAGCATGAGAATTACCACAAAGCAACGTTGACGACCTCATTCGTTGCATTGGAGTTGGTGAAACTGCGTATGCACAGGAAGTCTTGTTGATCGAGGTTGAAAATGTAGGCCTACTATGACCTTCCATGCAGCACTATCTATGCATGTAGAGGCGTTGCACTGAACCGAACTCTAAACTCCTCTTCATCCTCTTCGTTGATTTGCTCTAAAATAATTGACTCATCTGATACATTGGATGGCCTTTGTAATGTAGAGCCTTGCCCTTACCTTTCTTGAGCTGGCTCCCTGGCTGCCTCAGGCTCCTCCCTAATAGCCGTAGAGTCCTCCCTAACTGGCAGAGGCTCCGGATAATTTTCTTTCAATATTGGTTCCTCCATAAATGCCTCACGGTCTGGCCTTGCCTGCTCTTGCCCCTCATCAGCTCTTACTGGCTGCAGATCCTCCATGGCTTGCTCATTTTGGTGTCTAGCTGGCTCCTTGATAACTGTCTCTGTTTCTTCCATGACTACCTTGGGGTCCACTCTGGCTTGCTCATGTCCCTCTGCGGCTATCTCAACGTGCCCATCTGTGTCGTTTCTCTCGACCCGTGATCGGGTCCTTCTGCTGTTTGTTTCAGCCCTAGACAACTCTGTCTGTGGTGCACGGAGATGGAGAGGGGGGATGTTGAGAATATCCATGGTTCTACTATCCCGAACAGGCACTTTCTAAAGCATCACATTGTAGCATAAATGCAGCCTCCGAAGAGTATCAAAATCCCACGGCATAGTAACCTGGTGTGCATGGGCAGCCATGATATATCCATTGCTGAAGAATTCAATGATGTAGACCTCTGCAATTTCTTGAAGGAGGAATAGTGCACTGTTGGCCCATCGCATGCCGACTCTCCGCTACTTGCAAATCTCCCGCACTACTTGCTGGAAAGGGAGACGTGGAATAGAAGGTTGAACATGCCGTTCTATCCTACGTAGCTCTTGCAATACACCTCTGTGCACCTCATATCGGTGTCTTCTTGCTTGAGCATTTATAGATTCACCTGTTGCCCTCCTAGTTGTGGCCTTTACACGAGGCATCTCTACAAATAGCATAACACAAAAAGACAATTCATTTGTCAGCACAAGGGACTTAAGATTTCAGAAAAGGTCAGTACCAAGCAACAGGTGTGTTGGAAAGAGTTTGCCTTTCCTTATTTTCTTGGTAGTGATCTCAGAAAATAGTAATAGCAGACATCACTTATATTTTTTGAGGTCGGTACCAAGCGAGCAGGTGCATCGGAGAGAGTTTGCCATCCCTTATTTGCTTGGTAGTGACCTCAGGAAATAGTAATAGCAAACGTCACTTATATTTTATGAGGTCAGTATCAAGCGAAGAGGTGCATCTAAAAGAGTTTGACCCCAAGGCCACAAATTGACCTCTATGTTTTGAAGAAACCCTTCATGAGGGTTTTTGAGCAACCTATGGACCCACGGCCATAGGGTTGTTTCTATGCCATTGAGGAGACCTTGTGGGCTGGCGGCCATAGGGTCCCCTCTATGCTAGTAAGAACCTCTGTTTTCTCTATATTGACACCCTCGGAAGGCCATAGGGTTCCCTCTATGCTACTAAGAAGCTCTCTATGCTCTATGTTCTATATTGACATCCTATGGCCCCAAGGCCACAAGGTGCCCTCATTGTTTTGAAAAAACCCTCACTGTTTTGGCACCCTATGGACCCAGATATAAAGCTCTATATTGGGACTTCATGTTTTGGCACCCTATGGACCCATGTATAAAGAACTATTTGGTCTCTCTATGCTAGTAAGAACCGATCTATGCTCTATATTATGGTCTGAAGACCATAGGGTCGCCTGTATGCTAGTAAGAACCTCTCTATGCTCTACACATCTTATGACCTTAAGGGCACAAGGTGCCCTGTATGTTTTAAAGAAACCCTCGTGATGTTTTTTTGGAAACCTATGGACCTAGGGCCATAGGGTACTCTCCACGGCAGTAAAAAAAACTATTTTCTTTATATTGAGGAGACCTGGTGGGCTGGCGGCCATAGGGTCCCCTCTATGCTAGTAAGAACCTTTGTTTTCTCTATAATGACACCCTGTGGCCGGAAGGCCATAGGGTTCCCTCTATGCTAGTAGGAATCTCTCTATGATCTATGCTCTATATTGACATCCTTTGGCCCCAAGGCCACAAGGTTCCCTCATTGTTTCAAAAAAACCCTCATTGTTTTGGCAACCTATGGCCCCAGGGCCATAGAGTGCTCTCTATGACGGTATAAATCACTATTTAGTCTATATTGACACCCTAAAGCTTGAAGGCCATAGGGTCCCCTCTATGTTAGTAAGAAGCTCTCGATGCTCTATAATGGCATCCTATGGCCCCAAGGGCCACAAGGTTCCCTCTATGTTTTCAATTTGAAGAAACCCTTCATGATGGATTTTTGAAAACCAATTGCCCTAGGGCCATAGGGAGCTATATTTGTCAATAAAAAACACTATTTTCTCTATATTGGAGCCATGTGGCTTGAAGCCCATAGGGTCCCCTCTATTCTATTAAGACCCTCTCAATGCTCTATATTGGCACCCTTTTTGCCTAAAGTCCATAGGGTCCGCTCTATGATCGGTTCTATATGGCACCGTATATGCTAGAAACCACTATGAGGTTTTTTTGGTAACCTATGGCCCCAACAAACCCTCATCTATGCTCTATATGGCACCCTGTATGCTAGAAACCACTATGAGGGTTTTTTGGTAACCTATGGCCCCAAGGCCATAGGGTGCTCTCTTTATGGCCATAGGGTTTGTTGTATACTAAGGAAAACTATCCATGCTCTATCTTGGCATCTTATGGCGTTTGTGCCATATGCTAATAAGAAAGCACCATTTCTCTAGGTTTGTCCCCTATTGCTTTACGGCAACAAGGTGTCATCCTCCATGGAAATAATTTAAGAAAACCTAAATGCTCTACATTGACACCCTATGGCCCAGTTCCCAGGTGTGCTCTATGCTACTCTAAACCCCTCTATGCTCTACGTTGACACCCTACGGCCCCAGGGCCACAAGGTGCCCCCCCCCCCTCCCTCTCTCTCTCTCTCTCTCTCTCTTTCTCTCTCTCTCTCTCTCTCTCTCTCTCTCTCTCTCTCTCTCTCTCTCTCTCTCTCTCTCTCTCTTTCTCTCTCTCGGATTTAAATTGTTTATTTGACCTTATTATCAGTCCTCCCTCTCTCTCAGCTTCCTCTCCTCTGTTTGTCTCTCTTACTCTCCTTTCTCTCTCACTCCAAATAGCTATTTTTCTCCCTCTTCTCATCTCTCCCCATTCATATAGGAGGCAGTCCCTTGTGAATTTTGGGCCTCAATATCTACCGGTTTACCTGTAGCATCGTCATTCAAGCACCCCGTACCACATCTCCTCTTTCTAGGACCTCTCTCACACCAACAAAAAGCGTACAATACAAAGGTTAGTTCTTTTCTATTTTTTTGTTTTACAGTTTTACTATTTTTTATAGAGTGCGGTAAATAAATGCTAAAAGAAAAAGATTGAGCTTACCTGTGGGCGGTGTCGTGAGGCACTCTTGTGTTCGGGAGAGAGGCACAGACAGGGAGAGATAAGGCGAAAGAGGCGGCACCACAGAATGCTGCACGTTTGAGAGAGAGGCTAAGGGAGGCATTCGATGTTGTGAGATGTTGAAAGCTTGAATAGTGCACGGAGGGAGGCAAAGGGCGGCTATTCATTCGACGAAGGGCGCCGTGAGGTGCTGTTTGTTTGGGAGAAGAGGCGCATCAAGGGCAACAGAGGGACGCTCTTTGTTCGAACCACTTCTGTTGAGCTTATATGTGAATCTACTCAATATATGGCTTCTCTATATATGGCACCCGGGTCCCCTCTATATATACATCGATGTGGTCTACAACTTTGCAGACGAAAGTTTTTTCAAATTCTGCACCGATTTTGAGTTATCGTTCGTGGACTGCGTATATACCTGAAAAGCAACTTTCACTTTTTGTTTTTTATTTTTCTGCTAATTGAAAATGATTTTGCACAAATTACCCATGTAAAGCACCGGAATCGATGTGGTCTATAACTTCGCAGAAGAAAGTTCTTTCAAATTCTGCACAGATTTTGAGTTATCGTTCGCGGACTGCGTACATACCTGAAAAGCAACTTTCACCTTTTTTTCCTGCTAATTGAAAATGATTTTGCAGAAACTACCCGCATGAGGCACTGAAATTGGAGTGTCTACAACTTTGCAGAAAAAACTTTTTGCATTGATTTTGTGTTATCGTTCGCGGACTGCGTACATACTTGAAAAGAAACTTTCCTTTTATGTTTTTTATTTTCCTCTTGATTGAAAACGATTTTACAAAAAATTTGCATAAGAAAACGGAGTCGGTGTGGTCTACAACTTTGCAAAAGAAAGTTTTTTCAAATTTTGCACTGATTTTGAGTTATCATTGGCGGACTGCGTACATGCCTGAAAAGCAACTTTTTTTTTTTTGAATTTTCTCCTAATTGAGAACGATTTTGCACAAAGTATTCGATCAAGCCATCGGAATTGATGTGGTCTACAACTTTGCAAAAGAAAGTTTCTCTAAATTCTGCATCGATTTTGGGTTATCGTCTCAGAATGTGAATATGTTTGAAAAACAAAATTTTACTTTTTGCTTTTGATTCTTCTCATAATTGAAAACTTCTCAATTAACTTTTTTTTCATGAATTATATATTTGTTACTGAAGTAACTTTGCTGCAGAAGCCAATTACATATCGTACCGATTCAGTCGAGCCGTTGATGATCGTCCAAATTCTATCGAGTTACTGTTGGTACATGATCTTTTTTTATATGATCTACTCGTTCATTGATTCTCGTATAATTTTTCTTATAGAGATATAGTTTACGTTGTTTGATTAATAATTTCTCGTTGATACAATAGTGATTTTGATGGTACCATGATGATGTTTTGTTAGTACTTTGGTCATGGTGATTTTCGTTGATACCATGATGATATTTCATTGATACCATGGTTATTCTCGGTGATGCCATGATGATATTTCGTTGATTCCGTGATGATGTTTCATTGATACTGTGATGATGTTTCGTTGATACCATGGTTATTCTCGCTGATACCATGATGTTGTTTCGTTGATACCATGGTTATTCTCGGTGATTCCATGATGTTGTTTCGTTGATACAATGATTATTCTCGGTGATAGCATGATGTTGTTTCGTTGATACCATGGTTATTCTCGGTGATACCATGTTGTTGTTTTGTTGATACAATGATTATTCTATGATGCTTTTCATTGATACCATGATGATTTATTCATTTTTATTGATACAATGATGATATTTTGTTAATACTTTGATGATAATTATTGATACCACTATGTTGATAAATGTCGTTTTATATACACATGTCATTTGCATCACGTATCATGCATCTTGTACTTTTATGTTCATACTTTATATCCACATATGTTGTCGTGCGTATATATGTCATCAAAAGAGTGGCGTCGCCAACCATCTCTTATGGCATTGTGAACGTAATTATTTCACTAAGGATGCTAATAGTTTTCATGACTATGTTTTTTTGAGTCTATGATCTATGTAGAATTGATCAAAGAATTGATTTCATGAAGACAAACTTGGTGACAATAAAAGATTTAGGAAGACATGTTTGCTGATGCCATATTGATGACAACATGAAGATATTTTTGGTGATGCGATAGTGATGACAAGCTACACAGAAAATTCATGGAGACACTTTTGTTTACGAGCTAATCGATAGCCTTTACACCTCTTTATTGAACCTTTGTATTCATTATTGTATTTCATAGGATAGGAGTAATGTAACTCCTCATAAAACATTCATTGTAAAAGGAGTAATGTAGCTTCTCATAAAATATTCATTGTAAAAGGAGTGATGTAGCTCCTCATGAACATTTGTATATTCAAAGATTTTTATAATATAACGGTGGGTGTATATAGAGCTTTGGGTTTTTCCCTTGATCCCCCAAGGGTTTTTTCATCCACAGTTAGGGACACTTATTTGAGCGGGGGTGTTGAGCTTATATGTGAAGCTATTCAATATATGGCTTCTCTCTATATGGCACCCAGGTCCCCTCTATATATACATCATCTCATGTGTGTATTCTACACACTTTGGGGTTCTAATTTTGTGCTCTCTTTTTCTCTCTCAACAGCTTCGAGGCGTAGAGAGGGCACGCACGAAGGTGGCGCAAAAGAGACGTCTGGGAGAGGTGTAAGGAGGGAGGGCATTTGGGAGAGGTGTAGGGAGCGCGCACAGAGGGCGTTTAGGACAGAGTAGGGAGCGCGCATAGAGATGTGTTCGAGAGAGCAGAGTAGGGTTTCGAAAAGAAAGAGAGAGAGAGAGAAAGAAAGAGAGAGATGGAGATAAGGTTAATCAATCTTGTTAATTCAAAATTCAAAATTTGACTTTCAAATTTTAAACTTAAACATCCTGCTCTATTTCATTTTGAATTTTGAAGAGTCTAAAATCGTTTTCTTAGGGGGAGAGTCATACCAAAGGATTGGAAACTTAAAGAGCTTTCCGTATATAATTTTTTTGAAAAATTAACATGAGACTTTCTAAGTGCCCGGGTTGTCGATCTCGCTACGAGTGGAACGACACCCATGGTCGAAATCACTCTCCCGGGACCAAAAATCGCATACTGAAAAATACACTAAAAAACGTTCAAAATTACAAAATTTTCCTCGAAAAAAGTGCGATATCTTTTTGTGCAGTATTGATCGGGAGACTTGAAAACACATTTTGGAAAAATTTGGATAAGCAAAAGAAAAATAATTTTTTTTGCCTTTTTCTCTGCACGTGCAATTACACACTAATTGCACGTGTTTTGAAAGTGTGAGTATACATGCAACATACATATATTTATACAAATAGTATTTAACACTAGGTTCGTAACCTAACAGGACATAAAAGTGTCCTTTCAGGGTTTTGAAAAAAACCTCCAAAACCATAGTAGATCCACTCATTTTGTAAAATACTTTCATCAGGTTATAGATCAAGGCCTACTATACATGGAAAAAATAAGAAACTTGTAAAATTTCTCATCTTTTGGTCACACCAAGCCTCCAAAGTTGATGGACCAATACATTTTCATCAAAACAGTCATTTCTTACGTTTTGTTGCATAAAAATAAGATTAGGGATTTTTGTAGGACTTGAGATAAATTCCCTAGTTAACTTCAATGGGTTGGTGATCAGAACATATGCTTGCTTCTCACTCACTATTTTTTGTTTTGCCAAAAGAAATAGGTACAAAAAAGTTGAATTTTTACCATTTTGCAAACCTATCATCAAAGTTTCTATAGCCACGCTCAATACAAATAATATATGCATGTTTTCTTAGTTCCCTATTGTCCTTTAGGTTCATAAGGAGCCATGGATCATGTCAAAAGAATAATACATCTCTTACCAAGGGGAATCTTGGGGACAAAGATGAAGTTCTAAATACAGCCAACATGAAAAAACTGGGTCCAACATTATGAGTTGTAGAATCCCATAGAAACTATTCAATATCTAGCCAAATTTGATCCTTATGACTAGATATGGTTACTACCTACAAAATGCATGTAGTTGTCACAAGAAACTAACAATATTGGAAAAGCTATACTTGATATAATAGAATGTTTCGTTTTCTTCTATAATTGAAAAAATCAACCATCGTTGTCTCCTATGCAAAATAGGGTATTAGGTGCCCCAAGACTCAAGGAATAATAGCTTTATGTTACAATATGTGACATAGAAAATCAAAACTGCATTTGGATATCATGAAAGCCATCAAAAAAATCATAGAAGAGCTAAAATTGGCTAAAAAACAAGATTTGACAATTTTTATAATTTGGTCATAACTTACAACTTTAACATTTATTTCTCCCTAGAAGCATCAGGACATGTTGAGGACTACTAAAGATAGTTCTCTAGAATTATAGACCTCACAAACATGAATTCTAGAGTGGTATAGTTGCAAAAAGTTGAAAAAAGCCAAAAACAGGACCCGTTTTTTCACACAGTTTAGGTTGTGGAATGTTGTGCAAGGACAAGGTTAAAGATGGAATTGATATTCCAAAAAAATGTTGAGTTTTTTTCAGCTCATGAGACAACTTTCTAGACAGATAGCACTTCAAAATCCATTTTGAAACTCGTGACATAATTCAAGGAAAATGGTCACTTAACAGGACATAAAAGTGTCCCACTACCAACCTAGTGTTAAAGGAGGAGGCCATATACTAGAATGGGGTGCAAAGGTGCTGGTGCGCATTTGCGAAGAGGCTTCTAAAGGTGCACATACCCAATTTGATCACACATTTGATCATGCGATACGTGCACACTATTGTTTTTTATGTCCCTTCATTATCAAAGACGTAAACATATCATATGAATGTACATCCACAGGACTACTTGAGACACGGTCTCTAGATATAATCAATGGTTGTGGATACACCACATGGCATGTGATCAATGAATGTGGATGCTCCACATGGCATATCGTGCGGCTCATATGTACCCCCTTATGTCCTAGCAGGCTCTAATAGTAATGTGTGGTCATAAATCCATGAGATCTATATATACTTAGCTAGAAACATCAACTATAGCATCCTATGGCCTTTTGTCCGTAGGATGTTCATATAGTGATCATGAAACACCTACATATAGGGCCCTATGGACCTAAGGCCATAGGATGTATATATATAATCATATCAATACACCTACATATAGCATCCTATGGACCTAAGTCCAAAGGATGTATACAAACTCATTGTGTCCCTAAGGCCACATGATGCTATATACCCATCATGAGACAACTATATATAGCACCCTATGGCCCTCAACACAAAACACCTTGATAAAACATCATATATACTAAAGGCCATATGATTTATATATACTTAACACAAAACACCTACATATAGTGCCCTATTGCCCTAAGACCATAGAATGTTATATACCCATCATGAGACAACTACATATAGTTCCCTATGCCCCTTAGATTATAGGATGTGTACATATGCATCGCGAAACACCTACATATATCATGCTATGGCCCTAAGGCCACAGGATGTTATATACCCATCATGAGACAACTACATATAGTTCCCTATGGACCTTAGGTCATAGGATGTGTACAGTTGCATCACGAAACACCTACATATAGCTCTATATTGGCCCTAAGGCCACAGAATGTTATATACCCATCATGAGATAACTACATATAGTGCCCTATGGCCCTCAGGCCATAGGATGTGTAAAGTTGCATTGTGAAACACCTACATATAGCTCTATATTGGCCCTAAGGCCACAGGATGTTATATACCCATCGTGAGACAACTAAATATAGTGTCCTATGGCCCTCATGCCATAGGATGTGTATAGTTGCATCGCGAAACACCTACATATAGCATCCTATGGCCCTAAGGCCGCAGGATGTTATATACCCATCGTGAGACAACTACATATAGTGCCCTATGGCCCTCAAGCCATAGGATGCGTACACTTGCATCGCGAAACACCTATATATAGCATCATATATCCCTAAGGCCACAGGATGTGATACACCCATCATGAGACAACTACATATAGTGCCCTATGGCCCTAAGGCCACAGGATGTATATTTACTCAACACAAAACACCTTCATAAAACATCATAAGGACTAAAGGCCATATGATTTTTACATACTCAGTTTAAACCACCTGCATATAGCATCCTATGGCTTTAAGTCCATAGGACTCTGTATACCCATCATGAAACAACCACCTATAGTGCCCTCTGTGTATATAATCATAATGAAACACCTACATATATACTCAGAATGAAATGACTTTGTGATGGTTTTCTTAACAAATATTTATTGAAACCTTCTTGCAGGTATGGATTTTAATCAAGGTGATAGAGTATGCATGTTTGTAGCCACAGAAAAGGTTGCCCTTAGGAGTGTCTGTGAGACAAACCCAAACGCATATTTCTCAGGCATGCTTAATGGTGAAGGAAATGTATTGGTGTCAGTTGATTTGTGTTTTCAAAAGAAATCACTTATTCCATCTCCAACAATGGATGCATTGACAGTGGGAGATGCTTTTCAATAGTATTGTGAAATGGAGTATTGGGTTGCTACAACATATGGATGAGATACACTACGAAGGGGTTTCTATGTGTGAGACTCACAAAGGAATGGGAGCATTCGAGGCACAGTCTGATGGAATGAGCTATAGGGAGGTTTGGAAGGATAAGAGGGTTCAACTTTGGGATGGCAGCAAAACACATGTAGTAGCCGAAGGGGTTGTCATGTATGTGTGTCCATTTGATTCCGTGAACTTTGGTGAGCTAGGTGAAGATAACATCGGTATTGTTATTGAAACATCCTATGCCTGTGAGGCTACTATTTTTGCACAATTTGATGTATGCAGCATCAATCTGGTTTGTTGTCCTATCAAGAGAGTGACAACTATGGATGGAAAAGCGTTGTTACAATATGAGGATTTACATGCTAGTGACGCATTACAAGATACATGCATTGAATCACTGCGTTTGGTAGAGCCTATTTCAAAAAAGAAAAAATATTGCTTTATGAATAGAAAGACAAAAATGTTCGTGAAACCTTCTAAGAGATCCAATCAAGCATCCCTATCATTTGTACAACTTGTTTCAACCATTGATTGTTGTTCTATGAGGTGTTGTCAATATACCAATAGAGATGAGGTCATGGCTATGCCCAATGAATTTCGGGGACAAAGTTTGCAAAGTAGAACCAACTATGTGTATGATACAATGTTGACTGCTTGGCGTGAGAGCAAAACAACTGCAAAGACTTGCTATGTATTTTCTTTTAATGGCAATGAGGTCTGTAGTAGAGCTTGGTATGAAATTCATGGCATTCCAAAAACTTCATTTTATTGTTACCATGAACAGTTTGAAAATGGGGTTCGACGCTCACTGCATGGTAATGATGGTGTCATAAGGAAAGAAAGAGACCATACAGAAATGGGAAGGGCATTGATGTGCTCTTTTGTAGATGAAAACTCAGAGAAAATGCCACATAAGAGTAGAACTATGGAAGATGGTACCAGAGAAACCTTGCTTGCAATAACAAACACATACAAGCAAATAGACATCTTACACGATGTCAATAAAACACTTCAGAGTATGTGTCTCAAGCCAATGTCTAGCACTACATTCAATAGGGTTTGGAATATAGAGTTTGCTAATGTGACCTTGTAAAAAACGGGCGAGTTATCAAAATGTGTTGTGTGTAGTCGGATAAATTCTCAACTAGAGTCAACAAAGGATGATGAGCTGATTTCACGTTTGAAGGATGAACGTAAAATTCACATGATGCAACAACAAAGCTGTAGAAATGTGTACTACACCTAGCGTAAGTTCTCACAAATGCAAAAGGATAAGTACTTATGCATTATACATGATAAAATGGACCAAAAAAAGACAGCAATACCTAGATTGCGAGTGAACTCAAAAGACTATGTGAATGCATATTAGTCGCAAGTATCATTAACATGTATGATAACACATGGGCATGGGCATGGGATGTATGGTCATTTCTCGTTGAATGGTCTATGGCCTTCAAATCCGAATGTTACAATTGGTTCCCTTGCATTATGCTTACAAAATTTGGGAAGAATAAAAAACCATGGGCTAGGAAATTTATGTCATGATGGTATGCCACGCAGCAATGTAACATTGTTCAATGCATTGAATTCAAGGACAGCTCTAGACCACCAAAACAGAATGATGAAATAGCGTGAGAGGAATGCATCAGCAACAGTAACACCACCGTTGGCTATTGAAGGATGTAATGGAGAGATTTCTAACTTGCAATCAACCTCCTCTCAATGTGTTGTGGATACCATGTCCAGTCCCGTGTTTTGAAAATTGTATGAGAATCCTTTGCTACAACTAGATAATTATGCAGGAGAGAAGAAGAATCGATATTTATTTGCATACTTATCCTTGCTAGAAGCAAAAGGTGTTTTCAAAACCGTGCATTTGGGATTCTTAATGGTGGGTCATACACATGAGGACATAGATGCAATGTTTAGCAGGTTCTCAGAGAGATTACAAACAGGAATGAACTACACATTAGGAGGAGAATGGGGTCCAGGAGGGACTCCTTATTTGGTAGTTTAAGGAAGTCAAACCTTTAGTATTAAGAAAGTAATCAAAAGACAGGTTTTGAATTCAAATAGGCAAAATGGCTAGTTTATTTGAAATTAAAGTTCCCCCCAAAATGGCATTTAAAATCTAGCGAGTAAAACCATATCATGTAGCATATCTATGGAAAGAGCTCGACACATGGATTGCAGATCTATGATCTCCGCTCAAATTGGAAATCATATGTAGGAGTTATGTAAGGTCAAAAAATCATAAAACTTTCCACCTCCTTTTTGGGGGGAAAAGTGCATCCTTTGACCACTCTTACACACCCACCATTTTTGCACACATGGTGTACACCTATTCGTCAAAATGTTAATCACTTCCATAATCTCATGGAAAATAAAGAGGCCCTCCTACACCCCATCCTCTTCCTAATGACTTTTCCACATTTGATGGAACATTTTCAAAAATGTGAAAGTTCAGCTTCAACACAATTTTTGATGACGCAAGTTCCTGACTTCAAATCCTTTGTTAAAGGGTACATGCGTGATGGACAAGATGCTCTTGGTGGACACTCTAAGCCACTTCATTTCGTTTCTTTATGCAAGATGAAATCCCAGTAATGCAGTACAAAATTCACCCCAAACCACTTGATTGGATTCCGAGGGAGTCAGGAATTGAGTTGTTGGAAAAAATATTATCAAGGGAAACCAAAATTGCCAGTAGGTTGTCCACATGTGGTTCCTATAGCAGACTATGTGAGGGATAGTCCGCTTGTTATTCAAGGGATTAAGAAATATCTTGAATTTTGAAAAAGATGGACTCTACTAAAGGGAAAGGAGCACGATTCTACAAAATACATGGAGCTAGTTATTATTTATTGGCAAAAAATAATTAGTGAGCTTGAACAACCAACCAATAAACAAATTGGTGAATATAAATCATTTTGGCCAAAGACTACAGGGAGTCATCGAATGCAACAGATAGAGGAAGACACAGATGAGTATGAAGAATTGAATGATCACTATGTTGCTCCTCAAAGTGCAAGGCCACAGGAAGCTGTTAGGCCTCAAATTGATGTAAGGAAAGGGGATTTTGCTCTTGTGAGACCCGCAGATCCAGGATATCCGATATGGCTATGAGTTGCAGAGTCGGATGTTCATGTAGACAGCTCATCTCCTAACTACAAGAAAGTTTTCATTCAATATTGGGCACCAAAATGTTGGAGAAAAAATCCCACAATCCAAGAACAATATGAGGATTGTTGGAAGAAGAATTGATGTTGCAATCTTGTTGACCCAAAGCGTTGGGAGTGTGTTGATGCAGTTGTGTGGTCATGGACTACAAGGGGTGGAAGACTTGCAGAAGAAATTAAAATCCCATCCAATGTTGTGGAAAAAGCACAAGCTAGCTTAATAGGAGAAATTGAATAGCATTTTATTTTCATATATTTTTTTTCTTGCTATCCGTGTCTATGTATGTTATATAAAGTATCAATTAACACCAACATGAAAATAAAATTTTGGATGGGACAAAAAAAGATGTTTCTCAACACCACCATTTTCTTGAGAATCTATCTCTTTGTCTAATGTAACACAAGTCCTCAAGACAAGTCCCAAAATAAATGAAATCTTCCCAAATCAGATGGGAAATAGGAACCCATAGGCATTGAAATCAATCCCAAAGATCTGGAACTTTCCCATTTTATCTAAAAGAGTGTTATACCTCTAAGTACATGACAAGCTGTAACAATCTCTCATTCTCTAGCCAGGCCCGATCCCCGCACACCTCGGTCTAGAGGTGCACGAAGATTAGGACCACAGGGTAATCTCGTCTTTATTGGTCAATGACTATATATTAAAGTTCTTGAAGTTTGTGTGCACTTTTGAAGTCCGATTGCATTTTTTCAACTATTTTCTACTAGCTCTAACAACCTCACATTCTCTAGCCAAGCCCGATCCCCGCACACCTCAGTCTAGAGGTGTACGGAGACTAGGACCGCAAGGTAATAATCTCGTCTTTATTGGTCAATGACTATATATTAAGGTTATTGAAGTCTATGTGCACTTTTGAAGTCCAATTGCATTTTTTCTACTATTAATTTGATGCTAGCTCTAACCTAACCTATAATATAACATAACCCTAACCTAACTTATAACTTAAACCTAGACTATAACCTAACCTAACTGAAGTCTGTTTGTGTTTTTAGAACTACAGGAGTCATCTTTGAAGTCCGATTGTGTTTTTTCTATTATTAATTTGACGCTAGCTCTAACCTAACCTATAATCGTTATGCCTAACCTATAATCTAACCTAGCGTAAAACCTATACCTAACCTAACTTAACGTAACCTGACTTATAACATCTACCTAACCTAACTGAAGTCCGTTTGCATTTTTAGAAGTACACGAGTCATCTTCGAAGTCGGATTGCATTTTTTCTACTATTAATTTGACGCTAGCTCTAACCTAACATATAATCGTTATGCCTAACCTATAATCTAACCTAACAAAAACCTATACCTAACTTAACTTAATGTAACCTAACTTATAACATCTACCTAACCGAAGTCCGTTTGCGTTTTTAGAAGTACACAAATCATATTCGAAGTCCATTTGTATTTTTTTTATTATTATGCCGTCGATAGCTCTAACCTAACCTATAACCTAAACCTAACCTAACCTAACCTAATATAAAAACGACACAATGGTGATGCGTTTAGTCAAATTCCAAGTCATACATCTTGCCCACAATGCATATGCAATGTGGGCAAGCTCTATGGCTTGACAGTTTGGCAAACGGCTCACCATTGTGTTTTCTTTAGAGTTGCGAAACAATTTTATGGCCTGAAAATCGCTCGCAGACATATAGACAACACAATGGAGAGCCATTGGAAATACGGCAAGCCATAGAGCTTGCCCACAATGCATATTACTTTTGGGAAATTTTTATGGCTTTCCGTATTGCCAAATGTATCGCCATTGTGTTGTTTTTAGGGGCACGAGGTAATTTGAGTGCTTGAAAATAACTCACAAACATATAGACAACACAATGGCGATCCGTTTGGCAATACGGAAAGCCATAGAGATTTTCCACAATGAATATGCATTGTGAGTAAGATCTATGGCTTTCTGTTTTTCCAAACGGATCTCCGTTTTCTTGTTTTTAGGGCTGCTTAGCTATTTTAGGGCTTGAAAATCGCTTGCAGTCCTAAAAACAGCACAATTACGAGCCTTTTGGCAATACGGAGAGCCAAAGAGCTTGCCCTCAATGCATATGTCTTGGGTAATCTTTATGGCTTGTCGTATTGCCAAACGGATCGCCATTGTGTTGTTTTTAGGGACACTAGGCAATTTAACCGCTTGAAGATCGCTCGCAAACATATAGACAACACCATGGCAAGCCGTTTGGAAATACTGCAAGACATAAAGCTTGCCCACAATGCATATGCATTGTAAGAAATATCTATGGCTTATTGTATTGCCAAACGGCTCGCCATGGTGCTACTTTAGGACTTGAAAACCGCTCTCGGACATATAAACAAAACAATGGCGAGCCGTTGGCAATACGGAAAGCCATAGAGTTTGCCCACAATACATATGTGTTGTGGGTAAGCTTTATGGCTTGCACTATTGACCAACGGATCGCCATTGTGTTGTTTTTAATATGCGTTGTGGGTAAGCTCTATGGCTTGCCGTATTGTCGAATGTAGCTTAACCGAACTTAACCTAATGTAGCTTTACCTAACCTAACTTAACGTAGGTTAACCTAACTTAACCTAACATATAAGATAACCTAACTTAACTTAATGTAGCTTAACATAACCTAACCTAATATAATTTAACCTAACATAGCTTAACTTAATCTAACCTAACATATAAGATAACCTAACCTAACCTAACGTATAACCTAACATAACAACGTAGCTTAACTTAATGTAACCTAACCTAATCTAGCTTAAATTATAACATAAACTTAACCTAAAACATAAACCCTATCAACTATATATTTTGAAAAACGACATAATTCAATTAAAAAATTCCTCAAAACAAGATTTTTCATAAACTTAAACAATTTTTTTTCATAATTTAAAATGAAATATCACATAACAAATCCTAGTTTCTTTTAAAGCATTCAAAGTTTAAAGCATGAAATTTTTTATTCTTAATATACAAAGTAATTTAAATAAACTAAATATGCATTTAAAGGTTTGAGCACTCACCTTCGTCCTATTTGAGCAATGAAAGTTGTTGTAAATGTCATGGAACTTGTAAAAAATGCACACACAAACACAAAGTTAAACCCTAAACCCTAAATCTACAAGTAAACATGAAAACAATCTTACCTTAGTGTTATGCACTAACCCACAAGCAAGATTAGCACATCTGATGGCGTGTATCACAGCAGATCTGTGAGAGATGGGGAAGAGGAGAGGTTGAGAAAACGTGCAAGAACTAAGAGAAATGCACAGAGAAAGCCCGTGGTTTTGATTTTTGCAAGTACTCTTGGTACAACTATTTGTACAGCTGTCGGTACAGCCATTGAAAGAGGCGTTGGTATGCGCATTCGTGGTGTTGTCGAAATACATGCGGGAAGAGGCGTCGGAAATTTGAACTTCAAATTTTGTGAAAAACCTTAGCTCCCTCCATAAATACACACACGTATATCAACGCCTGCCAGTGACGCCGGTAATGTGGCACCGGAATTCAAGTGACCTCTTGTAGTGTGGGTATATATAGGGCTGTGGGTTTTTCACTTGAGCTCCCAAGGGTTTTTTCATCCATAGTTAGGGAACCTTGTTTGAGAGAGGTTGTTGAGCTTATATGTGAAGCTACTCTAGATATATCCATGGGTCCCCTCTATATATATACCATCTTGTGTGCATATTCTACACACTTTGGGGTTTCACTCTCTACATATCATCTCTCTGATCTTCTCTTTTTGTGTCTTCTCAACATGCTCCATTGTGCTTTTCCAATTTCGCTAAAGTTTGAGCAGAAGACCCTCGAAAATTGAGTCAAAGTTCAGGGTGTCAAAAGACAAATCAACAAGAAAACGTAATTGTGATTCACCATATCATTTAGCAATAAACGCCACACAAAACACTAATCAAATTCTTCTTAACACAAAATAACCATGACTAACAAGACTCAATCCTCAAAAAAAAAATTTGTAGCAGTTATGAATCCTACATGTGCATCGGATATGCATACTCTATTTTGTCACCATAAATTGAATCGTCGCGTGATCATTACCTCTTTGATACCATGTTGAGATGTAGAGAAAAAGAGAGAGAGACAAGACAAGAGACACACCATGTACACTCCCAGAGACCGATTCATATCGAGGACAAGGTACAAATATATAGGTGAGACCAAGTTGAGTAAAGTGATCGAGCCATATATAGCTCCAAAAACTACATCACTCCATAATATACAACAATGTCCATGAAGGCTCATAGAAATTCTAGTTGGCATAAAGTTAAAGTTTTAATTGCAAGAGCTGTCCTATATAAGTGAGCTACTATCAATGCTTTAGTAGAGAATCTTTAGCATCATTGATCCCTTGTTACATATGCTACTTGATGTGGTTTTAATCATGTAAACAATAGCAACTCAAGAAACATATCGAGACGTGAAAGATGTAAACACATCACATTGTCCTTAGAGACGGTTTGTAACGCCGCTCTAGAGATGACAGAGAAACAAACATCATACTGATGCAATGAGAGACAAACTTAATACTAATGCAAATACATGCGCACATGTATACATAAAGCCGGTATGGAATAATCATATTGGGACCCCCAAAGATCTCAACTAGAAGTAGATATCATCATGGATTTACATACCATGGCATCATGGTACTAACCATGGCATTAGAGACACTTGAAACAAATCCATGGAAAACTTTGAAATAGCAATCATCATCATGGCTGTCCATACCATGGCATCATGGTCATCACCATGGTATTAGAGATGCTTTTAACAAAACAACAAAAAACTATGGAATAGAATAATCATCTCCATGGCTTTACGCACCATGGCATCATGGTCATCACCATGGTATTAGAGACACTTTTAACAAATCAAATTATGCTTAATTTGGAATAGAAATATGAGATGGAAATACCCATGACAATATGGATCCACGCCGTAGCCATGCGGCTCAAAGAACCATAGATTAAAGAGCAATCCAGTGATAATCTCCCCATGAAAATATGGATCCACGTCATAACCATATGACTGAAAGTACAATAGAAGAGCCATCTGAAAATAACCTCCCTTCCATCATTAGGAACTAGACCTGTAATCATTAGTAACAAGAGTAGTTGACATTCATCAAAAATTGATGGAAAGTTAACACAAACATCTCTTGTAAATTTATTTTGATAAAGAAATGATGGAAAAGGAATCAAGAACGGGTCTATAACAATAGGTTTCACCCACCGTACATGAAGTGTTAATTTTGACAACATGTGGAATGGAAGGCAAGGGTCATGGGCCAGTAGTTGTAGAAAAATCATGAATATCATCATGGTTCTTCAAGAATGATGATCATAAATATTCACAAACAATCTTTAAAGAATGATTATAGTTTAATTCAAAAATTAATGAAAGATACGTATAACAAAAAAACAAACTTTATCATAGCCGAGCCATCACTACAACACGTCGCGCAGAAATCGGCGCAGGTACCAACGAAGTAAAGTTAGTTTTAAAACCAAAAAGCACTGAAATAGGCCTCGGAAGAGGCACCGATATCATTGCGTCGGAATGAGCATTGGTATACTAAACGAGGGAATAATCTCTTGAATATGCGTTGAAATAGACCACGAAATAAGCACCGGTATTTCTATAGTATATTCCGACGCTTCTTTAGAAGTCTCTACGAACGCTCATACCGTAGTTTGTACTGACGACCAAACTTGAAAAGTTTTCTGGGTAGAGAGGGCTGGGAACTAATGTTGCATGTACTGCAGCAAAAGAAAACAGTCCTCTCTGCCAAAGAAAGAGTGCATAAGCAACCGCACTCCACCTACAAGCTGACGCTAAAAAGCGAGTGTATATCAATATTGTAAGAATAACATAACCTGTTTACCATACCATAACCTGTTACCATAATTAAAACATGAGTCAAAAATTATAAAACCATAAACATAACCTCTTTTCCATACCATAACCATTACCATAACTTGCTTATCATACCATAACTATAACATCCATACCTTCATTGCACAACCATAACCATAACCATAACCATAACCATCACATGAGTGCTATACCATCATAGCAAAACCATAACCATCACATGATTGCTATACCATCATAGCAAAACCATAACCATCGCATGATTGCCATACCATCATTGCACAACCATAACCATAACCAAAAACATAAACAGAACCATAACCATCACATGATTACCATACCATCATAGCAAAACCATAATCTTAAGTTGACTTTCAAACCTTGACCATAACATATGTGCCATACCATAAATATAATCATAAACCATGAACATAAGCACTACAAAACTGTACATATGAAAAAAATCATTGAATGAGAAGACCCTCATTGTAATGCCTCCCAGTCGACGTCCTCTCCCTCCTCCTGCAGCAGCTAGGTCAAAAGGGCCACAAGTCCATGCTTGTACCCATACTTCTCCTCTCGGCGTGTCGGAAGGCGCTTCATAGTAACTTCCTGTAAAATTATGCTTTAATCATTAGATAAATATTCAAATAACATATATATTATCAATAATTTAAAGCATACGTATAATACTTACAAACTCATGTCAAAGCATATCATAGCCTCCACCCCCAAGATATAACGCTCCAACAGACTCCAAACGTGCTCTGGCTGCATCTCTCCATTGCTGAAATCTATCATGATTGTCTTGTCTCTCTCATGTAATCCCGGTCCACTCCTCTACCTTCAACCATGCTGGCTTGGGATTGCCGTCATTGTACCTGCCTCTTGTCTCTAACCGACAGTGTGACATTGTGGACTTAGCCACGCTCAAAATCCAGTTGTTCAAGACTTGATCATACCCCTCTGCCGGCCTGTACTCTCTTTAAATGGCCTCGACGATGTAATTCTTTCTCTCAAGATCGAGGTTATCCCAAACCTCCATCACAGAGTGACCAAACTAAATCGTAGAGAGCTCTTGAATCCTCTATCTCATGGAATTTTCGACCCTATTTGCCACAACAGCCACATCCCTGCTCTTGTACACCTTGCTAGGATCTTGCTCGTGTGATCCCCAAGGTGTAAATGGTGTGCCGATCAATGAACTATCTTTTGAAGAGAGTGGTGGACACTCTCTTGGTGGTGTGGACGCATCGGTAGAGCCGCTACCATAGCAACCACCGCCTCCAGAACGATGCCTACCTCGTCTCAAGGATGAACCACCCGTCGGTGTAGGGGACACACGAGTCCTAGGCATAGGGGGCACACTAGACTGAGGTATGGGGCCGCTTGGTGTAGGGACCACACTAGTCTCGAGCGTAGTAGGTCTAGAGGGACCTGCTGCCCAAAGGTGTTGTAACATCGCGATCTGCTCTGGTGTGAACTGAGACAAAAACGAGTCGATCTGCTTGGGTGACATGCCAACAGGAGCGACAAGAAAACTAAAACTAGGAGAGTATGGATCATCGTCATCGGCCATGGCTAATAATACACAAACAAAACCCACAAAATATGTTAGTTTACGTAAGAAATGCTTAATCAATATAAATATCAAATCAACGAAACTGCTACACAAATGAAAACATCTAAAGTGTATTGTACGCTAATAAAAAGAGCTTTAAAAAAGGGTTCCTACCAAAATCCATTAGTTAATCTTTCATCCTCTTTGAGATCGGATGCACCAAAGATGTCTATCTCAATCTATAGTTCTGTATGTTTGTCATGGAACTCTACTTCTTCGTCGCTCTCGGCATCAGCTTCACTATTTGACACCTCATCTCTAGGTTCAGACAATTGCTCAATGTTGATATCCACCTCAAAATCTATACTTAAAGTTGGAGTCGGTCCTGTGCTTTGTTCATGAATAATCTCTTTGACCTCAACATCCAATCCTTCACACACTTGCTTGCTACGTAGAGCAACTTGAACCACATAGAGCCATAACGGTTTAGACACATCATTCTCATTATTTTCTGTCCATAGTGGATCGTGTATGAACACAACTTGTTCACAATGATGCGGAAGTACGAATGTATCCCGCACATCTATCCACACCCGCCTAGAGTCCACTTGAATCAATCCACTCTTTCTTTACGCATCGGTTGCATTAGGACCGCTGGTAATAACTTTGAACCACTTGACATCAAATATAAACATATCAAACTTTCTAAAACTAATCGTCAAGATGTCTTCGATGTAGCGAAATTATTCAAGATGTGTAGTCTCTGTATTCTCATCCTGGCACTACTCCCATTGTTGAAAGTGACCCTTTGTTCGTCGATCCGTTGCACTCTGAAGTGGTTCTCGTGCGACCACAAAGCTCCATATTTGTGATACTGCAGCCACAAAATTGTAATAGACTAAAAGTTATTAAAGAAAACTAATCTTCATGTGGAGGTCAAAAAGGAAGTTGTGAAATATACATGCCAATCGCAACCCCTTGAAATCTGCTCTTCCTCTTCAATAATCAACACTCCATTCCTCTTTGCCTCTGAGAGTGTCGCATCTAACCACCACCCAATTCGGAAGTCGGGAAATTTTTGAAGTTGATCTAGAAAAGGAAGGTTTATAGTTGCATGGTTGAGCTTGAATTGAAGGCAATCTGTCAAACATTGTTGCTTTTCTACTTCATACCTCTCTAGCCACTTTTGCATGATGTATGAGTTGAAAAGGCAAAATCTCATAACCTTTTCTCACATTGTGATGTCCATCTTCCTAACAATGCCTTGTCCCTGCGGTTCTTCCCCTGTCACCTTCACGTTGACCGTAGTAGTCCACATTCGGGGTATCTCTGGATCAATTGAGACAAAAAATTCACTGATGAGGACAAGAGACTCTTGTACAAGCCATCCTTCGGCCATGGTACCCTTGGGCGAGACCTTTGACAAACAAAGCTCTGGCATTCAATCCGCAACCTCCAGGTTATCTCTTTGGGCCTTCCTCTCCCTTTTTCCAGCGATGGTTTCCCAGATGATCTCCCCCACGTTCTTGGGCCAAGAAAATGATTAATCAGCAGGTCACTTTGGTAGGGGAGATCATGGAAAATAGAAAGTCTTTTCATTCCAGGTGTCATCCAATCTCCCTCTCCAGCCACATGTTTTCTGATTGCTCACTTTTAGTGGATGAATGTCATGTTTGCATATGTTTGCTCCACGTAACTCATGTCCTTCAGGAAAAAATCTACCATGCTCCTTGTAAACTGTCTTGCTCAAATGCTCAGAGTAGCGGAAGCCAAGTCGAGGACCCCATTTTGGACATGCATGATTGCCAGAGTAACTCAAGCCTGAAACATCACAAAATTAAAGTATAAAAGCGTTGACATAGCCATGAATCACATGTGTGTGAGGGTTTTGAAGGCACTTACTTGACCACTCATCGAAGCCTGGCCAATCGTGCATAATCCACATGAGAATGCCTTGCATATATACATTCCGTCGTCCGATTGGTTGGGACATATCAACCATATCAATTCTTGTCCACAAGATTTGGAGCGCTTCTATAAGTGGTGCCTGATAGATGTCCATGTTATTTGCTTTGTACTTTCCTGGGATGATCAATGACAACAACAGATGGCCCTTCTTTATAGCAAGCCATGGTGGAAGATTATAATTAACCAGACAAATAGGCCACGTGCTCCATGACAAACTCCGTAATCTAAATGGGTTTACTCGATCCATTGCCAAACCAAAGTGGATACATCGAGGCTCATTCTTAAATATAGGACAACTTTTCTCTATGTGATTCTATGCACGAGAGTCAACAGGTACCCGCATCACATTATCTGTCAATCTAGTATTTGAGTGACATGTCATCAAAGCGGCTATGGACTTGCACATGAACATGCTCTTTACTCTTGGAATGATATGAAAGTGTCGAAGGACCTTTGTAGGAATAAATTTTCCTTGTGTGTCCTCCTTGTACCTGTTTGATCCACAATTGGGACATTGTTCCAAGTTTGCATACTCATTGCAAAAAAAGTATACAATCATTAGGATAGGCATGTATTTTATGATAATCCAAGCACAAATTAGTAAGAAGATTTTTAGCGACTAGATGGGTAGGGGGCATGTGATTCCCTTCTGGAAAGATTTTCTCATTCACCGACCTGTCGTTACATAAACAAGCCAGCCCTTTGATCACTTTATATGAACTGTAATTTGCACTTTACCATGCTTGTTGAGCTTATATGTGAAGCTACTCAATATATGATTGATGAAGAAAAAATATAATTGAGAAGTTTTCAATTATGGGAAAAATCAAAAGCAAAAAGTAAAATTTGGCTTTTCAAACATGTACGCAGTTCGTGAACGATAACTCAAAATCGGTGCAGAATTTTAAAAAAAACTTTCTTCTCCAAAGTTATAGACCAGATCGATTCCAATGGCATAAGCAAATAGTTTCTCATCGATTCCGAATCCTGCAGCGGCTAGTTTCTGCAAAATCATTTTCAATCAGGAGAAAAATAAAAAACAAAAAGCGGAAGTTGCTTTTTAGGCATGTACGCAGTCTGCGAACGATAACTCAAAATCGGTGCAAAATTTGAAAAAACTTTCTTCTGCAAAGTTGTAAAACACATCGATTCTGGTCCTATACGTGCGTAGTTTCTGCGAAATCATTTTAAATTAGTAGAAAAATCAAAAACATGAAACAAAACTTGCTTTTTGGACATGTATATAGTCTGCGGACGATAACTCAAAATCGGTGCTGAATTTGAAAAAACTTTCTTCTGCAAAGTTGTAAACCACATCGATTCTGGTCGCTACAGCGGGTAGTTTCTGCAAAGTCGTTTTCAATTAGCAAAAAAATGAAAAACAGAAAGTGGAAGTTGCTTTTCAGGTATATACGCAGTCCCCGAACGATAACTCAAAATCGGTGCAGAATTTGAAAAAACTTATTTCTGCAAAATTGTAGAACACATCGATTCCGGTCCGTCCCACGAGTACTTTCTGAAAAATCGTTTTCAATTATCAAAAAAATCAAAAACAAAAACCGGAAGTTGCTTTTCAGGTATGTACGCAGTCCGCGAACGATAACTCAAAATTGGTGCAGAATTTGAAAAAACTTCCTTTTGCAAAGTTGTAGACCACATTGATTCCGTTTCTTTCAGCTGGTAGTTTTTACAAAATCTATTTTGATCAGGAGAAAAAACGAAAACAAAAACGTACTGCTCTGATACCATGTTGAGAGAGAGAGAGAGAACACATAAATAGAACCCCAAAGTGTGTAGAATACACACATGAGATGATGTATATATAGAGGGGACCTGGGTGCCATATATAGAGAAGCGTAGCTTCACATATAAGCTCAACAATGCTTAGGATAAAATATGTTTACCTAAAAATCTCTATGCCTGAAACATCACCAAACGTAGACAAATGGCAAATTAAGAGTTGCCAACGCGGTACAGAGAACTGAGATTTTTGCACGAGTCTAGAGCGGCATGCGTGCAAGACTTTGCATCATCTCACGCTCTTCATCGTTGCTATCATGCCGTCAATATGAACGGGATGGCTGAGGTTGGTCCACAGTACTATGTTCAATGTTCTCACCTTCTATGTTGGAATCCATGTCAAAGAACGCGTCCAACATCTACTCCGTCTCTACTTCTTGAAATGACGCTTCAGGTATTAGTTGGGAGGACTCAGTCGATGGCTACTCGTTTCAAAATTTTCTTCTCTAGGATGAAGTTGGAGAAATATCTACTTGCGGAATCTGACTTCAATCTCTAGACCATGAGATCGATAACACAGGTCTTGTACTTGCTCTATTGAAAAGAGACCGTGATTGTGTATGTCTTGGTCGCAGAATTTTTGTTTCCAAAATATCTGATGCTTGCAATGCGCACAAGGACACGCCATCCTATCATCCATACTTTATCTACCAATTATGCAACAAATAATTAAAACATTCTAGTTTTTATAACTACACACTACTAACTACAGAACAAGGTTTAACAACCTCACATTCTTTATCCACGCCCGATCCCCGCACACCTCAATCTAGAGGTGCACGGAGATTAGGACCACAGGGTAATAATATTGTCTTTATTGGTCAATGACTATATATTAAAGCTCTTGAAGTCTCTGTGCACTTTTGAAGTCTGATTACATTTTTTCAACTATTTTCTCCTAGCTCTAACACCCTCACATTCTCTAGCCAGGCCCGATCCCTGCACACCTCGGTCTAGAGGTGCCTAGAGATTAGGACCACAGGGTAATAATCTCTTCTTTATTGGTTAAGGACACGCCATCCTATCATCCATACTTTATCTACCAATTATGCAACAAATAATTAAAACACTCTAGTTTTTATAACTACACACTACTAACTACAGAACAAGGTTTAACAACCTCACATTCTTTATCCACGCCCGATCCCCGCACACCTCAATCTAGAGGTGCACGGAGATTAGGACCACAGGGTAATAATATTGTCTTTATTGGTCAATGACTATATATTAAATCTCTTGAAGTCTCTGTGCACTTTTGAAGTCCGATTACATTTTTTCAACTATTTTCTCCTAGCTCTAACACCCTCACATTCTCTAGCCAGGCCCGATCCCTACACACCTCGGTCTAGAGGTGCACAGAGATTAGGACCACAGGGTAATAATCTCTTCTTTATTGGTTAATGACTATATATTAAGGTTCTTGAAGTCTGTGTGCATGTTTGAAGTCCAATTCTGTTTTTTCTACTATTAATTTGACGCTAGCTCTAACCTGACCTATAACATAAACCTAACCTATAACCTAACCTAACCGAAACTCGTTTGCGTTTTTGGAAGTACAAGAGTCATGTTCAAAGTTTGATTGCATTTTTTCTACTATTCATTGGACGCTAGCTCTAACCTAACCTATAATCGTTATACCTAACCTATAATCTAATCTTGACTAAAACCTATATCTAGCATAACTTAATGCAACCTAACTTATAACCTATAACCTAACCTAACCGAAGTCTGTTTGCATTTTTAGAAGTACATAAGTCATCTTCAAAGTTCGATTGCATTTTTTCTACTATTAATTAGACGCTAGCTCTGACCTAACCTATAATCGTTATACCTAACCTATAATCTAATCTTGACTAAAACCTATACCTAACCTAACTTAATGCAACCTAGCTTATAGCCTAAACCTAACCTATAACCTAACCTAATTGAAGTCTGTTTGCGTTTTTAGAAGTACACGAGTCATCTTCGAGGTCCGTTTGTATTTTTTCGACTATTAATTTGTCGCTAGCTCTAACCTAACCTATAATCTCACCTAACTTATAACCTAAACCTAACTTTACCTAACCTAACATAGAAACAACACAATGCATGGTGAGGCGTCTAGCAAAACGACAAGCCATACAGCTTACCCACAATGCATATGTGAGGTGGGCAAGCTCTATGGCTTGCCAATTTGGCAAACGGCTCACCATTGTGTTGTTTTTAGGGTTGGGAAGCGATTTTATGGCCTGAAAATAGCTCGTAGACCTAAAGACCTAAAGCTCTATGGCTTGCCATATTGCCAACGGCTCGCCATTGTGTTGTCTTTAGTGACACGAGGCAATTTTCGCAAACATATAGACAACACAATGGCCAGTCGTTGGCAATAGGGCAAGCCATAGAGCTTGCCCACAATGCATATGCATTGTGAGCAAGCTCTATGGCTTTCTGTTTTGCCAAACGCTATCTCCGTTGTGTTGTTTTTAGGGATGCTTAGCTATTTTAGGGCTTGAAAATCGCTTGCGGTCCTAAAAACAACACAATTTCGAGCCTTTTGGTAATACGGAGAGCCAAAGAGCTTGCTATCAATGCATATTCCTTGTGGGTAATCTTTATGTCTTTCCGTATTGCCAAACACATTGCCATTCTATTGTTTTTAGGGACACGAGGAAATTTTAGCGCATGAAAATCACTCGCAAACATATAGACAACACCATGGCGAGCCATTTGGCAATATGGCAAGCCATAAAGCTTTCCAACAATGTATATGCATTGTAAGCAAGATCTATGGCTTGCCGTATTGCCAAAAGTCTTGCCATCGTGTTGTTTTTATGACCGCTTAGCTATTTCAGGATTTGAAAACTGCTTGCAGACATATAGAAAACACAATGGCAAGCCGTTTGTCAATACGTCAAGCCATAGAGCTTTCTCACAACGCATATGCATTGTGGAAAAGCTCTATGGTTTGTCGTATTGCCAAACAGCTTGCGATGGTGTTATTTTTGGGGCCGCTTAGCTATTTAAGGAGTTGAAAACCGCTCGCGGACATATAAACAACACAATGGGGAGCCGTTGGCAATACGGAAAGCCATCGAGCTTGCCCACAATTCATATGTGTTGTGGATAAGCTTTATGGCTTGCTGTATTGACGAGCGGATTGCCATTGTGTTCTTTTTAATATGCGTTGTGGGTAAGCTCTATGGCTTGCCGTATTGTCGAACGTAGCTTAACCTAACCTAATGTAGCTAAACCTAACGTAGATTAACTTAACCTAACCTAGCATACAAGATAACCTAACCTAACTTAATGTAGCTTAACCTAACCTAACCTAATATAACTTAACCTCTAGCCTAACGTATAACCTAGCCTAACAACATAGCTTAACTTAACGTAACCTAACATATAAGATAACCTAACTTAACTTATAACCTGAACTTAACCTAAAACATAAACCCCATCAATTGCATAATGTCAAAAACGACATAATTCAAAACAAAATTTCTTCAAAACAAGATTTCTTCATAAACCAAAACAAAAAAATTTCATAATTTAAATGAAATTTCACATCGCAAACCATAATTTCTTTTAAAGAATTCAAAGTTTAAAGCATGAAATTTTCTTTTATTAATATACAAAGTAATTTTAAAAAATTTAATATGCATTTAAAGGTTCGAGCACTCACATTTGTCATATTTGAGTAATGCAAGTTGTTGTAAAAGTCCTCGAACCTGCAAAAATGCACACACAAACACAAAATTAAACCCTAAATCTACAAGTAAACATGAAAATAATCTCACCTTAGTGTTTTGAGCTAACCCACAACCAGGATTAGCACTTCCGATGGCTTGTTTTGCACCAGATCTGTGAGAGATGGGGAAGAAGAGAGCTTGAGAAAACGCACAAGAAAAAGAGAAATGCGCAGAGAAAGCCCGCGGTTTTGTTTTTTGTAGGTGCCGTTGGTAGTCAAGTCGGCTTAGGCGTCCGAACAGTTGTCTGAACAAGCGCCGAAAAGTTCATGCGTGCTGACGTCCGAATAGGTGCCGAAATATAGGTCGGAATTTTGAAAATCAAATTAAAAAAAAAACTTTAGCTCCCTCCATACATACACACACATATATCGAAGCCCACCAGTGACCCCGGTAATGTGGCGCCGGAATTTAAGTGACCTTTTGTAGTGCATCAATGGTGCTATATTAAATGATTATAATGGGTGGATCCCAGCATTAGAATACTCAAAAAACTCAATGTAAATATTCTTTAAGGGCTAATAATAGAAAACGCACACAAAATTTGAGAGAACGTTCTAAATAAAGCATGGCCAAAAGTATCCGCTTGTGTGCAGAGGGCCGTAACCAACTAAATAAATCATGGACAAAAGCAGTCGATTGCTTCTAGATGAGTGCCATGGCTAAGAGCAAACGCTTGCGTGTAGACTAGAGAGTGATTGAGAGATTTTGGACAGACGCTTGGGCAATGCTTTTGGATGCTACAAAGAGCATGAGGAAATAGAAGCTTTCGTAACTAAAGAGGATACCTCAGCTTGACTTGTGCTCAGGCTACATTAGAATCATTGGCTCTAGACCCTTGTAGTTCCTTAACGTGTTGCCAACCATCACAATGCATTGTTACAACTGCTTCACAAAAAAAAGCGAGGCAGTCGCTCCCATTGCTAGGAGCACAACCTCAACTCCTGTTGAATGCACGTTTCTTTGAAGCACCTGACACACTAAAGTGCTATGTGACACGATATCTATTTAATATTTTTTATATTTTCCTTATTATAGATGATTCAAAACTCCATGCTTATCAACATAGATAATTACAAAAAAACAGAGCAAATTCATGGCGCTGCATGGGTTCCCATGCTCACGAATTACTATACAGACCCTTCAATAATTAACATAGCTATTTAGAAAACCTTACAACATAACATAACTTTTTAAAATGTAGAACAGATTTATGCTCAAGTTTTGGATCCATGCTCAATTCCATCAACTCAGAAGTGATACTCTCTATTTGTGGGGACACAAGGCAAATATGTTACTCAAGAAGTTCACGGAACGCTAGGAGAATATGTTGCTCAAGAAATTTGTGGGTATATAATCACAAATTATACAGACATTTTAAGAAGAAAAAAAGAAGCACTTAAAAAAAAAAAAAGAGTTATCTTCGATTCTATGTTGAGATGATTGTTGTGTCGCGAAGCTTCGACGTCACAGTCACTGACCCTTCCCTTGGTCAAAACCCTACCCTAGAAGGCTTGCTCTGATACCAAGTTGAACCAGAGATGAGACACGAGACAAGGGATAAGAGAGAGAAAGAGACAACTCCATAATCAAGTGTGCAGACTCTACACACTAGGTGTTATCAAATAAAAATGGAGAGATATTTTTTTGCATCTGCGATAAAAGGCATGGTAATGGATTTTTGATAATAATCACGATAATATTACCACTATTTACGTAAATATTACTGCCACTACAAAAATCACAATGCAATATTTAATCGTGTTTTGTAGAGAGAGAGTCCAAAATGGGCTGGCCAAAGAAGAGAGAGGGGGTTGGGGATATATTTTTTATTTCAAATTTTACCTTAGATATTACAACTCATATTATCGCAATTATTGCTGCCATAATTACTGCGCTCATTATTAAACCCCGCTTTAGCAATTAAACATTTAAATATTGGTGTTTTTCTCTGTTTTTCTTGTAAATAAAAATTAAAGAACATTATTCAAAATTTCTAGAAAAATGAAAAACAATTGATATTCAAACATGAAACAATGGCTAAGTGGATAAACATGAAACTATGAATAGGGAGCTCCATCCTAGAGTTATCCATGCGTCTCCATGTAAAGGAAGCACGGTCAAAGATGAGAAGATAAACATGGTGTTGAACAACCATGCATGAAAGAGAAGAGAGAGAGACGACTCCACCATATGCAATCCCCAAAGTGTGTATAGAGCACACACTGAGTACACATATATAGTGGGGACTCCTAGCTATATATAGAATAAGTGTGGCCTCTCTATATAGATCCAATACCCCCACTCAAATAGGAGTTCCTAATTTTTCTTGCATTTCCCACTTCCACTCTACCTCTGCCATATTCCCAGCACAATGATTTTTGTCTAGATTGTTGAGCTATATATAGCACCTTGGTCCCCTCTATAAAAACTCATCTCGTGTGACTAGTTCACACAGTTTGGGGCTTTCATATGATGGTGTTGTCTGTCTCTCTTCTCGTCTTCCTTCGCTTTTTCCCTCAAGTTTAACATGGTATCAAAGCTATGGAAACACCATAAGAACATTGAGAATAAAGAAGATAAGTTCTTTCCTACTTTGTTGTGTTCATGTAGCTTTGTTAGTGTAGGAATTGGATTTTCTTTAATTTGCAATTTGGGAAGTTGCTATAAATTAGAGAGTCTATGAAAGAAGAGGATTGTGCCCCTTGTTGGATGCAAATACATTCGGCCACGACGTTGTAAGCAAGCTCAATCATCACATGTATGCACATGTTGGTTTGTTAAGCATCTGCTATAGGTTGAGGAAATAAATTTTCAAGCTCTCCTCACAATTAAAACAAGGTGTACTATTCCTTTTTGTATTGCTCTCACTGATGTTGTTTGCAGGGTAAGGTCGAGGTATATAGCTGCGAGGAAGTGACAACAAAGACCGAAAACTTATGTGCCTCAATCCGGGTCTGCATGACTAGCCTATGCTCCATTTTATGCATGCTAATATTTAAGAGATAACCCTTTGTTTTTGTTTTTCATGTTGCTTCTGTTTGCCACCTTGAAAAATCTGTGTTATGTGAAGCAACTCCAGTGGTTTCGTCAGCCCAATCAAATAAGATTCTCTTGGCCAGGCCGTGGACATAAGATTGCAAGGTTGTTGCTAGCGATGTGGGCATGAGGCTACAAGAGACATGCTAGTGAATGCTGATATTTGCTTCTAGGTTGATGTCTTGAGTGCTTGCATGGCGATCTATAGTGTGTATTCACTCTGCCATGCAGCTGCACATGCTTCCATATTTTTAGTGTTTTTTTCATCTATTGAGCTCTATTGCGCTCTATATGTGATTGTTGAGAGAATTAGAGCATATATAATTTTTATCTACAATGGCCACAAGCCTAGAATAATTTTGGTGCTACTTTTGACCTGCTGCTCATATTCTCCCTCAGTTTCAATAATAGCTTCTTTTGGAATTAGGGTTGCAGAGAAACACACACAGCTTGGAGAAGACGAAGGAAGCTCAAGGCACACAATAGAGAGTGTATTACTTAGTGTGCAATGGGAAGATAGATAGCCCTAGAGTGATGGGCGTATATACAATGCTCGCGGGAAAAAAACTCCTAAAGAGGGAAAAAATGCCCCGTCGGTCCTAGTGTGTTCACACACATGACTACCACATGTATATGGTAACAAATCCCCCCTGGAGTGCTGTGGTGAACGAGAGCTGGCACATGAGTAAAGGGAAGTGCCATGCCCTAAGGACATGATCAGTCCACAAAGGGGAGTAAGCCCAAAGATTTGCGGAAAGCTTCAAGCTTCTCACGAGACAATGCCTTTCTGAAAAGATCTGCAAGGTTGTCCTGTGTTGGCACATAAGCCAAGTTGATCTCTCCTGCTGAGAGCCTCTCTCTGACATAGTGGTAATGCACCTCAATGTGCTTTGTGCGAGCATGAAAAGCTGGTTTCCTTGCAACTGCCAATGCGCTCTGGCTGTCAGTGTAGATAGTGCTGGCAGTGTCCTATCCAACACCCAAATCAGCCATAAGGCGTCTGAGCCATACACACTCAACTGTAGCTGTAAATAGTGCCCTGTACTCAGCCTCAAACTCTAATTGGCCACAGTAGGTTGCTTCTTGCTCAACCATGATATACATGAACTGCCAAGCATGAAACAAAAACCACTTGTGGACACTCTCGTGTCAAAACAACCAGCCCAATCTCAGTCCGAAAAAGAATATAATTCTGGCGGCAATGATCCCCCCTTGGGATAAAACAAGCTAAGATGTAAAGTGCCAATAAGGTAGCGGAAAATCCTCTTGATAGCCTGCCAATGCTTAGACCCTGGGCTATGCAAAAATCTACTGATCTGTGAGACTGCAAACTGAATATCCGGCCTAGTGTTGCATACATAAATGAGGCAGCCAACAGTAATTTGATAAAGAGTGACATCAGCAGGATCACCAGCATCATGTAGACTCAACTTCAAACCTGTTTCCATGGGAGTGGCAATAGGTTTGCAATCCTCAAGTCCAAAATTACATAGCAATGTCTCTATGTAACTTTTCTGACACAAGGCAATACCATCATCACACTGCTTGAACTGTATACCAAGTAATGATGCAACAGCTCTAAATCTTTCATCTTGAAAGTAGCATTCAAATAAGCCTTAAATTCAGCAATATGTCTCTCATTTGGTCCAGTGATCAGCAAATCATCAACATAAAGAACCACAATGAGAAGTACATTACCCTCACGCTTTACATACAATGTTCTTTCTGTTGGACTGTTACCAAAGCCTTGTTTGACCAAATGAGTGTCAGCTTTCTCATACCAAGCACAAGGAGATTGCTTCAACCCATACAAAGCCTTGTTACATTTTTCACACTTTGTCCTCTTGTCCTTTTATGAAAAAACCGCCAGGCTGCATTACATAAACTTCCTCAAATATGTCACCATTCAAGAAAGCAGTAACAATGTCTAATGTACATCCCAACCAAAATGAGCAGCCAATGCACATAGAAAACGCACAGTAGTCATACGACAAGTGGGAGCAAAAGTCTCTTCATAATCTATGTCTTTTTGCTGTGCATAACCCTTTGCAACAAGTCGAGCCTTATGGCGATCAATCTCACCATTTGATTGCATGGCAGCCATCCAATTTTCTGAATTATGTGCTTCATCAAAAGGCAGAGGTTCCTCAACATCATGTAAGCTAGACACAGCCAAAGCATAACAATTTGATGCATAAGATGCATGGCGAGAGCTTGAACGAGAACGACTAGACAAAGGTGCATCCAATTTATTGTCACGCAAAGTGTGCACCAACCATTTTGGCATACCTCTAGCCTGCTCATTTTCAGCCCTTTCCTCATCAAGTACATCATGTACATCTGCATCAGTAATAGGCTGATTTGGAACATTTTCAGAAACCCCCATAGGTTGTACATTTTCCCCATTGGAACTTACATTCGTATTTCCACCACTGAAAAGAGGCAACAAAGTGTCATAAATGTCCTGTGAGCTTACATTACTGTCTCTAGTACATTACAACAAGGGCTGAACACAATCTTCCACAAACACTACATCTCGAGAAACCAGAATACGTTTTTTTTGTGGATGATACAACCTGTAACCTTTGCTTTTAGCACTATAACCAACAAAAATACATTTGACAGCCTTATCATCCAATTTTCTGTGTTGCACTTGTGGCACCATAGCATATGCCAAACAGCCAAAAACACCCATGTGCTCAATAGAAGGATTTCTATCATGCCATGCTTCATATGGAGTAATAGACTGCAAAGCTTTCGTAGGACACTTATTAAGTACATAAGTGGCACACATGATGGCCTCAAGCCAAAAAGAATGCGGAAAAGCTTGACTTTTGACCATACATCTTGCCATTTCCGTCAGTGACCTATTTTTCCTTTTAGCAACACCATTTTTCTGAGGTGTATAAGGAACCGTACATTGGTGTTTTATCCCACGACTAGCCAGAAATTCATTTAATTCATGAGACATATACTCCCACCCTCGATCGGAACGGAGGGTGCCCATAGTACATTTTGAGACATTTTCAGCCATAGCCAGAAATTGTTTGAAGCACATAAAAACTTGGGACTTCGCTTTAAGCGGAAATACCCATGCATGCCTGGAGTAATCATCAATGAAAGTCACGAAGTACAGGTAATTGCCCAAGAACGGAGTTTGCATGGGCCCACAAACATCACTATGCACAAGATGCAACCTGCATGTGGCCCGAACTGAACCATCCTTTGGAAACTTAGAACGCTGCATCTTACCCAAAATACAGCCTTCACAAACATGTTTGACAGGTGCTTCAAGAGGCGGCAAAGAAGCAACCATATCAGATTTCTGCAAACGCAGCAAACTGGGAAAATTCAAATGACCAAAACGTGCATGCCAAAGTTTTGCATCTGAAATAGCCCTTGAATCTGCAACAACAACATTTGCAAAATTTTGTCCACACTTGTCATACAAAGTGAGCTTATACAACCCACGGCACAAAAGGCCAAATGCAATAATTTCATCACCAAAACTGAGATCATGAACTGTACATCTGTCATCCACAAATTTGACTACAAGTCCAAGTCTAGCAAGTGCGGATACAGACAAGAGATTCTTCTTGATCCGAGGTACATAAAGTGCATCAACAAGTGTGAAAGAACTTCCAGTAGCAGCAGTAAGCACAATCTTTCCAACTCCCTAAACTGGATAAGAGGCATTGTTGGCACAAGTGACTGAATTTCCATGAGGGACAGACTCGAGAGAGGTAAACAATTCACGATGTGAGGTAATGTGCTTTGTAGCACCACTGTCAAAATACCACACATGTTATTCTGGAGCAATTGACAAGCATGAATCATGGACATCAGGATTGTAAGTGCACTCTGCACTAAAAGACCATTCTGCATCAACATCAACATTATAGTCTCCTTTTACAAAAGACTCAACAATGGCTGCATTTGTAGTGGAACCAGCATTTACAGTGGAACCAGCATTTGCAGTGGAACCACCCTCTTTCTTCTTAGCCTCTTTTGCCTTCAACTTAGGACACTGCTTGATCAAGTGATCATTAGATTTACAATAATGGCAACGCATCTTCTTTTTGCCCTTATCACCAGAATTTCCAGACGAATTGCTGTCAGTAGAAGCGTTAGGAACATAATTTTTGCCACTCGCAGCTGAACCATAAGAAGTGGTTGCATTGTTGTTACCACCCTTTCTTTGAGAAGCAAGAAAAGCCTATTCAATTGCACGCTGTCTAGTCCTGTTTTTCTGGAAAGTGACTTTTGCAATAGCAATGTTCATAATGCATCAAACTTGACAACTTCTGAATTTCCTTGGGTCATAAGTCTCCAAGTACCAGCAAAAGTCTCGTAAGAATCTGGTAAGGCATCAAGAAGAGTCTGCACAAGTAAAGTGTCTGAAATGACTTCACCCGCAGAAATAAGCTAGTCATTGATATCCTTGACACTAGCAAGGTAAGTAACCATATCATCTTCCTCATGCATAATCTTCGACTCCAGCTCTTTACGCAGCAAAGATATTTTAGCCTCATTGCGGCTTACATAAAGACCTACTTAAATATCCCAAGCCTGTTTTGCAGATTTTGCTGAACGGATGTGAGGAACAATGGTGCACTTCACAGACAACGCAATCTATGCATGAGCATGCACATCCTTGACATTCCAATGAGCTTGTTCTGCCGTAGGCAAAACAACTCTAACAGCTGCAATCCTTGCAGCAAGACCTGCAACATCCTCAGAACTAGGACGTACATCAATGCCCTGCACAATGTTCCATATGCCCTTTGACACAAGAACATGTTCAATCATATAAGCCCACATATGGTAATTGTCCCCATCCAACCTGTCCTCAGCAGCAAACATCTTGAACACATTTGTGCTGTTGTTGTCAACCATGGTAAATGTTGTACTTGATGTGAAAACTGCCCGAAAATAGGAGAAACGGATCGGGAACAACACGTGCTATATAGCACAAACCGTAGAAGACTGTAAGGCACCTATTATGCAAAAAACGGCACTGACAAAAGTTCTGCACAAAATGAAGAAATTGCATATGCAAACCTGCCTGTAGTGGAAACGGAGGCCGAAATGAGCCCAAATCAAAAATCTGAGCAAACCTGCAAATGCTCGCCAAAGCTCACTGAAATCGGAGAAACTGAGCAGGCGTGTACTGGAGCAGCTGGCGACTAAGCTCAAGAGGACGCAACCTGCTCTGATACCAATTGTTGGAATTAGGGTTGCAGAGAAACACACACAACTTGGAGAATATGAAGGAAGCTTAAGGAACACAATAGAGAGTGTATTACTTAGTGTGCAATGGAAAGATAGATAGCCCTAGAGTGATGGGCGTATATACAATGCTCAGGGGAAAAAACCTCCTAAAGAGGGAAAAAATGCCCCAGCGGTCCTAGCGTGTTCACACACATCACTACCACATGTATATGGTAACAGCTTCAAATACACTACTTTAATAATAGCAAAACCTTCGTGTGCTTTGATTGCTGTGATCTTTGTCTGGAAAACTACACCAACCTTGCAGTAGCCTATCTCTACAAGACGTTTCACATTGTCAGGTATTTTTTGGATGAGCATAAAATCACTAGATCATAATGGTATGGTAAACAACCAATTCTTACTTGCTTGCTTGCACCCTGACACAAACTTAAGGTAAAATTAAATTGTGCTAGCCTCATGTATATATATGTACATAGCCCTGCAAGTTTTGGAAGTGGCCCTGTAAAAATTCATGTACAAAGGTGTGATTTTTCCAAGATTGGGTTCTGATGTTTTGGATTGTTAAGTCTCCAAAACATGGTTTTCAATAAGCATTCTCATTCGTGCTTTATAGCTCGTGAATCGGACTTGTACATCATGAGCTATGTGCATTTGAAGTGGGCGGTCTCGACTTAGAAAGTGAATGCAGGTGCATGCGACAAAGGCAATTGGGCCAACTTGAGGGTCTTAGATTAGAAATGATGAAATTTCATATTTTTGGAGATAGCCAAGATGATGGGCTTCGAGCCATGTGTTACAGTGCGTCATTGGGTGATTGGAACAGTAAGTTATGCCTTGGGGAAAGTTGTTTGAGAAATCCTCTTGCTTGGGGGGAAAACTGGAAATTGTTGGGCACAAGAAAGTTGAGAGGGTTGAGGAAGAAGTGTCATGTGGCGGGGGGATTATCCCACATGGGAAGGGAAAAGTGGAGAGTGGGGGGTATATATCTTAAAGGGGAGGGGGGGGGGGCATCATGGGTATACCAAGTGAGAGTAGCTCACAATATTTGGCTATGGAGGGGCTCGTGGGCTCATGGGGAGAGAAATGGAGCATTTTTGGGATCCCACCATCCTGGATAGGTGCTTGGTACTTTTTTTGGTCCCCGATCACTTGGCCCCACCCCATTCCTTGGTCAAAGGGTCACCGAAAACTCATTTTTTTCCTAGAAAAGGCCTTAAAGAAGCCAATTAAAAAATTCCTTGATAGAGAGCCTTGTCAGCTAAGAAGAGAGAGAAAATTCTTGGCAATAAAAGATAAGAAAGCCTTGATTTTAATAGCTGCAACACCTGCACAACTTCTAGAGAGCTCATCTTTTAGCAAGAGAAAGGACACCTCCATGTTCGAGTGGCCATAACTTCTTCATCTCTTCTCTGTTTTCTGTGGATACTCTACGGACATCTCCACAAAACAATATTTTTCATGATTTCCTGTATTTTTCATAATTTTGAGTGTTTACCATAGGTGTTTACCACAGGTGTTTTCGGCCATGCAATAGTTCTCCCTTCCGACGGTGTGGCTCGTGCAAGTCTATAGAGGCATTCATTTTCCTTCTCATTTGCACATTAACAATGAGTACTAGTCCTTATAAAGTTGTGCCTCTACAAGGTGTTTCACATGCATTGGTAGTTTTAAAATTATGATCATTTGAATTTGTATGCAACTAAACCCAGAACTCTTGCAGTCATCATCCTCCCCAAAAATCTATACCGGTATCCAACTTCCACCATGAGAAGCACATCCTTATGCTTTGCCTTCATTTCCACTACTTGCTATTCCAAAGGCTTATAATTTTCTTTATAAGGACCCTTATTGGGCTTCAGCATTTTCCTCTCAAAGTCCATATTTGCTAAAATTTTCTCAATAAAATTATTATGCCCAAAAGGAACCCTTGATACCAATAAATAATCCTTGGATACCATTAATTACAATCCTATACACTGGTTTTACTTTCTTTGAAAACAATGACTGTGAATTCTCTTCTCCAGCAAGGCATATATGCTTGTTACCATCCTACAGACGACCATAACACGATTTCCAAAATAAATTTATTTTCATAAAGTAGCTATATTAATTATCTTGCTCATGAAATGTGAAGTTACATGATGGATATTATTATATTCATCCATGGTTCAAGGTGATATTATGTGTTGTGTCTTTATTTTGTCCATCCATGGTTTTGGTTCTTGATGCATGCTATTGATCTCGTCACAATTTGTCATAAAATACTTCGTATAATTTTACGATCATTTTATGATGGTATACTAGCATGTGTGATGATCTTCATGTGAATCATCGATATGGAGATGAAAATATTTACCAAGCCATTGTCTACTGACTAGTCATTGTCTTTGAGGTTTTGCAAATTTTGCATATCCTTACAAAAATAGCATCTCTGATGCGATGTTACGTAAAGCCATGATACTGATTACTATTTTAAAGTTTCTATTTGATTTGAAGAAAGCCTCTCCGATGCCATGGTACGTAAATCCATGAGGATTTCTGTTTCAAATTTTTTATAAGCGTCTATAAGGCCATGGAGAACACCGTGATGCCATGGTACGTAAATCCATGATGATGATAGCTACTAGTTGAGATCATGGGAGTCCCAATGTGTTTATTACATGGAAGTCTTGTATATATGTGTGTACATGTGATTACATTGATTTTACATTTGCTTCTATATCTTCTACACAAGTGATTGCATCGGCATTAGGTTTGTTTCTATGCTATCTCTAGAGTGGCGTCGCGAACCGTCTCTCAGGATAATGTGATGTGGTTATTTCTAATCTTCACATCTGGATATTTTTCCTTAGTTGATGTTGTTTACATGATGAAATCCACATCAATTAGTGTGCACAGGGGCTCAAAGATATTCAAGCTTCTCAAAGATATTGAAGAATTTGCATCAATTCGATTGTATATATAGGGTTGTTAAAGACTTTTAAAAGGGCATATTGTAAACTAGGAGTGATGTAGCTTCTTTGAACATTGTAAATGTATATTTAAGATATTTTAATGTAACGATGGGTATACATAGAGCTTTGGGTTTTTCCCTTGAGCCCCAAGGGTTTTTTCATCCACAATTAGGAACCTTTATATGAGTGGAGGTGTTGACCTGTATATCGTAACTCTTATATAGCACCCTGGTCCTCTCTATATAAACTAATCTTGTGTGATCAATTGACACACTTTGGGGCTTGCATACGATGGTGTCGTCTCTCTCTCTTCTCATCTACCTTGGCTTTCTTCCTCTAGTTCAACATGGATTTGCAACCTGGTTGTCCATTGCGCGATGTGTACTTGATTGCTTTAAAAAAAATAAAAATTGATATACCCTCTAACCACTATGATGAGAAATTTGGTTGGGTGCATTTGACAATGGAGTATGTAACACTTCCTCGATGTAGAGTGCATGATCAAGTACTTGGTTCTTGAATTTGATAAAGCAATTTTTATATGTCGAGTGTATAAGAATTTTTAGATGGCATCAAAAAGCTCTATCTTGTGCATTCCCAAAGTCAACGTTACCACCATAATTTCCCTATAGTATCATCCATGTGTGTCTAGAATGGACACCTATGTATCCTCGTTCTCAGTTGTTAGACCCACATGCTCCAAATTAGCTGAGTTTGAACCCCCTCCACCAAAACAAGAGCCCCCATGTGGGGCCGTATGATGCGAGGGGGGTGGATCCCTATGACAAAAAGAGGGTGGGTTTTTAAGAAGAGAGGGTTGAAGGAGGTGTTGTCAATGCAATGCTCTAGACGTATGGAGTCCCTCCCTGACTCCCCCATGGTGTGGTCTGCTGAGCAAGACCATTGGCCACAAGATGCTCTGGAGTGTAGCAACTAGACAGTTCCTGCATCGAATGCAAATACTCCTCACATAAGGACAATGCGGAATTTTGAAGTACGAATTTTCCATTGATGGATGAACCTGGACATATGGACCGACACTTCCGAAGTATAGTGCGGGATTGAAGTGAGAATCTACCATCGATGGAGGAGCTTGGGTTGATGGACCGGCACTTTTAAAGTCGTATGAGAATCATGCCTATATTTAATGGATAAAAGGCTATATTTAAGCTCATAAATAACTATCTATTGATAACTCTAAACACTGAGTTAGGACGTACTATCTCAAGAGCAGGGTGTTGAGCTTATATGTGAAAAAACTCTAAATATAGCCCTGGTTCCCTCTCTCTCTCTCTCTCTCTCTCTCTCTCTCTCTATATATATATATATATATATATATATATATATATATATATATCATCTTGTGTGCATATTTTACACACTTTGGGATGGCACTCCTTGCGCATTATGTGTTTGTTGTTCTCTTTCTCTATCTTCTCAACACGGTATCAGAGCATGGTTCCTTTATCTTCACAAAAATAGAGCATTTTTTGCCTCCCATGACTTTGCACATTGCGTGCAAAGAAAAATACTATACAATTCCATTTGCATAAAAGAACTTGGATCAAGAGTTAATTATATTGTATTGAATTAGATTTAGATATTGATACATGTTGAGTTTCTTGTTGTATGATCCTTGGACTGTTTTTTTATATATCATATGCAATTTGGTTGTGTAAAAGAAAAAATTAGATTAAAAGTTAAGCATATTGAATTTACAACGTCTTCAATTTGATTTATATATTAAAAGAAGTACATAAATTGATTGACCTCTATATTTACTCTTTATGTGTATCACATGTATTTCAATGCATGTACATCGAGTTACATGAAAGTCATATCACTTGAAAAAATAATATATACATATTTTTGATTGCAAATGATTAATGATAAAGATAAAATCAAGATTTTCTTTAATAAAATTTATTGAGAGTTATACAATTTTGATAATTTATGTCATATTCAAAGATTCAAGTTAAAGGCTTATGTTTTGGATACTTCTTTCTATTTTTTTTATTTGTATATTAAAGTATTATGCTTCAATGATTTACGTAGCTACATCTTAAGTACTTACAATTTTGATGGTTTATTTTACAATCTTCAATCGATATTGATAGTTATGCTTTGATAATTTGTATAGATCGTTTCTCATTGAGATGATTATTCTCTCAAGGAGTTGTTCATGATACAATGATTTATTTTTATGGCTACAAGTCATATGTACCACTATTCATTATTAAATTGATTATTATTGTTATTCCGTGAAGTTTTTCATATTGATCCTTCATTATAGAAATGAATATTATTATATAGAGTTGCTCCATAATGCATTTTCATGATGATTCACTACAACACGCCACACAAAAATCGACGCGGATATCGATGACTCAAAGCTAGTTTTAAAACTAAAATACGTTGGAATAAGCATCAAAATAGACATCGGTATATGCACCGGTATATTGGCCGTCAAAATAAGAAATGAAAAGAACACCGTAAAAATTACCTGTGTATGCACCGTTATAATATTTTACTATATCGACGTCTATTCCTAGGCGTATACCATCTACTCCATCTCTACTTCTTGAAATGCCACATCAAGTATTGGTTGGGTGGACTCAACCGATCGCTGTTCGTTTGAAAATTATCTTCTATAGGATGATGTTGGAGCAATATCTACTTACGGAGGTTGATCTACTATCTCCGGATCATGAGATAGATAACGCAGGTCTTGTAGTTTCTCTATGGAAAAGAGATCGTTACTGCATATGTGTTGGTCGTATTTTTTTTTTTTCAAAAGATCTGATGTTTGCAATGCGCACAAGGACATGCCATCCTATCATCTATACTTTATCTACCAATGATGCAACAAATAATTAAATCACTCTTCTTATAAGTACACACTTTTAAGTGCATGACAATACATGACAACCTGACTTTCTCTAGTCATACCCGATCTCCACACACCTCGGTCTAGAGGTGCATGGAGATTAGGACCCTACGGCAATAATCTCGTTTTTATTGTTCAATGACTATATATTAGGGTTCTTGAAGTCTGTGTGCATTATTGAAGTCCGATTGCATTATTTTACTTTGTTTATTAAATGTTCGTTTTCATTTTTGAAGTATGCAAGTCATTTTCAAATTCCGTTTTCAATATTTTTACTATTTTTCGCTAGCTCTAACAACCTCACATTCTCTAGCTAGCTCTAATAACCTCACATTCTCTAGCCTGTTGGAATTAGTGTTGCAAGAAAACACACACAGCTTGAGGAAGATAAAGGAAGTTCAAGGCACATAACTGAGAGAGTTACTTATGTGCAATGGAAAGATAGATAGCCCTAGAGTGATGGGCGTATATACAATGCACGGGGAAAAAACCTCCTAAAGAGGAAAAAAATGCCTCGATGGTCCTAGTGTGTTCACACACATCACTACCACATGTATATGGTAACAAGTCCCCCCTTGAGTGATGCGGTGAATGAGAGCTGGCACATGAGTAAAGGGAAGTGCCATGCCCTAAGGATATGATAAGTCCACAAAGGGGAGTAAGCCCAAAGCTTCGAGCTTCTCACGAGACAATGCCTTTGTGAAAAGATCTGCAAGGTTTTCTTGTGTTGGCACATAAGCCAAGGTGATCTCTCCTGTTGAGAGCCTCTCCCTGACATAGTGGTAATGCACCTCAATGTGCTTTGTGCGAGCATGAAAAGCTGGGTTCCTTGCAACTGCCAATGCGCACTGACTGTCATTGTAGAAGTGTTGGCAGAGTCCTTTCCAACACCCAAATCAGCCATAAGACGTCTCAGCCATACACTCTCAACCATAGCTATGAATACTGCCCTGCACTCAATCGCACAACTAGAAGTAGCCACAGTAGGTTGCTTCTTGCTCAACCATGATATACATGAACTCCCAAGAATGAAACAAAAACCACTTGTGGACATTCTCGTGTAAAAACAACTAGCCCAATCTGAGTCCAAAAAAGCATGTAAGTCTTCCGGCAATGATCCCCCCTTGGGATAAAACATGCCAAGATGTAAAGTGCCACCAAGGTATCAGAAAATCCTCTTGACAACCTACCAATGCTTAGACCCTCGGCTATGCATAAATCTATTGACTTGTGAGACTGCAAACTTAATTTTCGGCCTTGTGTTGCATACTTAAATGAGGCATCCAACAATAGTTCTGTAAAGAGTGACATCTGTAGAATCACCAGCATCATGAAGACTCAACTTCAAACCTGTTTCCATGGGAGTGGCAATAGGTTTGCAATCCTCAAGTCCAAACTTACATAGAAATGTCTCTATGTAACTTTTCTGACACAAAGCAATACCAGCATCACACTGCTTAGATTGTATACCCAAGTAATGATGAAACATCCCCAAATATTTCATCTTGAAAGTAGCATTCAGATTAGTCTTAAATTCAACAATATGTCTCTCATTTGGTCCAATGATCAGCAAATCATCTACATAAAGAACCACAATGAGAAGTACATCACCCTCATGGGGATTTATATACAATGTGATTTTTGTTAGACTCTTACGAAAGCCTTGTTTGACCAAATGAGTGTCAGCTTTTTCAGACCAAGCACGAGGATATTGCTTCAACCCATACAAAGCCTTCTTACATCTGCACAGTTTGTCCTCTCATCCTTTCTTGACAGAACCGCAAGGCTACCCTACATAAACTTCCTCAAATATGTCACCATTCAAGAAAGCAGTAGCAATGTTTGATTGATTACATCCCAGCCAAAAAGAGCTGCCAATGCACATAGAAAATGCACAATGGTCATACGACAAGTGAGAGCAAAAGTCTCTTCATAATCTATGCCTTTTTGATATGCATAACCCTTTGCACCAAGGCGAGCCTTATGTCGATCGATCTCAGCATTTGTCTTGCATTTCAACTTGTAAACCCAGTTCGTACGAATTCCTTTTTTCCAGGAGGCAAATCACATAAAGTCCATGTGTTATTTTCTATAAGTGCATCATATTCTCAATGCATGGCATCCATCCAATTTTTTGAATTTTGTGCTTCATCAAAAGACAGAGGTTCCTCAACATCATGTAAGATAGATACAACCAAAGGATAACAATCTGATGCATAAGATGCATGGCGAGAGCGTGAACGAGTACGACTAGACAAAGGTGCATCCAATTTACTATCACGCAATGTATGCACCAGCCATTTTCGCATACCTCTAGCTTGCTCATTTTCAGCCCTTTCCTCATTAAGTACATCATGCACATCTGCATCGGTAATAGGCTGATCTGTAACATTTTTGGAAACCCCCATAGGCTAGACATTTGCCTCATTGTAATTTACATTCAAACTTCCACCACTCAAAAGAGGCAACAAAGCATTATAAATGTCCTATTAGCTTACATTAGTGTCTCTAGTACATGACAGCAAGGGCTGAACAGAATCTTCCACAAACACTACATCCCATGAAACTAGAATACGCTTTGTTTGCAGATGATACAACCTATAATCTTTGCTTTCAACACGATAACCAACAAAAATACATTTGACAATCTTATCATCCATTTTTCTGTGCGCTGTGTTTGTGACACCAAAGCATATGCCAAACAACCAAAAACATGCATGTGCTGAATAGAAGACTTTCTATCGTGCCATGCTTCATATGGATTAATAGACTGCAAAGCTTTCGTAGGAAACCTGTTAAGTACATAGGTAGGCACACATGATGGCATCAAGCCAAAAAAAATGCGGCAAAGCTTGACTTTTGACCATAGACTGTGCCATTTCCATCAGTGACCTATGTTTCCTCTCAGCAACACCATTTTGTTGAGGCGTATAAGGCACTGTAAATTGGTGTTTTATCCCACGACTAGCCAAAAATGCATAAATTTCATGAGACATATACTCCCCCCCTCGATCAGAACGGAGGGTGTCCATAGTACATTTCGAGGCATTTTTCAGCCATAGCCAAAAATTGAAGCACATAAAAACTTCGTTCTGCGCTTTAAGAAAAAATACCCATGCCTGCATGGAGTAATCATCAATGGAAGGCACGAAGTACAGGTAATTTCCAAGCATGGAGTTTGCATGGGCCCACAAACATCACTATGCACAAGCTACAACCTGCATGTGGCCCTAGCTAAACCATCCTTGGGAAACTTAGAGCGCTGCATTTTATCCAAAATAGAGCCTTCACAAACATGTTTGATAGGTGCTTCAAGAGGCGGCAAAGAAGCAACCATATCAGATTTTTGCAAACATAGTAAACTGGTAAAATTGAGATGACCAAATCACGCATGCCAAAGTTTTGCATCTGAAATAGCTCTTGAATCTGCAATTGCATTTGCAAAATTTTATCCACACTTGTCATACAAATTGAGCTTATACAATCCATGGCACAAAAGGCCAAATGCGACAATCTCATCACCAAAACTGAGATCATGAACTGTACATTTATCATCCACAAATTTGACTACAAGTCCAAGTCTAGCAAGTGCAGATACAGACAAAAAAATCTCCTTGATCCCAGGCACATAAAGTGCATCAACAAGTGTGAAAGAAGTGCTATTTGCAGCAGTAAGAAAATCTTTCCAACTCCCCGAATCGGATACTTGTGACTGAATTGAAGGACATACTCGAGAGAGGTGAACAATTCACGATGTGCGGTAATGTGCTTTGTAGTATCACCGTCAAAATACCACATGTGAATCTGCAGCAACTGACATGCATGTATCATGGACATCAGGATTTTAAGTGCACTCTACACCAAAAGCCCATTCTGCATCAACATCAGCATCACAGTCTTCTTTCAAAGAAGACTCAACAATGGCCCTATTAGGAGAACTAATAAACAAAATCATAACTTCATCAAACTTAAGGTCATGCCGGAAAAACAATTGGATGATGGCAATCAAGGTCTCCACCCAATGTTGGGTCAAAAGCGCAACCCAACTTGGCGATGGTCATTGTGGTACCGGTCCCCCTTTAGTTATTACCATGTCTAGTGCAAGGGGGGCTCTTATGCCATTGACGAGTGTCGTAAGTGTAGAGATACATGTCATCATCTGCCCTAAAGAGCAATTGTCTAGTGCTAGCAATGCACTCTGTCCACGTTGGCAGAGCTGAAAGGTTGAGGTTGAGAGTGCTCCCCTCTAAATGCAACCATTTGCAGGTAGGGAAGAACAACTCAAAGATGTGTAAGAGGCAGGCCGACGTTGGTGGGCTTGAAGGTAACTCGGTAGCTACTCCATCATCGTGGACATGATCAGCCTCAGCTTTTGGCCCCAACGCAATGAGAAAAAGAAGGTGTTCATCGCTCTTCTAATATGTCGGGTAAACTAATGGACTCCCATTTTTCGCCATCAAAATATTGAATGAGAAAGACACTGGGTCCACGGAAGAGGAAGGTCAGCTGGGGAGGGCACATAGTAGAAGCTGTTGCAGCTTAGTTCGTTGAGAGGCATGTCTTGAAGGTTTGGGTACGAGAAAGAGAGGTATTTTGATAGTACACTTACCTTGGTCTCAAAGGCCGAGCTATATCCGAGGCGAACGAGAAGAAGCGAGCTAGCTTGTGGTCCAGCTCCTCCCGTAGCATCATCATCATCTTGCACGAGGAGGCGTGCCAGCCTAATCGGCCCCGGGGGTTTTTCTGGCAGGAACACCAACCTCTGAAGCACCTTCTCTAATTGGCACTACTCCACTATATTCTTCCACCTTTGCCTCCTCAGGCAAAGGTGACTACTTGTATCTTGGCTAACTCCATCTCTAGTTTTACAACGCAAGAGGCATAATACATAAACCACTACAAGAGGCTATTCATATTAGCGACGCTCAAAAAAAAAAATCCCGGCGTCGCTATAAGCGTCGCAAATTTACTTGTAAATTTGCAACGCTCATAGCGACGCCGACTGGGCTAAAAAAATAACAGAGAGTGCCCAAAAACTCAGATCTCAGATCTGAGTTTTTCGGCGCCCTCAAGCAAGGAGCAGGTAACGCTCTCCCTCTCTCTCTCTCTCTCTCTCGCTTTCTTCTCCACACACACACACACACGAGGAGAGGAAGGAGAGCCAGGTATGCTTCTTCCCTCTCCTCACTCTCATGTTCCCTTCCCCTCTTTCTCTGTCCCTCTCTATCTCTCTCACACACACACATACACACACACACATCGTGTTTTTGAGAGAGAGAGAGAGAGAGTTCAAACATAAACAAAAACGCACACACACATACATAAACAAAGAATGCACACACACATTGAGAGAGGAAAAGAGAGAGAGAGCATGCATAAACAAAAAACGCACACATTGAGAGAGGAAAATAGAGAGAGAACATGCATAAACAAAAAACGCACACATTGAGAGAGGAAAAGAGAGAGAAAACATGCATAAACAAAAAAACGCACACACATTGAGAGAGAAAGAGAGAGAAACTAATTTAACGTCGTAGGAAACTAATTAAAATTAAAAGACCTAAAGATCTAGCCGACGAGGAGTTGAGCTCAAGACCTATTATTCAAGAGGGAAATGGCATAACCAATCTATCATACTTGGCATGGGTGATAGAAAGGTTATACCATTTATCTCTTTTTATTGGCACACACATCCACACACACACACACACACAAGAAGAAGAGAGTTATAACGTCGTCGGAAACTATCCTAAAAGACGTTAAAGATTAGGTTAGATGTAGACTTACGTTAAATTAGATTTAGGTTTATTTAAGTTAAATTAGATTAGATTTAGGTTTATTTTTAAATAGATTTACTTTTATTTACGCTAGATTTAGATTTACATTATATTAGATTAGATTTAGGTCTCCATAGACTGCGATGCCTGCATGAAGCGGGTGAAGAAAGCCCTCAATGGAATATAGGGTATTGCTGCCTTCACTCATGGTGGGCTCCGTCGATCCAAAACTACTGGGGAAATGTCTTCAGAAGATAGGGAAGAAGGTGGATCTTCAGGGCGGCAAGAGTCACTACATCCCCGACACAATGACCATCTAGACAACCTCTAGTCATTCAACAGCAACTTCAAAGTTGGTAACAAGAGCAAGAACGGTCTAAAGGGCCAATTGTTGTCGTCAGATGTGGATGGAGATGAGGCAGCATCACCGCCGGAGGTTAACTCTCACATCTTTAGTGATGAGGATGCCAAATCTTGCCGAGTTATGTGAAAAATTATGTGTTAAATCAGTTTTAAGGTTCTTATAATCCCTGTTAGTTTAGTTCTTTGTTTTTAATATAGCATAATTTACGTTAGATTTAGATTTATGTTATATTAGATTAGACTTAGGTTTATTTAGGTTTACCCACACACACACACACACACACACACAAGAAGAAGAGAGTTTTAACGTCGTAGGAAACTATCCCAAAAGACGTTAAAGATTAGGTTAGATGTAGACTTACGTTAAATTAGATTTAGGTTTATTTTTAGTTAGATTTATGCTTATTTACGTTAGATCGAGTCCACGCAAGAATTACTTACGGTTTAGGGTTTAGAGTTAGACGAACAGTGAAAAGATCTACTGTGAAAAGATGTTAAGATGCTGTGAAGTGCTAAAGCTAGAGAAGAGGCAAAGGGGTTTTGTCCACTACATGCAGTATCATGTAGACGTGGGTCTGTAGATTTCTTGTACCCACAAATATAGGTTTTGACCAATAAAGATGAGATTATAACCCGGTGGTTCTGATCTCCGTGCACCTCTAGACGGAGGTGTGCGGGGATTGGACATGACTAGAGAATGTGAGGTAAAGAGAGAGAGAGAGAGAGAGAGAGAGAGAGAGAGAGAGAGAGAGAGAGAGAGAGAGAGAGAGAGAGAGAGAGAGAGAGAGAGATAAGACGAAGAATGCCAATAGAATATTAAATTTGTTGTCCAGGCTATAAGATTTTTATCCTCATTATGAGTAGTGATGAGGATGTGGGACCGTCCAACCGAAACACCTATCTCTCAACAAGGGTCTTATGTCCTTGTAATCAATGCAAGCATGCTGTGCGACGGACAAGACGTGTTTCTTTGTAGCACGTTCACGAATTTGGAGAGTTCGATCCATCTATTATAGATCGAGTTATTGCCAATTATAACTCGTCGAACTCTGACGCTGGCCAACAAGCAGCAATCTTGCAACCCAATAGACGTGTTCGCAGGCGCTTTGGTCAAGCAGCATATGTGAGGCCACAAGATGTAGCCTCTGACAGCTCGGGGGATGATCATGCAGAGCACATTCCCAATGAGGCAATGTTTGAGCCCGAGATTGATGAAATGATTGAGACGATCATGGATTCAGAAAGGCTTATCTATGATGATATGAAAAGTGAAGCCGATATGCCATTGTATAATGGAGCACGTATGTCTAGATTGAAAGCACTCCTAGTTCTTCTCAACATGCAGGCAAAGTTTGGATGGAGTGACACTAGCGTCACAACGCTTTTCAGGTGATCTATTACAATTAGTTTACTTTAATAAAACTCTAAATGTATAATGATCTGATAGATTTTTACACGACTGTATCGTATTTTTATGTTGTGTAGATTGCTTAAAGAGCACATACTACTAGCTGACAATGTGATGCCAGATTCCTGAGATGAAGCAAGAAAGATTTTGCGAAACTTGGGGATGGATTACAATCCTATCCACGCTTGTCCTAATGACTGCATTCTTTTCATAGGGGAATCCATAGACATGGAGAAGTGTCCGAAATGTGATTCCGAAAGATATCGAGTAGATCTCCACGGGACAAAAATTCCACAAAAGGTTTTGCGACATTTTCCTCTGCTTCCTCGCATCAAGCATTTCTTCGAATGTAAGTCCATGGCTGCCCTAGCATCATGGCATGAGGAGAATAAATCTTCGGATGGTGTGCTACGAATTCTTGCAGATTGCGCAGCCTGGAAACATATAGATGGAACATGGTCAGATTTTGCCAAGGAAGCTCAAAATTTGCGCTAGGCCTGGCTATGGATGGAGTAAATCCATTTGGTCAAAGATCAACATCTTACAGTGTATGGCCCGTTGTCATCGTCAACTACAACATTCCCCCGTGGTTGACTACGAAGAAGGGGCACCTATGGCTAAGATTGATTGTGCCAGGGCGATATAAAGTGGGGAATATGGATGTGTATCTTCGTCCACTATTGGAAGAGCTACAACAATTGTGGATTGGCATAGAGGTTGTGGATATGAGCCGACACACAGGACGGAGGAATGCTTTGATCAGAGGCATTCTAATGTGGACCATGCATGACTATCCCGGGCTAACAGAATGCTCAGGTGATCTATTGACACTCCTCACTCAGACACTGTAAATCTTGTTTTTTCCCATGGTTGATCTATTATCATGTGTATACATGCAGGGCTTCAAACAAGCGGATACAGAGCATGTGTCACATGTGGACCTAGACTGAATGCACGTAGGGCGCCCTCACTGAAGAAGAAAATCTACGAAGGTCATCAAGCGTATCTTCCAGAGAATCATGTGTTACGCGACGGCTTTTTGGGAAGAGATCCACCAAGGATGTCTGCACAAGCATGGTTAGAGCAAAAGGACATGTGTGATGACGGATTGCCTCCAGGGATGAAGAGACTATCTCTATGGTACGAGTTACCATACTGGCCCCGACTCATGATCAATCACTTGGTCGATCCAATGCACATATTCAAGAATGTGGGTAATCTACTATGGGACCATCTGACCGGCAAGAAAGATACTTTGGGAGCCACAGTTGACCTTAGAAATGTGGATCGTATGGAGCAATATTGGCCGCAAACAGCGTCTGATGGATCGATAAAACTCCCTAAAGCACCATGGATTTTCACAGGAGCCCAAGAACGCAAAGTAAAAGAGACCATTCAATCTTTACGGACCCCCACTGGTGTAATGCACTCGCTCCGAACGTGTTTTACTAAATAAGGAAAGCTTACCGGTTTGAAGTCACACGATTGGCATAAAATGTGTCAGGTACGTTCATAGTGGACTTTAATATCATTGCATAAAATGTGGACTTTAATATCATTGCTGCACATACTTTACAGTTTATTTTACCGGTTGCCATTGAGGGATGTTTGTCTCTCGACATCTGTAACACAATCTAAAAACTTGCAAAGCTGGTGCAATGGATCTCACAAAAGGAGATCAACGTAGACTCCATACCATTCGCCAAACTAAATGCTGCAGAGCTTTTGTGCATGTTTGAGAAACATTTTTCTACTACCATGCTAACCATTCAGGTGCATCTTCTTGTTCACATAGTTGATGAGGTGGAAATAGCTGGCACAGTTCATTCCAGATGGATGTTCTTCTTAGAACGTTTCATGAAAACGCTTAAGGGATATGTGCGTCAAAAGGCACGTCCGGAGGGTAGCATGGCAGAAGGTTGGTTGGTATCAGAGTCCCTAGTGTACATTGGAGAGTGGCTAGACGGATTTGATAAAGCCTGGGACACACTATGGCGAACCATAGATGATGAGCGCATATCTGGGATTGTCATGTGCAATCTCGGTGTTGAGAAGAAGATGACCGAAGATCTAGAGGCTAAAATCAACCGATTTTGCATGCTTCACAATCCAGTGATGTAAAAGTGGATTTCACAATATGAGGATGCAAAGCAAGAGCGACAAAGGGCACGAATCGAGTGGAGACGGGGAAGACGACCACCGATGCACTATCGGACGGTTCTGGAGAGCCTACCAACCTTCATGAGCTTAAGATGGTTTCACAACCAATTGAAAAGCGCACAACAATGCGGTGACGAAGTGACTGAGGAAGAGTGGGAGTACTCTCGGGGTTGCACGACCAAGGTAAGTTTGCAATGTACGACTAGCTAGTGACTTTATTTCTAAACGTTTTAACGGCCACTCATAATTTTTGTTCGTTGTAGTATAAGTCATACACAGCAGCATGGTGTAAAGGTCGACATTTTAGGGTGGAACGAATCGACAAAAAGCGTTTTACTCAAGATTGTGGAATCATGGCAAAATTTGAACAGTCTAGTCGACAACGTTCCTCTGATGCAGATCCTGTGGTGGCAGAACTCACTTACTTCGGCACGCTGCAAGAGATTTTGAGGATCGATTACAGAGGATTTTTTGTCGACTTGTTCGACGTGCAATGGTTCAAGATAATCATGGAGGGTCGCAACGCTACTGTGCGTAGAGGAGAGTCTGGTTTTCTTGAGGTGGATTCTACTAAGAAATGGAATGACCTAAGAGACACTTTCGTACTACCCGAGCATTGTGAACAAGTAATTATGTAAATAGTTAACATCCCCCTTTTACAAGTTATGTGCTTGAAAGCTCTCATGTAAATTATGTGGCTCTGGCAGGTAATATTTCATCCTACAAAGTCTACATCAAACAGGTGGTACGTCATAGAGGTAGCCCCTCGTAGTGCAAGGACGTATGAAGGCTACCATGTGCCAATCACAACGGTATCAATGGAGGAGATCAGAGAAGATGCTCAATCAGAAGCCGCTGCGGTGGTGCCAGACGAGCATCAAGATGCTACTACTCTATATGGGGTGCATGTAGAGGATCTACAAAATGAAACAGAGGATATGTGTTTAAACGGAGAGCTCTATATAGATATAGGAAGTTATGTTGAGTTATACGAGGATGAGAGAGAGATCTCTTAAAGCCACAAATATTGTATTTGAACAATTTTGCTCCGTGTTGTAAAAGCTCTGGCTCTCTAAGTACCTTCCATGGTGTATAACGCTCTTTTCTACTCGCGCTCACATCTTTTGATTGAAAATTCTATCACTCAATTCATTGCGTCATTGTATTTATATGCGTCATTACGTCATTGTCTACTCTATTCATTCAATATTAAGTTTAAATATTCGTGTGTTTAATGCAGGTATGGATGATGAGGAGTTTTTTTCTTCTTTGTCACCGCAGCAGAGACAGTGGTACGTGGAGCGTCATCGCTCTGGCGCATCATCGCGCGTTCCTACTCCATCCGCATCTCCCTCTCTTTTGGAGCATTCGGCGCGCTCCAAAGCTTCAGTGTCGACGAGACGAGCTTCACACTCGTCTAGACACCGGTGCTCTAGTGGTGGCGGTGGCGGTTGTTGTGGGGATTCCGCCACCGATGCCTCCACACCGCCTCGTGTTCGATGAGGCTCTTTACCCTCCCCTTCTTTGCCCGCCCCCACACCAGCCACAACATCACCATCTACGCCAGGTTTTGCACCTCTACCTACTCCGCCAGGAGCCACCCCGCTCGACACTCCTCGCTTTGGGGCCCAGACGCCGGTGGAGACACCTAACGTCCATACCCCCATCGACACGCCGCTAGAGGCCCCTGCTGGGACACCCAGGTTCACGCGTCACCGGCCAGAGGGCTTGTCTTACTCCGTCGACTTCAGCGGCGGCATCATCCTGGATGATGACGGCAAGAAGGTGATCTCGCGCATGCGTGGTCCTTGCTCTCAGCTGTTTAGACACTACGTCCTAAACAAATGGAGTGAAGTACCAAGTGATTTAAAAAACAGAGTCATCAGCATACTTCAGGATGAGTTTCCCATTCCAACACGGGATCGGCGCTTCAATGAAGACCTGATGAAGATTCGAATCCGCGAATACTGCAAACACAGTTGTTCCGAAGTGCAAAAAGCAATCAAGCATGGGTGGAACAGGCCAGATTGGCTGGCCAAAGAAGATTGGAAGACTGCGAAGAAAGCAGCGCGCGAGAATCCCGACAAGTGGAAGCAACAAAAGGATGCAGCCAGAGCGCGAGTAGAGACAGGGAGCTCGCACCACTTGGGGAGAGCGGTGGATGGGCATCATTTGAGGCTGATTTTGTAAGTGTTTTTGCATTGCTCTTTATGTTCAATAGTTTAGGGTTTATGAGTTTTTTAATTCTAACATAATGAAATCTTTGTATGTTTTGACAGTGGTCGATGACAGGACGTGATCCCACACCGTACGAGTGCGAGTATGCAGGCAGGAAGGGCTTAAACGCCCTGATGGACATTCTTAGTTCTCGCGGCGGCATGGTTAGTATTAGGGTTTACTCTTTTCTATTTTTTGTATTGTTTTATAAATGTCGTTATATGTTTATACTTACTGAAAGCTGTCTTATTGTCTTTTTATGCAGAATCCAACAGATACGCCGCTTGGACGCGATGAGACGTCTGACTAGACGACGTCAGTTTAGCCGTAGCTAGATAGCATTAGTTTAGGGTTTCTCATAGCTTATGTATCATGAGACGGATTTTATACGTCTGTTTGAATCATGTATATTATTACATTTGTCACCGCAGTTCATTTTGCCAATCAATTCTTTATGCCTATGATGTTGTACAATTGTCATTATTACATTTGCGAATCAATTCATTTTGCCTATTATGTGTACAATTGTCAATTTTACGCTTGTCAATTTTGCAAACAATGCATCTTGTGGGTGACTATTTTGGGTCTATTATCTACCCTTGCACTTTTTTTAAAAAGTGAATCAAGTACAATATGGTTGATGGGTGGCAGGGCATTCAATGTCCTGTCACAAAAAAAAAAATCTCTCGGCCGTCGCTATAACCGTCGCTATTTATGGCTGTGAAGCATCGCTATAGACTTCTGTTTAAACGTCGCTATAACAGTCGCTATATGCGTCGCTATAAGCGTCTCTATATAGCGACACGTATAGCGACGCATATAGCGACGGTTATAGCGACGCTCTCGTAGCGACGCTATTAGCGACGGTTTTAGCGACGCCAGGGGTTATAAAAACCCAGTGTATTTCCGTCGCTAACAGCGTCACAAGAGCACACAACCTCTTGTAGTGAACGCTTCCTTTATATATCCCTTACGCTCGGTGAATGGGATTACTACACATAAAGGATTCCTAAATAATCAGGCTCCAAATTGGAGGGGCGCTTGGAGGGGTCTTATTTCAAGCACAACACGACGAGTTTGAGAACTAGCCTACAAGTAAAGTGTGAGGACAAGGGTTATGGGCAGGGTGTGGCTGGGTAATAGGCTATGAACCCACATGGCATGGCAAGACGACCAAGTGTAGTGGACTGTGTTGGTTGGTTGGTTGGTAAATTGGATGCCATTCTCCCTGCAACCACTAAGATCTTCAGAGTGGCAACTGAAAGTGATTGATCTTTGAGTGATACAAGCAAAACCTTTGTATCTATAGTAGTGCTAGACATTCGGTGAGGCGGTCCGGGGCGGGCAACAAGAAAGGCGGCCTCTAAACACCCCTCAAGGCTCCCGTGCTGCTCAATTGGGGCTGGGGCAACCACAAGCACAACAAAACAACAAACCCACAGCCAAACCCAAACAAGATAGGGGCACCACCTAGTTATGGTATGCGAACTAGGACGCAAGAGAGATTTTTGGTACAACCAAGAAGATGCACCACACAACACACACAAGCAACCTCACACCAAGACACACACAAAATGGATCAGAGAGAGCTAGAGCAAAGGTAAGAGAGAGAGAAAAGGATATTGCATAATACCTTATTTGTGACTTGAAAATGCAGATGGTTCATTAGGTTGCTATCGTAGAACTTGTAAAAAACTCATTCAATGCTTAGTGATTGCTAAACATTGCCAAAACACACACACACTGTCTTAGGGTGTGGGAGACCTCTCACCACAATACCCTCTTACAATGGACACAAAATTGGCAATGAAAAACACACTAAAATACTTCCTAAAATCAAGATCAACCGATAAAAACTCAAAATACACAAGTCACCTTGAATTCACCAAACCGTATTGCACAAATGGAAGGACGAAGATTTGAACATCGAATCACGCCTTTGATGCACCAAACCTCAATTTATTGATAATGAAGGAGCATATACAATAGTGGTTTTGAGATTTGTGGAACTCACGCTCTCTCACTTGCAATGTGTAGCTTGAAGGCTTCTCTCACACCAAGAGTGAAGCTCACAAGTGGTTGCTACACCTAAGTCTCTCCTCACGCATAGAGTGTTGGGGTGTTATGTGAGATGTTGGAGGTCGTTTTACAAGAAGGAGAGGGGCCTATTTATAGGTTGGAGACCCCTCATTAAGATTATTAGAAATCCTAATTTACAAGCTAACAAATCAGGATTATGATTTTTTTGAATATCAAAACATTGCGGGCCTTCTTTGTCTGCTTGAGTCATGGGTGTGGGCTCAAAAGAGAGCATTATTGATGGTAGATAAGGTGAAAGTAAGTAAGGAGAGAGAGAGAGAGAGAGAGAGAGAGAGAGAGAGAGAGAGAGTTACTATACACATGTCTTGAGGTGAGGTGTCTTTTATAGTTAGATCAATAGCTATTTTGTGTTAGTATGTTAGTGGTTAGTGTTAGTAATCACTGGAAAGTTAATGTTACATTTACAATGGGTAGAATGAGGTGGATGGTTGAATGAAGTGAGAAAATCCTTGTGATGGTGAAGCTTGAAGAAGTTTTGGACTCACTTGTGTAGGTTCTCAAAATGACTATCGATCTTCTTCTTCGTCTTCCCTTCTTTACGCCACCGCCGCCAAGGTTGATTATCGTGATGAAAATGGTAATTCCGTAGATGAGATCTCTTGATTTGCAGAGGTTAATCATGGTACACATGCTGAATTTATGTATATATATAAGGGGTAAGATGGAATTGTACTTTGGAAGTAATAGAGAGAGGCATAGAGATGGTGTATGTACATGGAGAGCTCATATGAGAGCTATGGAAGTAAGTGGGGAGGTTAATGGTGAAGAAGGTGAGAGAAACCATTGAAGGTGCAGGTTTGAGTGAGGGATTGAGAGGAATGTGTGTGTGTGTGTGTGTGTGTGTAGAAGTGTGGAAAGAGGTGAGAGAAGACTATAGGCTACTTGTGAGAAAAGTGGGCAGACTGGGGTCCACTCAAAAAATCATATCTCACCGCTGGTACCTCCAAAAATCATGAAAAAATTTGAGGTGATTACTCAGTGTGTGGGAAACATTTTCTCTGTTGACCACCGCTCCAAATTCAAAGTGGAGATAGGTGCCAAAATTCTCACCAAAAAGCCTGTTTTTATGCCTGCAAAAGTCTTTTAGTGGACCCCTCCTTTGTTGAATTTGTACAATGCATCCAAGAGTGAGCCCCTCCTTTGTCATATTATAATACAAATCATCCAAGTTGACCTTGACCCATGCATGGAGGAGGATTATTGGTGAATAAAGAAATATATACATGGTGGGACTAGTGTATGGACTATTCATGGACTTTAACTCAATGAGCACATGGTGTTAGAATAATGAGTAAAAATAATAATAAAAGTATGGAGGAGTTATGGATATGGAAAGATATTGGAATCATATGATATGGTCCCTCTTTGAATTATTTTGGGTGAAAGAGAAAAAGGTATGCAAGTAAATAATATAATAAACGTGACCAATGAGTAGAAATCAATTTTTTGTTTTCACGAGGGTGAGGGTGAAAATGTGGGAGTGATTTGTATAAAGGAAAAATATAAGGTTAGAGTATGTACATATTAGCAAAAAATATACTTATGGTGTAAGAGGATGAAAGAAGGTGTACATAGGTTTAATAAAACACACACCTAAGTAGAAATATTAAAATACCAAAATAATTATAAAAAATCCCTATATTTAGGCCATATATACAATGAAATATTTACACACAAAGAGGCCATAATATACTTTTTTTTTTTTTTTGGCTCAACTAGCCCAGTGACTAGCTAGCTGAGGGTTTTTAAGAAGATATGGGAAAAGCCCCCTAACTCACACACGCCTATGTACAGTGAAATGGTAGGGATAGCCATAGCGTTTGGGTGAATTTGGTAGGGTGGAGTAACTTACTATGGCAGTTACGGAGAGCCGAAAAACGGCTATCATTAGCCCCCCCCTTAGATAATGGTACATTCATGTACCATTTATCCGATCATACAACATGTAGATTGTGTAACGTCTGTCTTTGTCTGCTCTCATCTTTGTATGATTAAGAAACCTTGTGTGATATGAAAGGTTCTCAGAGCCAATAGCAGGATGTAATCAAGTGACTGAGTAAACCTCCTCCATTGAGAAAGTTTCCATAAGCACCCCCCAGGATCAAAGATCTTGAAATATCTTTCCCAAAGCGAGATGTATGGTATGGAATCACTTACTGACTTCGGTTGAAGAAACTTGTAGATTTTACTGTTGTCCATCATTGCATCTATCACTATGAATGTGATATAAAAGATTGGTTGCTCTTCCTCCTGTGTAAAGTTGATGTATCTGCTACGATCTTCAAGAGCTTGTATGAGCGAATTCCTAAACTGTAGCTCATAAAATTCATTCAACCTGGGTAGGCTCACCAAGTCAAAATTTATATGGCCTTCATGATTTAGGAAATCTTGATCCATGCTTCCAGCTGTTGTTGGAAGGTATTGCAAATAGTTTACCACATAAGTACATAATAGACGAAGGTTTCTATTGCTTCCAACACATTGGAAGAGAATAGATTTTGGTACTGATTGATGAAATTTCCACATGTAGCAATCAACAAGTTTTTCATCTATGATGAAGACCAGAAGCATCAAAATGTGCGACCTCCATACACCAAAGAACCAAATGAAGAAGGTTTGGAAACATCCGTTCATCACCAAGTATTCATGTCCTCTTCCACTTAAGAAGGTATGGTGTCCCCGATGAAAGGTATATGTGAAGAGAGGAGAAGTTGACCTTGAAGAGGTGAAACCCAATATGAAGATGATTGGGGTTGCAAAAGATTGGATTTCCTTGCTAAGAGATTGTCCCATGAATGAAGAGCCACCCACTAAAACACCATTGGAGAGAATGATACCCTTTTGATAGTTTCCTTTTATGATTTTATGTTTTACTACTCTCCCATGTTCTTCATCCCCTTCTAAGCCCCCCCTTTGGCAAGGTTGTAACTCCTCACATTGTACCACCTCAAAGGTTGATGGAATACTGTTTGATTTTGTGAAACATTTGGCTTCTTGCATGATAGGTTCCTCTATTCTTAACATACATGGGTCATACCAATGCTTTTCAACATCCTCAAACACTTCTTCAAGATTATCCTCACCTGGATTCAACTCACACTCTTCTACTTTGTTTTGGAGTTGGCATTCCATGTACACAATCATCTCTTTATGATCAATGTAGTCTATGATCTCTCCACCTATGATTTCATCTTCTTCTTCACTCTCTTCTTTTAGACAAGATACACTCTCAGAACATTCCATAAGATCAAGGTTACCTTCAAGGTCTTCATTCTCCATAGAGTCATGTTGCGCAAAAGCTTTGTCTGCTCGGATTAGAAATTGATCCTCCGCCAAAGGGTTGGATATATCCATTATTGAATCATCAATGCCATTTGAGATATCTTGTGTCGGTTTTTGCATGCTTGTTATAAAGGTAGAAGAAAGAGATTCCACATTTGAATCTTGGCCACACACCTTAGCACTTGAATAATCAGTTGGCATGTAAGTAACTTCTTCAACATTTGTCGGAGTAGAAGGAGACAAGTATGGCAAAGGAGATGATTCCTTGATAGAAACACTTTCATGATGGTTGGATCTTTCAGCATGATGGAAACCATTTTTGATGTAGAAGTACTTGTGAAACTTCCTTCGGGCAATAGTGACCGCTTCTTCAAAGGTAGAGGGTCCACTACAAGTAACCTTAGTCTTTAGGAAAGGAGACAAACCCAAAATAAATTGCTCCATTTTTACATAATCTGGAAATGTAGAACTAAATCCACATCCTCCCCATTGACGAGAAAAAAATTCCTCATAAGCATAGTAGTCTTCACCGTGTTGTTGAAGTCTCCCTAATGAAGCCCATGATGTCTCTGTTGTTGGAATTTTAGAGAATCTGGTCTTCAAAGCTTTGGAAATTTGGGTATACCCATGTTCAATCTGAGAAGACATACTCCAAAACCATTGCTCAGCGTTGCCTCTAAGGCTTAGCAATAGAAAATCCCCTTTTTCAATGTCATCCCTTTTACCAAGGATACGACAAACCATTCTAAAATCAGCAAGAAAATCATCAACATCTTCTTCTAGATTTCCGAAGAAGATTGGGATATCAACAAAGGTATAGCGTGTCAGAGTCTCTCAATGCTAGAACCACACAAAGATTAGTTCCAAACAATCATCAACTAACTACACAAAGTTTTGAAAGGTCTTTCAGCATGAATTCTAGATTCTTATGTGAAAATGTTTTTTTCCTTTCTTATGTTATGCATAATCCGAACCATATTCTAGATCAATTTTTGTTTCCTTGAAATTAACCTCGGTCATACATGTTTTCATGATTCATATCATCTACTTGATTATGCTGAAATTCAAGCATTCATGCAATACAACAACAATAAGCACACAATCGTTCCTCCGTGGGGGCACCAAAATTGAGGCGGTCCGGGGCGGGCAACAAGAAAGGCAGCCTCTAAACACCCCTCAAGGCTCCCGTGCTGCTCAATTGGGGCTGGGGCAACCACAAGCACAACAAAACAACAAACCCACAGCCAAACCCAAACAAGATAGGGGCACCACCTAGTTATGGTATGCGAACTAGGACGCAAGAGAGATTTTTGGTACAACCAAGAAGATGCACCACACAACAACACAAGCAACCTCACACCAAGACACACACAAAATGGATCAGAGAGAGCTAGAGCAAAGGTAAGAGAGAGAGAAAAGGATATTGCATAATACCTTATTTGTGACTTGAAAATGCAGATGGTTCATTAGGTTGCTATCGTAGAACTTGTACAAAACTCACTCAATGCTTAGTGATTGCTAAACATTGCCAAAACACACACACACTGTCTTAGGGTGTGGGAGACCTCTCACCACAATACCCTCTTACAATGGACACAAAATTGGCAATGAAAAACACACTAAAACACTTCCTAAAATCAAGATCAACCGATAAAAACTCAAAATACACAAGTCACCTTGAATTCCCCAAACCGTATTGCACAAATGGAAGGACGAAGATTTGAACATCGAATCACGCCTTTGATGCACCAAACCTCAATTCATTGATGATGAAGGAGCATATACAATAGTGGTTTTGAGATTTGTGGAACTCACGCTCTCTCACTTGCAATGTGTAGCTTGAAGGCTTCTCTCACACCAAGAGTGAAGCTCACAAGTGGTTGCTACACCTAAGTCTCTCCTCACGCATAGAGTGTTGGGGTGTTATGTGAGATGTTGGAGGTCATTTTACAAGAAGGAGAGGGGCCTATTTATAGGTTGGAGACCCCTCATTAAGATTATTAGAAATCCTAATTTCCAAGCTAACAAATCAGGATTATGATTTTTTTGAATATCAAAACATTGCGGGCCTTCTTTGTCTACTTGAGTCATGGGTATGGGCTCAAAAGAGAGCATTATTGATGGTAGATAAGGTGAAAGTAAGTAAGGAAGGAGAGAGAGAGAGAGAGAGAGAGAGAGAGAGAGAGAGAGAGAGAGAGAGAGTTACTATACACATGTCTTGAGGTGAGGTGTCTTTTATGGTTAGGTCAATGGCTATTTTGTGTTAGTATGTTAGTGGTTAGTGTTAGTAATCACTGGAAAGTTAATGTTACATTTACAATGGGTAGAATGAGGTGGATGGTTGAAGTAAGATGGTCGAATGAAGTGAGAAAATCCTTGTGATGGTGAAGCTTGAAGAAGTTTTGGACTTACTTGTGTAGGTTCTCAAAATGACTATCGATCTTCTTCTTCGTCTTCCCTTCTTTACGCCACCGGATCCAAGGTTAATTATCGTGATGAAAATGGTAATTCCGTTGATGAGATCTCTTGATTTGAAGAGGTTAATCATGGTACACATGCTGAATTTATGTATATATATAAGGGGTAAGATGGAATTGTACTTTGGAAGTAATAGAGAGAAGCATAGAGATGGTGTATGTACATGGAGAGCTCATATGAGAGCTATGGAAGTAAGTGGGGAGGTTAATGGTGAAGAAGGTGAGAGAAACCATTGAAGGTGCAGGTTTGAGTGAGGGATTGAGAGGAATGTGTGTGTGTGTGTGTGTGTAGAAGTGTGGAAAGAGGTGAGAGAATACTATAGGCTACTTGTGAGAAAAGTGGGCAGACTGGGGTCCACTCAAAAAATCATATCTCACCGCTGGTACCTCCAAAAATCATGAAAAAATTTGAGGTGATTGTTCAGAGCGTGGGATACATTTTCTCTTTTGATCACCGCTCCAAATTCGGAGTGGCGATAGGTACCAAAAGTCTCACCAAAAAGCCTGTTTTTATGCCTGCAAAAGTCTTTTAGTGGACCCCTCCTTTGTTGAATTTGTACAATGCATCCAAGAGTGAGCCCCTCCTTTGTCATATTATAATACAAATCATCCAAGTTGCCCTTGACCCATGCATGGAGGAGGATTATTGGTGAATAAAGAAATATATACATGGTGGGACTAGTGTATGGACTATTCATGGACTTTAGCTCAATGAGCACATGGTGTTAGAATAATGAGTAAAAATAATAATAAAAGTATGGAGGAGTTATGGATATGGAAAGATATTGGAATCATATGATATGGTCCCTCTTTGAATTATTTTGGGTGAAAGAGGAAAAGTTATGCAAGTAAATAATATAATTAACGTGATAGGAAAGTTATAATTTATAATTCTAAACCAATCTTGGAGAAGTTTTTACCATGCCAACTTGACAAGAAAAAGTTATTTTAGTCAAGCAAATCATAGAAGTTAAATGAAGTTTAATAGGTACCTTTGTTGAGCTATTTACTACCACCATATTGGGTAATCAATGATTCTCAATGAGATGCAGATTTTCACAAGGCCAACTCTCTCTAAAATCTCAGTAAGGTTAATTTCTTTTGCTTTGACATTTGTGTGTCAATAGGAGCACCTATTAGCTATGAGCAATTAGAACCCATTGCATCTCATCTTTCTGATGGACTTCTATGAAGCAAGGCTTTACTTCAAATAAAATTGCATAGAAGTTTCCAACTTGGTAAACCTTTGCAGCATGTTCACGTGATTTTTCATTGGAGGGTGGTATGAATCACACCACTAGGAAATGTAAGGTACATCTAAAAAATCTAAATTTATAAGCCTACATGGCTATGGGCTAGATTTCGATGAAGGCTACTCACCTAAGACGGGTGCACAAGTTAGACCATTCCATGTCTTTCTTGATTTAAAATTTCTATTTGAAAATGATATCCCTATTGTGCAAAGCAAAGCTCTTTGACAAACTTAACGAGGATCAAGGCTTCCATGTCATACCAAAGTACTATGTATTGACTTAGGATCAAGGAAATGGCACACATGTTTGGAAAATTAGCAATATTAGGATATAAGCTCATAGTTATGTTTGGAAATGACAAACTATGATGTATCCATACAAGTAAAAATCATGCAAGGCACGTATGACATCGATTCAAACTGTTGAGGCCATCATTAAATCCAAGGGCTTGTCACTTTACTTTTTTGATATATGCATGTATGGTATTTCAGTAGGGTGGGATTAATTCCACCCCATCATTGTTTATGTTTTCACTCTTACATTAGCTATTCTATTCTAGAATAATTGAGGCTAGTATATTAGCTTGTAACAGTTGTATATCTATACAATGATGGGCACTTTACATCATTTTCTATATGCACAAGGTGCAACCAATATAGATGAATGTTTTTGTGGTAGCAAATAGGCATGGCATAGCTATTAACAAATTAATTCATGAGACAATATGACTAGAGTAAGAGCGCCTCAAATTAGGTGATGTCTTGTTTGCACACCCAAGAAGATCTATAAGACTACCTTATTTGGGTTGTTGAGACTCTTTCTTTTTTTTTCATAGAGAGATATAATTATTTCAAGATCTAATTGTTAATAACATTCCAACAAGAGGGAATCTGTTGTTTAATTTATAGCACTCAAATGTTGTGGGTGAAGGAATAGTATTTGTAGGGGTACGATCGCGGACTAAAGCTAAATCACTCAATGGTCATTGGTTGGACTCTTCACAATTGTACTTTCAAGGAAAGACATCCTCAATCCACCAAAGGGTAGTGGATAGGTTCAACTTCACAGGATGATTACAAACACTTTTGGACACGATAGCAAGGAAATGGAAGTGTTGGTGGTATAATCTAGCCGACTCTTCTTCTGTTTGTGATTAAGGTCTGCGAAGGTGGCCGCAAGGTTTCTTTTGTGAAAGTTTCGGCCGTCTTCCTATCCCTTGCCCTCATTTTCATTCCTTTTGTGGGCAGTCTGAGTGTTTCTGCCACTATTTCCTTGGTGATCACCACTTCAACTTTATTCCCTTGTGGGTGAAAAATCTGTGCAGTTCCATCTTCTTTGATCATGGACAAAAGCTCCTAAGCTTTTTGGAAGTCCACTCCACACGGCTCTTGTTCATAAAAATCTATGGGTCCTAGCCATTGGTTGGCTTCTTTGTTTTCGGGCTTTGTAGTGACATCATACACTTCTTTTGGTAGGAGTTTCAACTCTACCTGATGTCCCTCCTTGTTCTTGAATCTGCCAGTGAACACTGTGGTGTGATGCTCTTCAAGTTGTTCTTTTGAAAGATAGATTGCCTTGGCGATTTTGGCTAAATCGGGGTCCAGTTGGTATGCTGGTAGTTCTTGCAACTTTTCTTTCTGGTTGAGCTTCTTCTTAGCCCTCTCTGCTTCTTGCATGGCTCTTGTTCAGTGAATAGAGTGTCAAAAGTTAGCAGATTTGATGGATTTTTCTTTGGAATGTTCTTTAGTCTGAAATGCTGACAATTTTGGTCCAATTTGCTTCAAATAAATTTTTGAACAAGCATAGATGCATACAAGTAACAAAATTGTAAAGTCCAAACAAAAATTTGCAACCAAAGTAAATAGTCGAATAGATAATCGTGATTATTTACACCAATCACAAGTTTCTTGCAAAACTGAAATATTTTGACATAAACACATTCTATATGCCTAAAACAAGTCCAAATTGAATTTGGTCAAGTTTGGTTTTGTCGGCATCACTTTGTGCTTTGTCGACTCTGAAATCACCGATTCTGTGACTACACTGCCTATTGAGTTGGTTTGTCACTTGTGAGGCTTTGGACTTGTCCTCAACATAGTCGTGAAGCAACTCATCCAATCCTGGCTCATTTGGAGCTAGTTTGACCTCATATGTGGAATTTGACGCTTTGTAGCCTTCGAGCCTTTTTTTGCTTTTCGAGGGCTTTGCTTGATTGATTTCACAAAATCAATCATATACATTGTATATAAACCTTGCAGACAAGCTGTCTATGGAGTCAAAACCAAATTCTGGCATCTGCGAAAAACCTAGCTTTTCTACTGTGGACCCCCTCCACCCCTCTTGAATGGTCAACTGATGATAAAGAAAGGTTTTATTATGTTAAGGCATTCTACAGTTCAAATCCCATCTAATTTGGTCGATTTTTGGTCGTAGGTCTTCGTACACTACTCGGATTCTAGGTTTTTTTCTAAGGGTTTAAACTAGCTACTGGCCCTACAAAATGGATCATTGATGAGTAAAGAACTTACCACTCATGTCTCGAGTGAGATGGCACTGAAAATGGGCAAATATTGTAGACTACAAAAAGTACGTGCGAAAGAGGTCGAAAAGCTCTCTTTGCAAAGGTAACAAGTGGAAATGAGGTGGTTTTAGCCTACCTGGGATATCTACACCCGGACTTCCCGAACCATTTTTCCCCAGATTCCCGCATTAGTCCTACTAGGCCGCAAAATCTATGTTATACTCAAAAATTTCCCCGATCGGATTCCTTTAGCTGATTCCGCAAGAATTTTGCAAAAGTAGGTATGGCTGTCTAATTTAGGCTTCTCGCTTCCATCTTCTTGTTCCATTGAAAAATTTTGTGCTTGTCCATCTTTTCTTTTTGATCACCGCCATGTCTTCCGTTTTTCCATCTGAGCTCCTTTGTTATTTATTATTAATTTTTGACGCGTTTATTGAAAAAATCAAAGAAAATAGCAAAATGCACTAAAAAAGCAAAGTGAAAATCCAATAATTAAGAAAATCCATTGAAAAACACAGCTTTATTGTTTTTTGTTGGATTCCTCCATTTTTAAGTCTTAATATCGAGAAAAATGAAAAAAAGAACCAAAAAGGACTATTTTTGATGATTTTCTGATAGTATATACACTATTTACACTAATGGGGAAGATATTATCAGTGAATTTTTCCTTGATGATGAATTATAAGGGCATTATTAGATAATTCTGCAAAAAATCACATGTTAACATGGAACTTTTTCCTCCCTCTTTAAACATTACCCTTAATTACTTAGTGCCTTTTTCTCACCATTAGTAGGTTGGTGTACTTGGTGCGGAATGGTGTGGTGGAGTCTTCTGAGACACAGCTCTCCCTTGCTTGATTGGTTTTACGATTTTTTGAAAAGATAAGTGCTCCTTTTTTTGCCAATTCCATTTCAAGTTAGGTTCCTTGCTCGGAGATGCTCGTCTTTGTGTTTTGACCCTTGAAACCTTCTTTGGTTTTGTCGGTGATGTTTTGCACACCCAAATTTGAATCGGTTTGTCCTTAAGTTGTGCTTTTGGTACCCAAATTTTCCTGACTCCTTGCATGCTTCTTGTAGCATTTGCTTGTCTAGAGGATAGAGAAGATTGATTACTTCGTGGTTTGGTCTGCTGATTGCTTGCTTTCCATTCCTCCTTGCTTGGTGCAATTGGAACAATGAGTTTCCCACCTTTAGGTGATAGCCACTACAACAAAAAAGGGGCCTTCGACGCAGGTTTTGACGCATTCCATCGAAAAAACCATCGATATACGCGTCCCTACAAAAACGTCGCTATATGCATCGATATACGTGTCGAAAGGTAATATTATCGACGCATATTTTGACGGGCTTAATGACAAATATAGCGATGACCATAACAAAAAAGAAAAATATTGGGCAGAGGACAGGCAGCCTGGCTGTGCCCAGTGAAAAGATAGACACAGCCACAACCAGACTGCCTGTCCTCTGTCCAAGAAAGCGAGCAATACCAAAATCAATCGTGCTCTCTCTCTCTTTCTCTATCTACTATCTATCTCTCTCTCTGCCTCTGTAGCTATCTCTAGTTAATTATCTCTCTCTCTCTCTATATATATATATATCACTCTCTATCTCTCTATTTCTCTCTCTGTGTCTATGTACCCTATCTCTCGATCTCGCTCTCGCTATCTCTCTTTCTCTCTCTCGATCTCGCTCTCGCTATCTCTCTTTCTCTCTCTATTTCCCTATTTCCCTATCTCTGCTCTCTGCTCTCCACTTCCCTATCTCTCTCTCTCTCTCTATATATATATATATATCACTCTCTTTCTCTCTCTCTCTCTCTCTATTCCCTATCTCTTTCTCTCTCTCTATTTTCCTATCTCTCTCTCTCTCTCTCTCTCTCTCTACTTGCCTATCTCTCTACTGATCAAACGAGCGACTGAGCTAGGGAGATCCAAACTCCCACGACTGTGGAGGACTACACAACATCGATAGAGGCTGCATCAGAGGATCCAGGTCACTTTGGCTCAACATTCACAACGCCCGGTCAGAGTACTGACCATGGAGGAGATTGATGAGATCCGCCAGTGACAGATGTTGGATCTTTTATGATCTACCTATTCCAGCTAGCTGTTTTAGCTGCTTAGTCCACACCCATCAGTTTTAGATTCCATAATATTTTATTTTGTCAATTTGTCATCTTGTTACTCGGACTTTGTATCAGATCCACCACATTGTAACTTTCTGGTCTCATAGGTCACTTTGGCCTTTTGAAGACGTTAATATAACATTTTATTTCATTTCTCTCTTTAATTTCTCTTTCTTTAATTTTAATTTCCTACGCATACATTAATTCTCTCTCTCTCTCTCTCTCTCTCTCTCTCTCTCTCTCTCTCTCTCTCTCTCTCTTTAATTTCCTACACGCACACCCACTTCTCTCTCTCTCCCTCTCTCTCTAGGTTTTTAATTTCTTATTTACACACACACACACACACATTTCTCTCTCTTTACTCTCTTTGATTTTCTACACACACACATACATTTCTCTCTCTCTCTCTCTCTCTCTCTCTTTCTTTAGTTTTTTACACACACGCACGTTTCTCTCTCTCTCTTTGATTACCTACTGACCCACACACACATTTCTTTCCCTCTCTCTCTCTTTCCTACACACACACACTTCTCTCTCTCTCTCTCTCTCTCTCTCTCTCTCTCTCTCTCTTTCCTACACACACACACACCGCTCTCTCTCTCTCTCTATCTCTTTCCTACACACACACACACATGATGTAGAGAGAGAGAGAGAGGGGTTTGGGGGGGGAGATTTTCATAATACCTGTGCAGCAGGTGTCGGCCAAGATCTGAGTGTGCACGTCGCAGGGGAAAATGGCCCCTGCGCGCAGGTTTCCCTTTTTTCCCCCAATTTTTTTGCGTCGAAATGTGCATCGATATACTCGTGGTAATGTCCGTCGATATACGCGTGGAAAAGTATGCCTTTCCACGCGTATTTCCACGCACATATCGACGGATATTTTGACGCATATATCGACGGGATGAAAGTACGTCGATATCCGCGTGGAAAGGTATGGCCGTCGATATATACTACATTGATATCTTGATGTTATGTTGTAGTGAGCTTGAGTTGATTTGTATCCCAATTAGGTATTTCTTTGTATATCCAAATCCACAGAATTCCAAGAATCATCGTCTCATTCATGTGTTCATCTGGTAAGCATACAAACTGATCAGGACTGTAGATTCATTTCCCAGACTGTCCTTCCTAAACTAACCACATTAGGAGAAAGTTGGACTCACTTTTGGGCCTTTTAGTTCTAGAGAGAGAGTGGCGCTCGACCAATGAGGAAGAGGCTAACGTTACGCTGAAAATCGATATTTTGGAGTCAAGCTCTTTTAAAAAAAGGGAGGAAATATTATTTTTGTTCATCAAATTGCACAATTTCACGCTTTCAAGGCATAAATGCCATAAGTCGTACTAACTCTGTACCGATGAATTTCAAAACTTTCATTGAAGACTCTATCTAGTCTCTTTGTTCCCACCCAAATATGACTTTGAGTAGCTCTACTTCCCTCTCAAAACTTCTTCCCTTTTTCATATTTGCGCTAACCTTTCTGTGTATTCTACTGCACACCATGACTACTTCTCAAAGGCCTAGCACTATCATTGACTCTGTTAGCCTTTTTAACAGTTATATTACAGATGATCAAGCATGGATATCATCTCCAATAACTATCGGAAGTTGGGTTCTACTGCAAACTAGGAGAAGGAAGAGGAGGCAACGCAATGATTTTGTGGAGGCTTTCAAGGGACAAGTCAAAGAGTTTAAAGTGTGTGCACATAGAAAGTGGGGGAAAGAGGTCCTCATACAACATGCTTTCCAGCATGCACACTTAAGGTTGCAAACATCTCCTCCAAGTTTTCCAAGGCATCGACCCAACTGTAAGTTATTTTGAGTATCTCGCTTAGTGCATGATTATATTCGAAGGTTAAGTGGTGGATATTATCTTTGGTATGTTTCACATATTTATCCATAGAATAGGACAGATTGGCAACCAGTTGAGAGTATAGTTGGGATATTTGATGCTTTCCATGCATTTATTAATGAGCAAATATACCGAGGAGGACAACACAAGGAACTTGCAGATAAAGGAATTTCCTTTTATGATATGTCATATGTGGAACCGAGAACTTCCATTGGTTGGGGTCGTGTAGCTCCTTTGACAGGAAGGATTGGTCTTTGCTAGCTTCGCAAACTAGTGAAAGCTTTAGGAATAAGTTGTTTTAGGATATACAAAAGTCCCTCAAGTATTCAATTGCCACAGAAATAGTTCGGCTCGCACTATTTATGCCTCTTGAAGTGTTTGTAGATTTTTTCTTCGATGAGCAAATAAGAACTACCGCAATAATGTTCATTTGCAAGTTTGAGAGCTGTTTGGACTTTTTAGATGATAATTGGGATAGGAAACAATCACATAACAAAATCTGTATTCTGCAAAAGAAGTCCATAATTTACAAGTTCATTATAAGCTCTCAAAATTTCTTAGTGTCCTTTTACTATATTAGATATCATCTTCTTAGTGGGCAGCTTATTCCACTCAACCAAGATATAGAGAATAGCCTCGAGAACAAACCTTTATCAATGGAGCTCTACTTTCGAGACAGCCTACTTACTATGATGGAGACAATGTCAAGCACAACTCTTGCACAACTTAGGGTAGATCTTACATGTGAAGAACTTCCACTTTTGCCGGAATTCTATGCATTCAGTCTCAACAATAGAAAGGTGCTTACTAAATCAATGAATTTTGATTGTCTTTAATACATTAAGACAAAATCTAACTTTTTCTTCTTTTCAGGATTCCAAGAAGCAAGGAGAAAACAACAATGTGTAAGGAGTCACTAGCAAATACACTTCACTTAATTGCTTCCACCGGAAGCTAGGTCACATATCTTGTGCACATAAAGAGCTTTGATGCCATGCAAACCATGATGTACTCTTCAAAATGACTAATGCAGAGACATTTTGTGGTTGTCAAACAATGTTTCAAAAATGTACATTTTCATTGTCTCAAAAATTTACATATTGTGTTGTTTCTGTCAAGATTTATACAAGTAAATTGCTCCCTTTTCCTGCTACTGTCCTCTCCCCCGGTTTGTGACACTCGTCTCCTATCCTCTCCCCCCGGTTGCTACCACTCGTCCCTTGCCCTCTTCTCTGGCTTCTCCCGTGCCCTGTACTCTGGTTGCTACTACTTCTTCCTCTGGGGAGGTTGGTCTCGGGCATCCTTTCGCGTCTCTCAAAATCATGGGCCTCTTCCATGGCTTCCCATGCTTCTTGCACCTTTGAAGCTTCCCTCTGTTCTTGCTCTTGCCGTCGACGTGTAGCCCATTCCTCTACTTCTGCTGCGTTCGCATAATATTGATTTATTGCTTCTTGCATATTTCAAACTTCTTCTTGAGTCTGATTGTGGCGTTGCATCATTTCGTTAATGCGAGCCTTTTCGAACTCCTCAGCTCTTGCCGCTTCCTCTCTTGTGCGTCTGTTTATAATTGAAGTTTTTGTAGAAGCATGATAAAGACATTTGTTGCTTCATACAAACGTTGCCGCAAACAATGAAAAAACATGATTACTTACGTTCGGTACATCAATAATTTAACTGAGGATCAACAGGGCATTCAAACAGGTTCACCAACCACAGCTATAGTCATTAGTCTGCGTAGGCACGGTTGCCCGTTTGTGCCAGACAGTATTTCCTGGATCATGTTCTAGCAAAACATGGTCTACACAGCATACAAGTTTTTTCACGGCACTACATACATAACCACTTGATTCAGCAACACATTACAAAGAGACACTGCTTCCAAATGTACCCAAATGGGCCTTACGTTTTTACACGATCGTGAAACGCCTTGCTTTGCCTAGAGTTTACGTAGTAAACAATCTTAGCTTCCATGTCAAATAACACTAGACTCCAATGATCACTACAAAGACACCATCAAAGATGAGGAGAAAGATTCTAAATGCAACATGGTTTTTACAAGGCAAGAAAAAACTCACGATTGATTGTATACAGTGACCAGAAAGCGCGCTAGATCAAAGTTGGCTCTGCTAAATTAGTTCATCAGACTCAAAAAGGAAACTGAGTTGTTCTGCAGATAAGGCAATATTAGCGGATCTATTACGTATACTTTGTCTTGAACCTCAGGGGGCAAAAGCGAGACAGCGTGGCTAACATGAATCAATGGTAGAGATTAGACTTGAGGTATTTCAGCGGGTTATCACTGCCACAAACCCATGATTCAATACCGAGCAAGTGGGGCAGCTATCGAATTCCATCCGCCACTGACTCTCTTGGTATTGACCCATGTCTTAAAGGTAGTGAGCCGTTTAATGAATCAAGCGTGACTTATAAAGAAAAACTTGACGACTGCCGCGAAGACATGGGTCAATACCGAGCGAGTAGTACCATTATCCAATTCCATAAGCCACTGTCTCGCTTGGTATTGACCCATGTCTCGGTAGAGACCCGTTTAATGAACCAAACGTGACTTTTAAAGATCATGAGAATTACCACAAAGCAACATTGACGACCTCATTTTTTGCGTTGGAGTTGGTGAAACTGTGCATGCATAGGAAGTCTTGATGATGGAGGTTGAAAATGCAGGCCTCCTATGACCTTCCAAGCAACAGTATCTGTGCATCTCGAGGTGCTATGCTGAACAGAACTCTCAAATTCTCTTCATTCTCTTCATTGATTTGCTCATTGACTCATCTGATACATTGGATGGCCCTTATGATGCAGAGCGTTGCCCTTGCCTTTCTTAAGATGGATCCTTGGCTACCTCGGGCTCCTCCCTAACAGCCGTAGGGTCGTCCCCAATAGGCACAGGCTCCGGATCATTTTCCTTCAATATTGGTTCCTCCATAAATGCCTCAGGGTCCACCCTGGCCTGCTCTTGCCTCTCATGAGCCCTTACTGGCTACGGATCCTCCATGACTTGCTCATTTTGGTGTCTAGATGGCTCCTCGATAACTATCTCTATTTCTTCCATGACTACCTAGGGGTCCATTCTGGCTTGCTCTTGCCCCTCTGTGGCTATCTCAGCCTCCCCATTTGTGTCATTTCTCTCGACCCGTGATGATCGGGTCCTTCTACTGTTTCTTTCAGCCCTAGACGGCTCTATCTGTCATGCATGAGGATGGAGAGGGGGGATGTTGAGAATATCCATGGTTGTACTATCCCGGATAGGCACTGGCTAAAGCAGCCCATCATACGGAAACGCAGTCTCCGAAGAGTATCAAAATCCCTTGGCATGATAGTAACGCGGAGTGCATGGGCAGCCAAGATATATCCATTGCTGAAGAATTCAACAAGAAGCTTCTGTAATTTCTTGAAGGCAGAGTAGTGCACTGTTGGCCCATCGCATGCTGACTCTACACTGCTCGCAAATCTCCCACACTACTCGCTGGGAAGGGAGACGTGGAATAGCAGGTTGAACATGTCATTCTATCCTGCACAGCTCTTGCAGTACACCTCTATGCGCCTCATATCGGCGTCTTCTTGATTGAGCATTCAAAGATTCACATGTTGCCCTCCTAGCCGTGGCCTTTACACGAGGCATCTCTACAAATAGCATAACACAAAAAGACAATTTATTTGTCAGTACAAGGGCCTTCAAATTTTAGAAAAGCTCTGTACCAAGCGAACAGGTGTGTCGAAAAGAGTTTTCCTTCCCTTATTCGCTCTGTAGTGACCTTAGACAATAGTAATAACAGACATCATTTATATTTTCTGAGGTCAGTACCAAGCGAGCAGGTGGATCGGAAAGAGTTTGCCTTCCCTTATTCGCTCGCTAGTGACCTCAGACAATAGTAATAGCAGACATCACTTATATTTTCTGAGCTCAGTACCAAGTGAACAGGTGCATAGGAAAGAGTTTTCCTTCACTTATTCGCTGGGTAGTGACCTCAGAAAATAGTAGTAGTAGACATCATTTATATTTTTTGAGGTCAGTACCAAGAAAACAGCTGCATCAGAAAGAGTTTTCCTTCCCTTATTCGCTGGGTAGTGACCTCAGAAAATAGTAATAGCAGACATCAATTATATTTTGTGAGGTGAGTATCAAGCAAACAGGTTCATCGGAAAGAGTTTGCCTCCCCTTATTCACTTGGTAGTGACCTCAAAAAAGTGTAATAGCAAGCGAACAGGTTTTCATCCCCTGCAACAAAATACCAATGTGAAGGAGACGTTTAAGTCCATGCGGTCTTAACTGTCATGTCGTTCCCTCCCATCACCTCCCCTAATCTGGGGGGGTGGTACCATTGCTTCTCTCTCCCACATCTACCTCTCATGAAACCGGATGGCAGTACCACCCCTCACAGAACACTCATCAGCCGGAACCTAGGCTCTACTTTTCAAGCATGTCCATCTAGTCTATTTAACCAACATTTTTTTTAGAACCTCCCTCAGGGTTTCCAAGGTATACTCCCGCAGAGCCCGCAGGATAGTGGTGATGCCTTTCCAAGGTATACTCCCGCAGAGCCCGCAGGACCGCATCCGGGCCCTCCTAAGGAGATCCCCCTTGGCCCTCCCCAGATGTTACCCTTAATGTTCTCAACTGACACAGCCCGCGAGTGGCTGCTGTCAACAGGGGAGTCAATTCTCAACATAAGCCACTGGTAGTTCTTTGCTTTTTGCTCCTAGTTTGAAGAGCATATTTGCTAAATGCTCTGTGCAGGTTGCTAGCCTGAAGCTGGAACAAATGCTGATCATCAGGCACAAAGTCTCAATCCTCAAAGACTCTCTGAAAGCAAGAAGGATTGAAGACGTGCAGCGATTGCTCTGTGGAGGCTATCTATAATTGGCCACAGGAGATGAAGGATGAAGTGCTTGAGCTAGCCAGTAAATATGAGGAAGCCATTAACTTTTCCAACAGGCTTCAGGAAGAGATAGTCTAGTTGTGAAGGAAAAGAACTACATGGTTATTGCGAACCCTAAACCCCCAGAAATTAGTAGTCCACTCTTTGTAAAGTCTGAAACTTGGCCTTTGCGCCTGTCCCTAGTGTTTTCTAACTCAAAACCCCCTACATGGGTGTTAAGTTGTAATTTTGCTCCTCACTTATAAATTCAAAATGCGTATTTGGTAAAACAAACCCTAAACCCGCAACAAATCGGGTTTAGCTTCCCCTTATTTGCTTAGTATTGACCTCTGTACTAGCAGACATTACTTATATTTTCCGAGGTCAGTACCAAGCGAACAGGGGCATCGAACAAAGTGGCCTTCCCTTATTCACTTGGTACTGGCCAAGGAAAAGTGTAAAAGCAAACATCCTATGGTAAAGACTATGGTCAATACCAAGTGAACAGGTGCAGCAAACAGGGTTTACCTTCCCTTATTTTCTTGGTACTGACTACACAAAATACAAGTGCACAAAAGGGTAGTAAGTAGCATACCTCTTCTTTGTGTGTAGAGTTCTGCGTCACTAAAACACATTAGAACAGAAGTAAGAGAAGGATGCACAAGAGTAAGAGGTGATGTGCAAAAAGAGTTGGGATGGTTTGCTTTCCACGTAGCATCGATGGGGGTAGAGTTAATTAAAATGATGTAAAGTAGAGGACGCGAAAAGAGGTAGAATAGTTGAAATGTTTGGTGGGGGTACTGCTTCTAAACTTAGAATGCTTACCTCGGCGAGGGTGACAACTTCACTTATGCGCGAGATTGTGGTTCGTGTGAGTGCATCCCACGTGCCTTTTTGAGTGACCGTTTAGGGTCAGATAGACGCCAATCGTCCTTGCAGTCGCCATCTCCATCTCCAAGTGGAACAAACAGATCGCCGTTGCCTTTGCCTTTTTTGCGCTCTTCCCCTTGGCCAACTCTCGTGATTCTGCGTTTAGAGTCACACGCGATTGCCCTTATAGTCACCATCTCCATCTCCAAGTAGAACAGACACATCGCCATTGCCTTTTCCTTTTCTGCACTCTTCCCCTTGGCCACCTCTCGTGATCTTGTGTTGAGAGTCAGACGCCGATCGCCCTTGCACTCGCCGTCTCCATCTCCAAGTAGAACAAACAGATCGCCATTACCTTTGCAATTTCTACGCTCTTCCCTTTGGCCACCTCTCATGATCCTGCGTTGAGCGACCTCCACTGGGTCAAGTCCTTTGCTGCCGCGTCGCCATCGCCATCACCACCTTATGGTTCTTGCTGTCGGTGGCCTGCGACATCACCATCCAACTCGGCACCATTGGATATTGCAGAGACAGGTTCTTTCTCCCTGCCTCTCTCCCCTTCCTGTGTTTTATTAAGTGTGTGCGCACCGAAGCCACTACGTTAGGGTAAGATTAAAAGTCTCAAACCGCATGGTTGGATAATTACTCCTTATGTGACCGTGCCTGAGTTTGGGCATAGTGAGTGAGTAGGCCTATATATCTATCACTAATAACACTCAATGCTCTGTTCTTATCCACCTGTTCTGAATTCTTGGGTCACAGAACAGAACCAAGATTGCATTCACTTTTTTGAGATTGACACACACTCGTAATTTTCCATTCTTCTTGGGTACTACCACAATTGGAGACACCCAATCTATGTGTTTAATTTCATAAATGAATTCGGATTCCTTTAGTTTCTCACTATCTTCTTTGATTTTCCTGGAAAATGTTCCATTATATGTGTATGGCCTTTGTCTACTTGGTTTTGCATCATCTCTCATGGCTATGGTATGTTGACAAATTTCTGGATCAACACCCTTGAGATCCTTGTAAGACCACGCGAAGATATCTCAGTATTCTTTTAGAAATCTTAGCAAAATCTCTTCTTCTTTATTTGTTAGGTTATTTGCAATGTAGGCGGGCCTAGGTTATTCCCCTAGTTCAGCCAAGTCTATCTTTTTTGCGTTCTCGGGCCCTCCGTATGACTCCCCCTGTTTTCGTGATTTGCTAACAGGTTGTCCCACTATGATTTTTTGATCTTGATGGTATACTTTTTGTAATGGGATGGAACGCTCATTACATCCTTACCATCCTCTTTTGTGGTTTCCGTTTTGGTCGTATATATCTCCTTTAGAGCTTTTTTAAACTCTTGATATTTCTTTTTCCGCTCAACTCGTGTCATGATTGGCTCCTTGCCTATTTTTTCGGTTTTGCTTGAGTATCCTTGTTTTTCTCGATGTTTTTGACATTTCTGGATTTTCATTTGAAGGACATCTACTAGTGATTTTATCCTTGACACAATCATGTGCATCTATCTGCATCGAGAATTGCGTTCTACTGGAGACTGATGGCATAGGTCGTGTTTTCACGTTTTCGGTGCCTCTTTTCGTCCATACCATTTTTCTCTTCTTGATTTCTGGTTAGGAAAGTCAAAAAACTTTTCCTCCCCTCCTTTTGTGAGTAACTTAGCTCTCACATGTTCTTTTACTGACCCTGAATCTTCTGAGGTAGTTGAGTGTTCATCTAACTCGTCTGTTGCATCCTAGTAGAGGTATGAAAAGACTTGTTGAGCTTTCCTCAAGTCTTGGGGTTCCTTAGTCATCTTCAATGTTGAGGGTTGAGATCATTTGTATGGCAATTATATCATGTCACGGGAACCGAATAATAGAGATAGACAGCAAAACAGAGGAAGAAATCTTTGTATTGATAGTGCATGCTTGATACAACAGAGGAGCAATTGAATATATATATGGGCGCACTCCGTTGTACGGAGCTCGAACCTCCCGACCACCCCCGAGCTTCAATTCGCTTGCATGCAGCGTCTCACTCGCACTCGCACTCGCACTCGCACTCGCACTCTCACTCGCACTCGCACTCGCACTCGCACTCGCACTCGCAGAAGAGAGAATGGTGAATCCCCCCCAAAACGCACCACCCGTCCTTCTATTCTCCTCCAAAAAGCCTGCGACCTCTTAAAATAGCCGCTTTTCTATTTTTGGCGCTCGGTCGACTCGACTTGCGCGCCAATATACCTGCGAGAACAAGGTAAAAAAAACGTGATCGTGAAGCTGTCTTCAACTGAACATAACTCCCAAACGGAGCCAAAACAGCCCAAGTCCGTCTCATACAATCTTGTTGCCCTCGCTGCGCTCTTCGACGGCTATGTGATGGAAAATTTCCATAGCCTGCTCCGATTTGCTGAAAATCAACCTGCAAAACAGCATTTTCTACAAAAATGATGCAAAAACAGCAAATCCAACTTTTTTTCTTAATCTTTGGCCTTCAACGAGCATCAAAACATCAAAATCTCTAAAGACTCAAAGAACCAAAGTTGTTCCTTATAACGCAGGCTTCAATCGCTTCATACATCACTTTTTCAAAATCCCACGTTAACGCCTTCAAAAATGCCCCAGAAAGTGCCTTCCGGATCAAAAAATTTTATCGGACGAAAACAATCCACACATCCTTCTACACAGTGGACTAACTTTAAAATGACAAAAACTTCCTAGAAAACAAAATTTATTACTAAAACACCTCGAAATCAAGTCTTGTTACATATCATAGCCCTCCTCATTGCAAAATTGAGTAGGCATAGACATATTCATACACACATCCATTGTCGCTAAAATTTGAGTCCACTCAAATGGCTCAAAAAAATGTTTCCAAATGAAAAGGGTTCAAGTACATATGCTCCATCTGTGCAATCCCTTTCGAAGATACATTCTTCTTGTTTTAAGCTCCCATTTTCTGAATCTCCACACATCCAAATAGAAGTGTCCTTTTTAACCAATATGGAAGCTTAGTTTCAGTCAAAGAGACTGAATCAAACCCTTGTATGGGTGTTTTCAAGACATCTCTATAAGTGTGATCTTTTAGATTTACCCTTGTTATATATCCCACTTGCTTCAAGTACAAATAGTTGTTTCCCCAATCTTGGATAAGCTATACCTATCGTATGGAAGGTCTTCCCAATGCGATTTTGTAATTAAGTTTTTTCCCAAAGTCTACTATGGAAAAAGTGTTCTGATATTCAATTCCACAGGAATTGACTATCACTTTTTCAAGTAACCCTAAGGTTCTTTTAATGTGTCTATCCGCCAATTGCAATTTCATTTGAGTTGGTCTAATGGTTGGTTGTCCCCAGGATTCCCATACTGCTTTCGTGGCTATGGCTATGTCTGCCCCACTATCCAGTATTGCAATGGTTTCAATGTCATTATATTTCACTAGAAGGGTGGTGTTTTCTTCTTCCCCTTCATAATATTCTCCGACTTTGTTCATTGTAACAAATCGAATCTCTTTGTTGTCCATTTTGTTTTTCAATTTTCCCAAACTTTTTGAGATTAGGCCCGTTATCCCCACCTTCTCTAGGGTTTTCTATAGATCATTCCATAAATATGGTCTAAGTTTAACAGTTTTCCCAAGGTAAGAGTGCATTGGATGGGTGTAGACATGATTGAATGAATATTTGTTTACTTCTAGGGTCTGTTCAGCTCTTTTTACTTGAGTGGTCTTACACACTATGGATTCATCTTCGTTATCTCCCAAATAAGAGGGTAATGTTTTCAAGGTCAATGGTTTAGACATTCCTGAAGCTTCAGATCCGCAATCCCCATACAAGGATTGTATATCCACATCCATATCAGGAGGTAGGTTCTCCAACCAAACTTCCTCAATAGGAGCTGACTTTAGAGTTAGGCTCCTATCATTGATCTCTCTAACTTTTTCCCATAAGTGTCCTGGCCAGTCTTCCTCTACAAATGGAATTTTTTCTAAGGCATCTTTGTTTTTTGGCACTATAAGTTATGTTTATTTTGTTTCAAGGTGGGGTTCTACCACCACTTTGTATTTTCCTTTAGTGTCTCTTATCACAAGCTCCTCAGGTTTTGCAATACTTTCAAGCTTAGGTTTTTGTTTTTCTAGCATTTCTTGTGTGATTCTTACCCAAGCTTGAGAAGCTTCCAAGCCTGCATTAATAGGCTCAAAATTTTTATCAACCAAAATTGATCCTCCAGATTTCATGGTTTTTTATTTGATTTTGCTTCCAGTTTCTTTCACCTTTTCCTTGAATAGCTTTTTTGCTCTCTCCTTGATTTCAGACCCTTGTTTTTTGTTTTCTCATCTCATATCTTTTGCTTCTGATTCTTTTGATCCTTTGAGAGGAAATTTTTGTATTTCTTGAATCATCAGAGGAGTTCTGTTTCTTTTTCTTAGTCTAGGCTCTAGTGATTACCTTGATTGAAACAATCGGTTCACTCTTAGATGAGCTACTAGGTATGACTTGGACTACGTTTACTGCTGTTCTACCCTTGTTTAAAGGATTTTTAGGAAAATGTTCCGGGAAATTTCCTCCCTTTTTGAAACATTGTATGCAATAAGCTTCAATTGGCTTGAGGTTTTTATCAGGCTCTCGGCATTCATTTTTCCCATGATCATCTGCACCACAGTTATGACAGTTTCCTGTTCTTGGCTTAATCATGGGTCTTACCATGGGAGGTCTGACACTTTGATGAGCTACATAATACATTGGTGCGAGCTCTCGTGGAGCATAAGTCACAAGTTCTTCCATTGGTGGTGGATGTGAATTATACTAATCTCCCTCGACCATTACTATAGATGGACTAGGCTCCGCATACGGTGTAGCAGGCACTAATGCTTGTTCATCTATGACTCCTTCGGAATGCATGTACTTTATAGGCATTGCATTATGTCCTACGTTGAGTTCTTTCCATACCCATCGGTGGTCTTTGAGCTTGGGCCATATTAGGCTAATATATGTACATGGATTGTCCTTGTGGCCTCATAGAAACGTACTAAACATTCCCATCATACTTTGGTCAGAATTAGCACTCGCGGGTCTCATGGTTGGTCCATTTACCCTCAATTGAACACCATTTTTGTGGCCTAATTGGTTGTCCCTATTGAGGTATCCCTTGTCCGGGTCCCCTCATAGGTGCTTTTTGCATGTTGTTCATCATGTCGTTCATCCTTTTGAGTATATCTTCTATGGCTGAAAGTGGTGCTGCAGTAGCTGTTCCCACTTGTGCTCGTTTAGTGGATGTTTTTTTCTTGCTTTGGTTATCCTTATGGACATCTTCTTTGTTGAAAATATCATAATTGTCTCCTAAGTCAATAGCATCTAACACACACTCCTCTAGGGTTGTATGCTTCTTGCTATAGAGTATATCATGAAGTTCTTTGTTTAGCAGTCCCTCTAGAAACAAAGATACGAGTCATTATTCTGCAGGTATCTCTAGCCCTTGGCATCTGGCAATGTATTGTTTCATTCAAGTTGCACAATCCTTAACAGACTCACTATGTTTCTGTTTAAAGTTGTAGATTTGAGCTACCGTAATATGTTTGATACCTGTTTTGGAACAAGCAGCTACAAATCCTTGAGCTAATATGTTCAAGTCCATGATTGACCTTGGTGGAATATTTTGGAACCATGTCCATGCTTTTCCTTCTAATGTCATTCCAAACCCCTCGAATTGAGTATGGAAACCGAATATACGTTCTGCTCTTAGCACTTGATTAAAGTTTACTAAGTGGTCGTATGGATCCCCTAATCCACTATATTTTTTGACCCATTTTTGAAAATCAGCTCGTTTGCCGTGTCTATTTGGTTCAACTCCCGGTCTCCTGGCAGGTGGTCCTGTTCCGAGTCCTTCAAACCAGTCTGTCGAAAATAGTGACTCATGTAGCCTAGGACTGCCCTTAGTGTCACCTGGTTTTCTACTTGATGAGGTGGTTTTTGGTTTCTTAACATTACTCTCAGATGATCTCTCACGATGTTCATCTCTTGGAATTGGTTCTAGTCGTTGTCCCAATATCCAACCTCTTATGGAATACCCTTGGTACTTGGTTGGTTCTACCTCCTCACGAGTCATCATAACAAAGTTGTTGTTATAACAATCCCTAAACAGGTAGGATGGTAGGTCTGTTGGTCCCTTATCTTTGATCTTGAAGATATAGATGATCTTCATGGCCATTAGTGGTCCTGATTTGTCATGCAAAGTGCACAAAAGATCTTTTACATTTCTGTCCTCTCAACAATAGAGTCCAATCCTAGGATTATCTGTACTAATCTGTTTCAAAGGCTTCAAATCTACTTGATCGTATTTCTCAAATTCTAAAGTTGGTGGTCCTTCTTTTGCTGACATATCTGGGATATGGTGTTTACTTCTAACCTCCATTTGTCTATCACGTGAGGGTTTTCGACTTGTGCATACTGAGTTCTGTTTCTATCCATGTACATTTTTCCTTGTTTGTTTGCCCTAATCTCTTCTTTGAACTTAATACCATGGTCATCAATGCGAATAGCATACTCCTTGTTAGGATCCAGGTAAACCTGAGCTCCATGTCGATTAGTCTTATAGAAAGAGAGTATATGCTTATAGAGCATTGTTGTTCTAATTTTCGAGTGAGTCAAATAAGAAGACATTTCAAATGCTGAATCTAAAAAAGTGTATGAGACTTCTTCAACAATAGTGTGCAAGGAATTTCTTTGCTTCACGCTTTCTTCGATGGATACTCTACTAAAGGTCTCTCTGAGTATACCTTGTTTTCCTAGTACATGACCAGATCTCAGGTTCATATAGACTTATGAAGCCTTGGATAGAGTACTTACCCTTGGATTGACTTGTTGTCAATTTTCACTTGATTCGATTGAAACTTTTTGTCAAGCTACCGATTCATTGTCTGCAACTTAATTCTTGTATAAATTTGATAAAGTTAGCTATTCTTTCACAAGGACTGTATAATTTTTGCTAACTATTATGATTGGTCTGTGTGTATCAACAAGTTTGGATAATATTTTTTCCAATTTACACTCAAGATTCAAAAAGTCAATACAAACTTTAGTTTTTACCCAGTTTTTGCCAATTTGGGGATCCAAATCTTTTGTGCCTTTACAAAAGCTGTTTGTATACATGCAATGAGTCAATGGTATAAACCTTGGTCAAATCTGAGCTGAAAGTTAATAATCTTGTAATGAGCCACAAAAATGGCTCACATTAGGATTCTAGTAAATGAAACATAACTTTAGTATATGACATGCAAATTTCATGAAACTTCTTAATTATGGGTTCAAGATATGAAAAAGGTTTCTTAATACACAATTTAAATGAAAAACTCAAAAATAAAAATAAAAACTTTTTTAAATTAGTAAATTTTACGTAAACCTACACTTCAACACTTAACTTGGAGAAGTAAAAAATGTTGATAGTCTTTGTATATGGGTTAAAAAAGCTTGGTACATCTATTACATACCTATTGAGTGATTTTTCAAAGAATTTTGGGCCTTCTTAGCAATGATTTGATTTACTTTCAAAAGAAAATAGAAAATTTTTGTATATCCGTACAAATTAGTTATAGAAGATGGCAATGGAAAGACACCTTTAGACCTTCATTAGCTATGTACTATTTTTTATCAACTCATATTGAGTGTTGGTCATAATTCCCTGAAACCATTTTCTATTTGAATAACTAACATAGTGTTGAGAAATTGTCTACAAAAGTCTCAAAAAGACACAAAAGTGGTTGGTATCTTACAGGACTAGTTTAGGCTTGAAATGAACAAATTTTTTCACTTTTTTCAAGAATAGTCTCTTTACAATCTATTTTAAGCCTACGAATCAAGTCAAAACTTAATTTGGCCTAAAATGTCAAGAAAAAGTAAATAATTTGAGTTTTGGCCACCTCTTGAAATTTTTACCTCGAAGTGTCCTTGAGCTTATCCACTGGTTCAGACAACCTTTAAGCTTACTCTCCAATCGGATTGAGTGGTTGGGAGTCTTTTTGTGCTATTTCTAGTCGTAGATCTAAAATTCTGCAACTTTCAATAACAACTCACATTGATTCTTTCAGAGGGAGCAATGTTCAGTAATCCACCTCGGATCCTACTTACTCTACTCTTAGATTCTCATGCAGTGGGGTTGTGGAAAGTGTCCACAAACATTCATTTTCTTGTCTTTTATGGTTTTCTGAGCATTGATCTTAAGACTTGTCTCGTATATTAATCATCCTTAAAATCCTAATTTGTTTCTACAATCCTACAATCCTAAAGGCACTCAACAAGTACAATTACTTCCAAGCTACCTCTACACAACAAAAGACGACAATCTTAGGCTATGCAGTTTCTAAAAGAAAGTTTTGAACTCTAGGCGATCCTAGAGGAAGTTAAAGAATAACTTCAGAAGACACTCGTTTTTTTTCCTACTTTAGGTCTCTTCAATCCCCGGCAGTGGCGCCAGATGTGGGACGTGTGTCTAACCTCACTATCCTATCTTATTGCAGTATTAGCAAGAGCCACGATTAAATTGTCAATCCATGGGATGAAGCTGACTCAACTAGTGCATAGAGGCTACAAGAGGGTGTCACTCTCTCGGAAAACAACTACAACTCGCATCTAACTCATGCTACACTCAAGTGACAGAAATCACTAAAAGCCAATCGCTCATCGGCAAACAAATCACATCTATTGCAGTATCAAACGACATTTAAACGTAACAAAACTTCTAGGACATGCTTATAAGACCTAATATGGTCTCAAATTCCCCTTTCGATCAAGTGCCAAATCGTGATTATTAACAGCAGTGGATTTTTGACCTAGTCATTTTCGACCCAGAATGCATCTAAATGCTTGAGAATGATGCCCCAATACCCCGCCTATGCTTAGTTTTTGATTTGAAAGTATAAATTCCTAGTTATGATGAAATAAGGCCGTGGATCGGCGATGCCAAAAGCTACGAAATATCTTGATATGTTTACGTCAATGCGTAGAGCTCATACCTGCGGTTGCAATGCAACAATCGCGATTGCAATGTGACAACCGGGGAGGGAGTAGGAAGAACAAGAAGGAGAGATGTGAGCGCCGTTAGCTCACGCTGTGTATTTCATTATCCAAAACTCGTAAATAACTTACAAAAATTGGCTTTTACACCTTAGCCAAGGTTTTGGTGGTCAAAACTAATAATATGGGAGTTCTACCAAAGATGGGTAATGAAAGCTTGATACAAAATGGAAGCTTGTAGCCCCGGCTCATCAATTATAAGGTTTATCAGAAAAAGTAGGAGTTACAATATTGTCGATTTATCAAAATAATAAGTGTTTTTACAATGAGAACTGTGAAAAATGGTATCCGTTGTATTTGTGTTAGCTTGCTGCTACATTGTTGTTTAGAAATAGCTGGCTTGTAGCCAATAACAAAATACTACTAACATGGATTCATTGTAGATGACGTTTTTGTTTGTCAAAGAATGTCTCCGTATCAATAGTATTGAAAAATATGGACTTTCAAAACTCTAAAAAATTTATAGAACTTTTTGAATTATAGAGGTTTGATTGTTGTACTTGGTGTCTTTTCCTAAATTCCCCTTGCATTGAGAGCCTTGACAAATATTAATCAAGAGCTGGGGATAGAAAAAGGTGTGTGTGTGTGTGTTTTTTTTTCTGGGGGGGGGGGGGGAGGGGGGGGGGGGGGGGGGGGGGGGGGGGTGGATGTTTGCTACCGCCATGCCATCTCCTCTGTTATTTTCCCCCATCCACACACATTGTGTGTGTTGTTTTTCAAATGGGCGGCTATTGACATGGTGGGCGGACAGCCCTTGTAGTGCACCATGTTTAGTTTACATGTCCACCAAGGTTGTGCAACATGCCCTCAAGATGCAAGTATAGGTGATTGCATTTGGTGAACCGCCTTCCCTCCACATTTGTTTTAAGCTATTGCAAACTTCGTTGCCACAACCACCATTGGCATTTCCCACAATCAATGATCTCCATGAATCGACCCCCTTGAACTAAAATCTCATTGAGAACTTTCTATGCTTTTGTAAAGGCACCACATTGGTATATATATATATATGCAAGCATTCCAAGAGATTGCATCCCCTAGCTCCTCTAGCACTTAGTGTGCTCTTTGAAGTGCACCAAAACCCACACAATTTCAACTTAGCATACATATCCACCAAAAAGTTACCATCGAGATCCATTATTTTCAACCAAGCACTGCATGAAATGACATTTCGCGGACAAGATGCTCCTTGAACACTTTGTGTGCTATTAAGTGCAGCACATTCCAAAACCTTGTTGATACCCAAAACCACCAATTTGCACACTAACCAAGGCGACCAAATTGGTACGAAACTGGCCCCCCTGGGGAGACTGAAACTGCCAATATCTTGGCAACCAAATATCTGAAAATACGGACGTGCTCGATAAGACGGGCACTTCAAGTCCATGCATTCACTTCATCCATGATCCCTCATCTGCAATTGCCCAATCTCGTACAGATCTTCTATCAATCCCAATTTCAAACTAGAATAACTTCTTCATTGTAGCCAATTTTTAATCCATAAATGCAAGCCTGTAGAGCACCTTGAGTACCACAACTCTAGGCTATAAAATTCCATTTTTAATCACCGTAGAATTTCCCACTTTTAGCATTAAAAACATAGGTTTTGGCCCTTTGAAGCAATATCTCTGGCATACATTCAGCATCAAACCTTGCTTGTTATCAAGCCCTGGTCACTGCTTTAAAAAATATATATAGTCTTCAAAGAATCTTAACTTACATTCCTTTGCTCATCATTCCCGCAAGCGTAAAAGCAAGGCACAAGTTGCATCATGTTCACATTGTAGCCAAAAACCGCACCTTCGACATGAGTGCAACCCCAAGTGAAGAAAAGGCCATCATTTTCTCCCTCGACATCCGCACAGGCGTTCTCACATCAGTAGGCTTTCAAGTAGCACCAGGCTTCTCTACATCTACATCCACATCTTTGCCACCTATTCCACCTACGCCCACTACAGGCCTTCACAACTTGAGGAAGCTACTACAAACGCGTGGTCCCTTCCTCTCCCTTGCACCAAAAGATTCAAGGGTTTTCCAGCGTCGACAATCACCCCGTCTCCAAAACAAAAGGGTAAATCCTCCAAAGTCTTTCTATACCTCACTCTCATTTCATGAGCCAGGAACTACAAACAGCAGCATGGATTCTACGTCGTCTATCGAGTGAAGTGGCGGAGCTTGTCATCGACAAGGTCTTTGACACAGGTTTTGCTTGGCGGAAAGACAAGACCCTCCACCTTCAAGGGGTGTTGCTTGTGAATCAAAGCTATGATGACGACTTTACAGCGTGCTATGTATCCATCCAACTTGGATTAATACAAGTGGTAAGACTCACCACCTACCTCATCACACCTGTGTATACACTAGATGGCACTCTATCTTGCAGGAAAGTGAAATTGCTCAAAGAGAGAGAGTTCAAGCTTTTCCAAGAGCTTGCTAGAGGGGCAGCCCTAGAGCTAGAAGACGAAGACAACCTTGTCCTGTGGTACTATAAATTTGACCTCGACTACCAAGAGCTCTACACATCCGACTATACCACGAAGGAGAGAGCCTTTCCAAATTATCATGTGATGGACCCAGCGCATCAGCCTTTTGCAAGGAACCAAACTTATGCACCACAACGAATTCAATCAATCAAAGTAATCTTGGACCGCAAGATGTTTTATCAGCAGATCATTACAACCGTGTTTGGTACAGAACGACTACAAGAGATAAACACCTCTTCTCTACCCTTTATCCTCCCTATGATTAATCATGAAGTGTCTTTTGATGTAGTTATTTTCATCCTTGTATAGTATGTTTTCCATCTACCGAGCAACCATGTATTGAATCTCTATTTATTATATATAAAAAAAAGATTTCTAAGTCGAGTTAATTTTCTCACTCTCACAATGGCAAGTGTAGCATTTTCAACCTTTACTAGTAAGGTGGGTGAAGATGCTGCAGACTTTCTAGACAACTTGGAAATAGCATGTGTCATCTCTGCGAGAGATGATGATGCTTCGCGCTTGCGCATCTTCCCACTTCTAATGAAGGTGGAGGCAAGATCATGGTACAATGCCTTGGCACAAGCAACCAAGGAACGGTGGGACTTATTAAGAGCAGCCTTTGTCAAGCGTTTTGGAGAGGGCACAACATCAGAGAAGCTATGGCAATTGTTGACAGAGTTGAAGCAGGGCAGTATGCTGGAATACGCATCATATGAGTCAAAGTTTGTAGATTTATGGGGGCGATGGGTTGCATCGCTAAGAGAGGATGAGGGGGCACCTGATTTCCTAAAGAAGGATCGGTTTGTGGCTGTGTTATGGCCAAATCTTAAAGAGAAGGTGAAGGGAAGGTTTCCTGCTACGTATGAGCTAGCAGTTGAAGTGGCCCGCCTTAAAGACAAGAAGTTGCGCCTACAAGACAAGAATATCGATGAAGAGGAAGCCGTTAGGACCTGACCACCTCTAGCACCACCTACAACAGCCTCCCAGAGGATTCAACCACAAGAACCAATTGAAGATCAGCAAGACCTGCTCAACCAAATCACCAATCAAGTTGAGAATCTCTCAGTCCATTTGATACAACAAGGGCATGCACACAATCGCAACCAAGAGCAAGGAAGAGGACAACGAAGACAAAACCAAGAATAACACTGCTACAATTGTGGGGAGGATAGTCATGGCATGTACTACTGTCCACACCCAAGGAGGGAGAATTTCAACAGAGGAGCCAGGCAAAACCAGGTTTCACCACCGAGAGCAAGACCACCACCACCGAGGGCACCACAACAAGCACCACCCATGCAAATCCTACAACCACCCATTCAACCACAACCACCACAACCTCTCATTCCACCCTTCTCCCCACCACCAGTTGGAAATCAAACAGTAAGAGTCATCAGTCTTGAAGGTAAAGGAAAGGAGAAAGTGTCCACACCAAAGGAGGCAGAATTTCAACAGAGGAGCCAGGCAAAACCTGGTTTCACCACCGAGAGGAAGACCACCACCACCGAGGGCACCACAACAAGCACCACCCATGCAAATCCTACAACCACCCATTCAACCACAACCACCACCACCACCACAACCTCTCATTCCACCCTTACCCCCACCACCAGTTGGAAACCAAACAGTAAGTGTCATCAGTATTGAAGGTAAAGGAAAGGAGAAAGTGGAGGAGGATAAGACCAAAGTTAAAGGAGTAGATGCAATAGGGATAAAACGCGCTACGTATGGTGAATCTTCCCAAAAGGAAGAAAAGATGAAGACTAAAGGGGAATCTAGCAAAAAGCCGTCCAAGTCACGACGTAAAATTGACATTGTAGATTTCTCTTTGGGTGAATGTTCTAAACCATATGATTTGGTTCAAGATGTTTCTGTTCAAGGCCCAAAAATCACCTGGCCCCAATTACTCCACCTAGCACCTTGGGTAAGGAGACAATGGACAAAGATGGTTAGCACGAGATGACCAAAGCCAAAGATAGTTGGGGCTATCTCTGGGAGGAGTCTAGATGACATACTACCAGTGATGGATGCTTACATCAAAGGGCAACACATCTCCAATATCTACATCGATGGTGGTGCACAAATATGCGTCATGAGTGAAAAAATGATGCACCGTTTGGGTTTAGAGGTGAGTCGGCCGGCACCATGCCGAGCCAAAATGGAAAATAATTTAAAAGTTCAATGTAGTGGTGTCATAAATGCAGTTAGGATAAAGGCATTCAACACCGAGGTAGATGTGGACATCTTTGTCATGCCACACAAAGGGGAGGGCTATCCTATCATTCTAGGGAGACCTTGGCTTATGGCTATAAGAGCTAAGTAGGACTGGGACACTGGCATAATCCAAATGAAAGTTTCCAAAAGGAAGCCAATACTTTATGACATGAAGACAGGTCGGCAATACGACATGGATCTAGAAACCTCTATGGATGAGTTTTCTAGCGGTGACTCTTCAACCACTTCAGAGGAGGAGTCAACAGGGAGTGAAGGAAGTGATAGCTCCATTGAGGTAATGGGCCTCACATTCAACCACAACAAGGTGGACCCTTAAAATTTGCAACCACATGTGAAAGTGGTGAAGACACTTCAACTACCCCTATGGCACGAGATTGGTGAAAGACTCATGCAGAGAAATGCAATTGAGGTCTACTGGCACTTTAGGTTTTCCTTTCTAACTGTGAACATTGTGTGTAACATTAATTTGGGAAGCTCTTTAAGTTGGGTTGCGACAGGAGTGGAAGGATTGACATCAACAACCAGTGGAATCAATCTAGGACACACCAATCAAGGAAGAATGGTTTTGCATACTAGTGGTAACATCGAGTCATTTTTCAAAATGTGGTTTGCAGTTTATCTTTTGTACATGGTGGGCTCTCTTGTGCAATAGGAATCAACCATGCAATCTATCCATGTGGGCAACAGGTCTCTATCAATTTGGCATAAAGAAGGAAAACAAGCAAGATATGAGGATTATGGTTTCTTACTCCCTTTTGGCTATGTGTCTGGACGAGGAATCCATGCATGGTGCCGCTTTGGAATACTTTCAAGGACTCAAGAATCATTATAAGTGTGATCTTATGAAGAAGGCATTATTGCATACAATGGATTTACGCTTAGTGTGGGACCCAGGTTGACATCAAAAAGAACTTTGGGGAGCCTCATGTTTCCAAGGGATCCATTATTCCCTACAAGGATCTACCAGCCACCAAGGAGAAATCCTACTCTATTTCAACATGCTCTAGAAGAAGAGCTAGAGGCATGAATATCTCTAGCCTTAGGGGGAGGGCTAATGAGGCAATCTTTTCCATGCATGGGAACCCCCCATATATTTTTGCCTTTTTAACCAACATATTTCCTATTATATAAGTTAATTTTGATTTTTTCTTCCTTTTTCACAAACGTTTTAGCCTTTATTAAATAAATAAGACTTATGCTAATCAATCACGATGTAGCATAAATAAGTAAGCTTTCTTTGTTGATCTCTCTTTTGACCTTAAATATTAAATATATATATTCTAAATTACATTATATATTTTAGTATTTTCTAATATATTTTTCATGTATATATATTATTCCACCCTACCAAATATTTTATTCACTAGTTTTTATTTTCAAACCTCAACCCCACTTTCAAATTTCAATAATACCTCCATGTAGATGATTGCCAATCTTTTCAAAACTCTAGGTCATGTTTTCATACACATGAAGGAGCTTACACTTGAAGGCAAGAGAGAAGTCCACTCAAAGGGGACCACCAAAAGACCTCTGCAGCCACAAATAATACATTATTTGGATGAATTTTTTAAGTAGAGAAGAACCCCGAATCTGAAGGAGCGTTCAACATAAAAGATGTAGCTCGTGATCTCAACTTTTAGCTCAAATTTTTTCAGAATTTTTAGAGTTATGAACACGAAGATATGATTTTTGTAGTGGACCCCAGTTTTCTCATGTAATGGTGACACAGGCCATCCCCAATTTTCTTCCCTCTAGAATGGCTATGGTTCTACAAGTCTTCAAGCATGATTACAAGAGACAAGGCTCTTTTAATGCGGTCTTGGAAAGTCTAGAGTGATTCTATCACCATTTTTGGAGGATCCATCCTCATCAACAACTATCCACCTTTGACAATCTCTCTTGTAAATTTCTTACCTCTCTTTTCTCTCCCTAATAAGCTTATGTCTAGCCAAAGCTAGACTATTGTAAATATCTCCTATCCTCTACATCCTACCCACATTCTCTCATCTTCTCTCTCTATTCAATCTGGTATTTTAAATAATGAGGAGACAAGATGGGAGCCACAGTCACATGCACCCCATTTTCCTAGTCACCAAAGTGGGACACTCATCTCAAATAGAAATATTGCTAAATCCTCCCCTCCTTCCCTATATAAGGAGGCCATGAGAGCTCACTAAAACACACACACACACACACACCTATCCATACACACTCTTGTGCTACATTCTTGTAGCATGAACCCTAATCACATAATCACAACACCATCATCATCACCATCACCATGCACAAAAGATGAGCACCACTCCTCCACACCACTTGTAATTAAGGGTTGAAGGCACAATTTCAAGAAGAAGAAGGGTGGACACACTCATGATATTCCTCGCCATCAACTCCCATCTCTCCATTATGCCTCCTACGATCTTGTTCCCTTCTCATTTTCCTGCCATGTGCTACCTATTGTATTCATCTTTTGCAAGCAATCAACACACTCCATCTTGGTGCGATACTTTATGTCGCTTTGGATACATCGCATTGTGAGTATGGTATATGCTTGCTCCTTGCCTTTTTTTTTTTCTGCTTATGTTAAGGTGTGCGGATTCGCCACCATACAGACACACTCTCTCTCCCTCTCATATTCCTATCATCTTGCTACTTCCATCTTGAGGTGTGCGGATTCGCCACCTTTTGTATGAGAAGTGAGCATACTTGCATGTATCCCTGACCTCGTTATCTTCCTTACTACATGCACGAGTAGCGAGCCCATTCTCACTCACTCACCACTCCTCTCACCTTATTCTCTGACCACCCCATTCCACATTTAGGTGTGGATCTTGAAATTGTTTTCCATGGCATGTTTCATTGTGTATATGTATGCGTCCTAGCCGCATATCTTGCTAGGTGGTGCCCCTATTGTGTATTCCCCATGATGAGGCCATTGTGCATAGTCTTGGTGTAGAGGCCATCGGGTCTATTTTTTCACTTCCGCCTCTCATTTCGATTATATATGATTTATGGTATATGATTTATGATCAAGATTAAATCATTGAGAGTTATACAATCTTGATAATTTGTGTTGTATTCGAAGATTCATGTCAAAAAATTATGTTTGGGTAATTCTTCTTATTCTTTTCTATGATTATTAAAGTGTTATTTTTTAATGATTTCTGTAGTTGCATCTCAAATACTTACAATTTTGATGATTTATAATCTTCAGTCGATATTGATACTTAGATTTTGCGAATTCACATTCTTTCTCTTGTTTGTGAATGTCAATGATTATATCTTTGATGATTTGTCAAAGAATTTTATTTTGATGACTTATTTTCTCTTTTGCTCACTTTAGAGGGATGATTTTGTGAGTCAATCTGTAATATGTACTCACTCTATCATGCACTTGCACACGCTTTCATGCTTTCAGGGCTTGAGCGGGTTGAAGTCCGAATATAGACGCTATGATTGGCTGCATGGTAGTGGAAAAAATGAATGAGAGACATACTGTTCAGAGTTGGCAACAGCAAGGAACAACATGCACTTCTATGTTCAGAGTTGGCAACGGCAAGGAACACCATGCACTTCTATTTTAAGACTTGCACATGCTTCCATGTTTTTAGGGCTTGAGAGGGTTGATGTCCGAATATTGACACTATGACTAGCTACATGGTAGTGGAAGAAATTGAATCAGAGACTTGCTGCTAAGAGTTGGCAACGGTGAGGAACATCACGCGGTCCTATTTTAAAAGTGCACTTATTATCGCATCCTCTAATTTTAGAACTTCAATAAAGTACGTGAGTTAATTAGATTGCATAGCAAGTTTATCTAAGATGATCGTTGCAATTAAAAAACTGGTCGAGCAGTCAAACTTGTTGTCGTAGTCATGCTGCGTTTTACCTTAGAAACCCTTTATGCCCTACGCACTACATCGCTGCCTTGCAAGAGATATAAACAATGTCCCCATTGCGTAGAGATTCTAGAGTTGGAATGATTTTTAATAAGAGACGGGTCTGTGCATGAGGCGAAAAGAAGTCAGACAAGCGTACCTACTTCCGACGTCGCGTTAGTGCTTCTGACCAATATAGTGTAACATGCTACACTCAAAATACTCATGGCTTGTATACCCTTAACACCCAGTGCAGATTAAAGACTACAGCGTACAGGTCTTGCAGGCCAATGGTGAAAGTCAGCAGGAGCAAGATTCTTTTTGATGCTTTGTGTCAGTGTGATTTGTATACTCAATGAAAATCATCTTCAACATAGTGAATCTTTTGACTCCAAGCTACCCTCGCAGCTGGCTAATGGTGGCAGCTGGTGATGCTTCCACATAAACTTGATGTTTGTATTGTGCACATCAATCTTTTCATGGCTGCATATGTCAATCTATTTTTGGCAGCGTATTTTCTTCCAAGTTTCAACCTCTTAACATTGTTCTTTTTTTTTTATTTTTTTTATTTTAACAACGGCTCTTCACCGTCTATCATGCCAATAACTTTTTTCCTATTCATAGCATTGGCAGTGCTGCTATGCAATTTGACTACTATCATGAGATACTATGGAATTTCTCTTCCATTTAATTTTCATGCAGACAAAATGCATCCTTACTTCATTGGCGAGTTCAGTATTGGTTTGGTTAGAATGAGATGTGAATACGTTGTGCTCGTCACTGGCATTGTCACACAACTAGTGTTCTTGATATTGATCTTTCATCTATTTGGCTTTGATGGAGATGAAATACGTCTCAAGATCATGGCTATGCCTTGTTAATGCTATGCATAAGTATGTCCAATGCCATGTTTATGGTATGGAAACACGTTCAATTTATGTCCTCAAAACCTTCTCTTATGGCTAAAAGGATTTCTTCTCGTCTCATAAAAGCCGTGTGTTATGGCTAACATGAAGCCTTTCGACATGGAAAAATGACTTATGTTATGGCTATATTGAAGTTTTGTCATCTCGTAAAAGATTGATGCTGACGGCTCGGCATAACTGAAAATCTATTGTCTCATTTGGCAACTGAACATCTATCATCTCGTCTGGCTATTGAAACTCTATCTTCTCATCAGCCAGTGAAAATCTATCATCTTGTCAACCTTATTTTATGAAATTCATTTTCTTTGTTTGCAAGCATACAAATAATCTAAGGGGACCCATCGTGTTTTTATATGCCGGATTTTTATATATGTGTAGACATGTGATTACATTGATATTTAGTTTGTTTTGATGTCGTCTACATATGTGATTGCATCGTCGTTATGTTGGTTTCTATGTCGTCTCTAGAGCGGTGTCGTGAACCATCTCTAAGGACAATGTGATGTGGCTATTTCTAACCTTCACGTCTCGATATGTTTCTTGAGTTGATATTGTTTACAAGATGAAAGTCACACCAAGCAGTGTGTCTAGAGGCTCAAAGACATTGAAGGTTTTCAAAGATATTGAAGAATTTGCATCAATTCAACTGTATATATAGGGTTCTTAGAGACCCTTGAAAGGGCACATTGTAAAACACGAGTGATGTAGCTCCTTTGAATATTGTAAATGTATATTTAAAATATTTTAATATAAGGGTGGATATATATAGAGCTGCGGGGTTTTCCCTTGAGCCCCCAACGGGGTTTTCATCCACAGTTAGGGACCTTCATTTGAGTGTGGATATTGAGCTATATATAGTATCTCTACATATAGCACCCTAGTTCCCTCTATATAAACGCATCTCGCAAGATTAGTAGATACACTTGGAGCTTGCAATTTTGGAGTCATCTCTCTCTTTTCTCGTCTATATGTCGCTCTGTCCCTCGAGTTCAACAGTTTCATGATGCAATGATGCATTTTCATGATGATGACAAGACGTTCGTATTGATCGTTCCTTTTATTGAGATGGTTTTATTATTTCATGAAGTTATTCCATGATGCCATGATACATTTTCATGATGATTACAAGTTGTTTGTATTGATCATTTGTTGTTATTTCATAGACTGGTTTCATGATGTCATGATGCAATTCCATGATGATAAAAAGTTGTTCATAGTGATCGTTCATTTTATTGATATGGTTATTCTTCCATAGAATTATTTCATAAAGCCATGATATTTTTTCTTGATGATGAAAAGTCGTTCCTATTGATTGTTTGCTTTTGAAATGGTTATTCTTGCGTGGAGTTGCTACATGATGCCATGACGGTTTTTATGATGATCACAAGTTGTTCATATTGATTGTTCTATTAATGATATGGTTAGTATTTCTTGGATTTGTTCCATGTCGCCATGATGTGTTTCCATGATAATTAGAAATTGTTTGTATTGATACTGCATTTGATTACTAAAGTTATTATTTCATGGAGTTGTTACATGATGCCATGATGTGTTTCCATGATGCTTAAAGATTGTTTTAATGATCATTCATTTTATTGATATGATTATTCTTATATGGAGTTGTTTTGTGATATCATGATATGTCTCCATGGTGATTCAAACTTATTTGTACTAGTCGTTCATTACTAACATGATTCTTGGTTTATAGAGTTGTTCCATGATGTCATGATACATTTTCTTGATGATAATACTGTTTGTATTGATCCTTTTTTAATGAGATGATTATTCTTCCATGGAGTTTTTGCATGATGCCATGATGTGTTTGCATGATGATTAGAAGTTACATACTGATCATTTGTCACTAAGACCATTATTCTTTTATAGAGTTCGTTCATGATATGTTATAAGTCATTTATAGTAATCGTTTATCATTGAGATGATTATTATTGCATGGAGTTATTTTATGAGTTCATGATGCATTTTCATGGTGATTACAAATCGTTTGTACATATCGTTTTTTACTGAGATGATTATCCTTCCATGGACTTTTTTCATGATGTCATGATGTGTTTCCATGATGATTGAAAGTTATTCGTATTGATATTCTTCACTAAGATAATTATTCTTTTATAGAGTGGTTCCATGATTTCATGATATGTTAGAAGTCATTTATACTAATCGTTTATCATTGAGATGATAATTATTCCATGGAGTTGTTTCATGACGTCATGGTGATTACAAATCGTTCATACAAATCGTTTCATTATGATGGTTATTCTTCCATGGAGTTATTTCATAATGTCATGAAGTATTTTCATGGTGATTAGAATCCGTTCATACTTATCATTTATTACTAATATGACTATTAATTAATTTATAGAGTTGTTTCATGATCTATTTTCATAATCACTTTTTTTCAGATAGTTATTATTTCATGGAGTTGTTCTATGAGACATGCTATCTTTTCATTATGATTAGAAGTCGTTTGTATTGCTTGTTTGTTAGTAAAAACAATATTCATTCATGGAGTTGTTTCATGATACAATGATGCGTTTTCATAATGTTATTAAGTATTTCTAATTGAGATGGGTTTTTGTTCTATACCATTGTTTCATGGATGACTTAATATAATTGAGATAGTTTTTTGTTAGATAGAGTCATTTTCATACAGTGATAGTTTTCCATGATGATTTATTATAATTGATAGAATTATTATTGCATGAAGTCAATTCATTATACCATGTTATTTTAAGCTCATTTGTAATGATTAAGATGACCGTTTTGTGATTTCATGATATTTTGTTATGTTTATTATTCTATGGATTTATTTTATGATGCCATGAAGTTATTTCATAATGATTCCTTACGATGTAGATAGTTTTATTCCATATACTTATTTCATAATGATTTCTTATAATTTCAACACAATATAGCACACAAAAATCGACGCAGATACCAATGAAATAAAGTAAGTTCTAAAACTAAAAAGTGTTGAAATAGGCCTCGAAAAAGACGCCAGCATCATAACGTCGGTATAATTACCGGTATATTCTGCGTCGGAATAAACTATGAAATAAGCGTTGGAATACGCAATGAAATAATCATCAATAATACTATAGCATATTCCGACGCATCTTTCGAAGTCTCTACCGATGCCTATACCATACTCTGTACCGACGAGCAAACTTGCAAATTTTTTTTGGGCAGAGATGGTTGATAACTAATGCTGCATGTACTGCAGCAAAAGAAAACAGCCCTCTCTTCCCAAAAGAAGAGTGCTCAAGAAACCGCACTTGACCTACAAGATGACACTAAAGAGCGAGTGTATTGCAATTAGCAAAATTGTAAGAATAACATAACCACAAAATCAAAAGCTTGATCATGACATAACGGCATAAAGATTTTATAACCATAATTAAAACATGAGTCAAAAACTGCAAAACCATAAACATAACCTGTTTTCCATACCCTAACCATTACCATAACTTGCTTGTAATACCATAACCGTAACAACCATACCATCATTGCAAAACCATAACCATAACCACATATGCAAACAATCACTGAGTGGGAACACCCTCATGGTAATGCCTCTAGTCGACGTCCTCTCCCATTCAACATCCTCTCCCAATCTGTAATAGGACTAATTTTTGAAGTTCTTAAAGTCGAAAAGGATGTAGTAGGTCATATCTTCATTTAGCACAATCTGAAAGATCATTGAATAGTCTATTAAATAGAGCTTATATGAATAAGTTTAAGATATTAAGAGAGAAAATATATTCTCTTTTTTTAAATAATACATTAAAGAAATATTTAATAAAGATTATTGAATAATAGATAGTCTGTCTATGAACAGTATAATAAAAACGTAGTTAAAATTGAGATTTTTATTAATATCGATGTTTTATATTTATGTGTTTTAGCTTAAAATACATGTGTATGCTTAAAATAAGTTCAAAAAGTATCGGAGACCCAAAAAAAGAGTTTTTATGAGTCGCGATCTAAAATTTGTGTTTTCAGCCAAAGAAATACGTTTTTCGCAATTAAGTCCACACTGCCTTGTAGACTAGACTTGTTCTCGTCGTTTTGAGTACCTGGATGTCTATGTTCTGAGTACATTTGTTTCGAAGTAGCCACTGGTGGAAGAGATGAGAAAGAAGCATGCGGCGTTGAGGAATGTTCAACAGATTCAATGTTAGAGACAAAATGAGACAATGAGTAACAGAAGAAAACCTGGTCTATTTCATTATCAAATACGAGCTGCATAAGCTCATCCCTACATATCAATGGTGAAGAAGGTACCTCCTTCTCTCCTTACAACAACACATGTGTGCCATGGGATTCGAACATCAAGATGTTGTGCTCATAGCTACACTTCAGTGATGGTCCTAGGCTATGCAACCATTCCCTACCAAGGACCACATATGCCCTCTCTATGTTGTTCATAACCTAAAAATCCAAGGATGTGGAGTAACCTTGTACTTCCAATGGAGCAACTCGAACTTGAGTATCCCACGTTTTGGTATCATGTCCATTCATCATTGCTACCTTGTAGCAGTGGGTACTCCGACTTTGAGGCAATTTCAGTTTTTTCACCGATCCATAATTGATGAAATTGTGAGTAGCACCATCATCTACCAAGATATGCACCTTGTGCCCTTGAAGAGATTCGTGCATACATAATAAGTCATGTGGTCCAAAGGTCTATTGCCACATGGTAGTTGTGAGATAGCATTCATGCACCACCTCGGTGTGTGTTACTTCCACTATAGAGAATTGTGAGGAAGACTCAAGAGGCAGCAACTGCACCGTGTGCACTGCTTTCTCCTTGCCATGAGCAACAAATTTCCCCTTCGAACAATCCTTTTTTCCATGACCGCTTCCTAAACATTGAAAACATAATTTCTCTTTCTTAGCTTTATCAAAGTCCTCAGGAGAGAGAGGACCTCTGGACCCCTTGGGTTTTTAGATGCATCTGAATTGGCTACTATAAATTCCTTTTTATTGTTCCCATACTGTGTGCGTGTATTACCAACATACACGTGAGTATTATGTGCTTTCTTTTCATTTGGATCATCGTGAATATGTGCTTTCACTATGGCTTCCTCAAGTGTTTTAGGGTCATGGGTCTTGATGTGCTTCTTAAGCTCTGGTGTTAGACCTCGTATAAATCCTCGTACTTGCTGAAAGATATCTAAGACTTACAACTTGAGAATAACATCCCGATAGTGAGATATATATTCAAGTAATGATGGGTATTTGCGCTGGAACACGTGTCCCAAGCCGTCCAATTCCGATTTGCCTCATTTGTAGGCAAAAGTTCTTAGCAAAACATAGCTTTAAAAGCTGCCCAGCTTTGTGGTATGATATTCTTATCCTTGAGAAACATCCACCATTTGTAGGCCTTGCCTTCCAGAGTTATGCTTGTATGCAATGCTCTGACTCCGTGCAGAGTACGTCGTAAGGTGTGAGTTCATCCCACTTGCTGAAAAAGATATTCAGTGCATCCTTATTGCGGTCTTGGTCTTCTCCCTTAAAAGTAGGTGGTTTGGTGTTTTTTAGCTACTCATCCACCTCTTTTGCAGTGAGAGTGTGCAAAGTATCAGCAGTTGGACCTTGTCCTTGATTAGAAGGGCCTTGCCCCTGTGTAGCAACGTGCTCATGCATGTGCGTGTCAGCAGGACCCTTGGACTTCTGTTGCATAAATTGGATCACTAATGTGGATAATTTAGTGACACTTTCATTTAAAGATTTAAAATTTCCTTCCATAATTGATATGCGTGTCTGAAGTGCACAAAATTCTTGAATGTCGAGCAATTCATAAGTGTCAGCACCTACCGTAGCATCGCGGGCACTCTCCTTGAGAGCATTCGACCGCAAGCCATCATGGGCACGATTAGGTGTATTTTGCTCAAAATCAAAAGGCATTTTGATATCTGAATCCATGGCGACACAGTGCAGTGAAAGGAATAGTCAGAAAAATACCAGATATTGAGAGCACTGCAAAGTTTAAGTAGCCTTGCTAATCCCGTTGAAGTCGATATTATCCAAGTCAAAATCTATCCAATATGTCTGCCGTGTAGGGAAATCCTTAATCCCGTTGTAGCCGAATCAAGTATGGGTAGAATTACTTTCGATAGTAATTGATTTTGAGAAATAACGTCACTTTGAACTCCCCTTTAGATGCTTTATTAAATCTCTGATTTCCTGCAGATCATACACAGAGAATTTGTGTGGTGTATGTACTTGCCGGCCTTGTTAGGATGCCTAGCTTCGCCAAAGCTTCACAAGAGGGAGGGGGGGTACCCCACTGTGGGTACCATCCCTTAGCTTGTGTAAAAAATTTGTGGCCACTAACCCAGTTGGGTTGGATAAAATATGAGGAATCTCATGGCGTGCTATATATCAGTAGATAGAGCTTGAAGAGGACATTCTAACTGTCAAAGCTCCGCCAACTTTGGAGTTTATTTGCAAAAATTTATCTATGCACCCATTTTGGTAGAGAGAGGTAAAGTCAAACTCTCTAAAGGGCCCCTTTGTGAGTCCAAATTTTGCCTAATGCGTGCTATAAATCAAACACTACATGCCCATAACTCCAAACTGGCTCAAACCACCTGGCATCATCTGGACGCCAGTTCAAAAATAAAGGTGCTCATTTGATTTGGGTGGCCCAAATGAGCGCCTTTATTTTTGACCTGCATAAAAACAATAAGACATCAATTGCTTTTTGGAAAAGTATAAAAAATACTAAAGAACTGAAATTGAATTTACTTTACCTTAACAATTTAAAATGTAGAAGATCAACTATTTAAAGAAGTTACAATAAAAAGTAAATAGTTGTATATACATTGTGCCACATTGGGACTTTAGGAAAGTTTTCACAAAACATTTTTTTATCTAACCCTCATCGTCGTCCAGAGGCACGTATGTTGGATCACTTTGACTCTACATAAACACAAACGAAATTAAACAATTATCCACAGCTCAAAACAATTGACACAAAATTACTTGTTTAAACTTACCGCTCGTAGTGGTCCAACCGCCGCGTCGAATTGCTCGTGAGAGATGTGGTTGTTTTCAAACAACCATTACCAAGTATCAAATTCTGTATGTTGCTCTCGATACTTGACCATCTCTCGGGTTGGTCGAGAGAGACTGACATTTTCCTAAGTTAGCAATAACAATACCAAATTATCAACTACAATCTTTATAATCAATGATCGACGTTATAATTCAAATAATCTTATATATTTATCCTTCCAAGATCCCTTGCCTCTTGAGCCATAGTGCGTGGAAGTTTGTCTTGCACGGGCCTCACGTTGTTGTCTATATGATGAGCCCGTTCGCAGCTTGATCACTCTTCTCTTGAATTGCCCACTCCCACTCCGCGTCTGCCATGTTGCCACCGCGATAACTCCTGTCTGGATCTCTGACCTAGTTGGCTGTTGCGTGCCGCACACTGGACTCCTTGTGTTTTAGAAATGTATTTATGTAGCCCTCCAACCATTGTTGTGAAAAATGTTGATCGGGGGCGTTTGGAAATCTAGCTAACAAAGCGTCCTCAATGTACTGTGCATGATCAGGCAGTTGGTCTTTGAACTTTATAAAACAATTCTTATACGTTGAATGTATAAGAATTTGTAGATGGTGTCGAAATTCCTTGCCCTCTGCTGTGCCGAAATCAACCTCCCCACCATATTTAGCCGTGTAGTAGCGTCCATGTGTGTCTGGCATGGGTGCGTCAGTATCTGCGTCATTTGCGTCACGGGCGGCACACTCTGAAAGTGGGGACTCTGTTCCCCCCACCACTACCAAAACATGAGAAACCACAAGATCCGCCGCTTCTTCGTCTCTCATGGCATTCACTGCCGTTAGACAAGCGTCGACGCACACTACTAGAGGAAGTCTGTCGACGATGTTTTGGCAAAGCCGGAGTGGAATGGAGTGACGTAGGACCCTGTGATGCCATGGGAGTAGGACCCTACGATGCAAAGGGAGTAGGACCCCGTGACGGAATAGGAGTAGGATGAATGGAAGGGAGAGTAGATTGGAAGTGCCGTCGGTGCAAGGCTCTGTAGGTAAGGAGTCCCTCCCTGACTCCGCCTTGGTGTAGTCTACGGACAAATGCCGTAGGTCACAAGCTGTTGTGGAGTGTAGCGGCCAAACAAATCCTCCGTCAAATGGAGGTACTGCTCTCGTAAACAGATAGCCCGCTGTAAGTCAAGATCTACGACCGATGCAGGAATCTGAGAAGGTTAGGTGTAGGATGGCCATTCCTGCAAATAACACAAAAAAAAATGTATGACACTCATGGTTTATGGTTAACTACGTAGAAACATTATTTATTTCTTTGCGTATTCTCACGACTCAAGACTCAGGTCCACTAGAGGCGATGTCCACCCCGGGTAGGAGCCCACTTGAGATGTGAACCAGCCATAAGAAGAGCCAGTTGGCTGCTCCTCACCAGTCGATCTGTCGTCAGACATCTACATTACAAAGAGCAAGCTTTGCACCCTACTCACTAATCTAAATATACGTACACAAGTATATTACCACACAAACACATAGATGCATATACATACTATTAGACCTAAGTAGAGGCTAGTAGTGCCAAAGGTCAACTGCACCTCTTTAGATATCATCGCAGTCTCAACCGTGGTAAAACCATAGGTACGTTGCAGTAATCCAGGCATGAGTGGATCAATGACCGCAATGCCACGATTAAAAAAGGACTATACCCAAGAGGAAGTGTTTAACCTTTGGATGCTATGCTCCCGTACTTAGTGCCTATATACATGCATAAACAGATATATATGTACACACGTATATATGTTAAGGTTGTAAATGTAGCCGTCTTTTTGTGTTGGCTGCACCTAAATTCAAAATCTAAGTGATCAATTGATCGTAACATTACAATTCCAATGTAATGCAATAAGTAATTCTATTTCTCTCACCCTATCTCTCTCTCTCCATCCCAGAGTCATGCCTGCGCCTACATGTAAAGCAAGCACTCTCAGAGATGAGAAGCCAAACACGGACGACATCTTCTGTCGAGACATGGGGGTCTCGGTTAAGTTCATGGTGGATTTGGACTTGGGCACCACTTTTTTGGGCTTCGCGTACATACATGCAGAAACAGAATGTTCACACATATATATGTTAAGGTTGTAAATGTAGCCATCGTTTTGTGTTGGCTGCACCTAAATTCAAGATCTAAGTGATCAATTGATCGTAACATTAAAATTCTCTCCCTGAGGATATATATACTAGCATGCAAACACGTAGATACATACAAATACTAGTAGACCTAAGTAGAGTCTAGTAGTGCCAAAGGTCAACTGCACCTCTTTAGTATCATCGCAGTCTCAACCGTGGTAAAACCAAAGGTACATTGCGGTAATGCATGCATGAGTGGATCAATGACCGCAATGCCACAATTAAAAGGACTATACCCAAGAGGAAGTGTCTAACCTTTTGATGCTATGCTCCCATACTTAGTGCCTACATATATGCATAAACAGATATATATGTACACATATATATGTTAAGGTTGTAAATGTAGCCATCGTTTTGTGTTGGCTGCACCTAAATTCAACATCTAAGTGATGAATTGATCGTAACATTACAATTCTTATGTAATGCAATAAGTTATTCTATTTCTCTCACTCTCTCTCTCTCTCTCTCTCTCTCTCTCTCTCTCTATCCCAGAGTCATGTCTGCGCCTCCATGTAAAGCAAGCACTCTCAGAGATGAGAAGCCAAACATGGATGACATCTTGTGCCGATGCATGGAGGTCTTAGCTAAGGTCATGGTGGCTTTGGACTTGGGCACCACCTTTTTGGGCTTCGCGTACGTCCACAAGAGCGACCCAAGGGACCACGACCAGCTTCATCCCGTTATTGCAAAACATAGATCAGCATGTTTTACAAGTGGAACCCATTGTCTTCTACCTACACCCTTCAAACTTGGGGATGGGCTGCCCTTCGCTTTCTCTCTCTCTTTCTTTCTCTACTTCTCTTTCTCTCCCTCTTTCCCTCTCTTTCTTTCTCTCCCTCTCTTTCTCTCTCTCTCTTTCTTTCTCTCCCTCTCTCTCTTTCATTCTCTCCCTCTTTCTCTCTCTTTCTTTGTCTCCCTCTCTCTCTTTCCCTACCTCTTTCCCTCTATCTCTCTCTTTCTTTCCCTCTTTCCCTCTCTTTCTCTCTCTCTCTCTCTCTCTCTCTCTCTCTCTCTCTCTCTTTCTTTCTCTCCCTCTATCTCTCTCTCTCTCTCTTTCTCTCCCTCTCTCCCTCTCTATCTACTCTCTCTCTTTCCCTATCCCTATGTCCCTCTATCTCCCTCTTTCCCTCTCTATCTACTCTCCCTCTATCTCTCTTTCTCTCCCTCTCTCTCTTTCCCTACCTCTTTCCCTCTATCTCTCTCTTTCTCTCCCTCTTTCCCCCACTCTCTCTCTCTCTCTCTCTCTCTCTCTCTCTCTCTCTCTCTCTCTCTCTCTCTCTCTCTCTCTCTCTTTCTCTCCCTCTCTATCTACTCTCTCTCTTTCCCTATCCCTATTTCTCTCTCTTTCTCTCCCTCTTTCCCTCTCTATCTACTCTCCCTCTATCTCTGTTTTTTTCTCTCCCTCTCTCCCTCTCTCTCTCTCTCTTTCCTTCTCTCCCTCTCTATCTCTCTCCCTCTTTCCCTCTCTTTCTCTCCCTCTCTATCTACTCTCCCTCTATCTCTCTCTTTCTTTCTCTCACTCTCTATCTCTCTCTTTCTTTCTCTCCCTCTCTCTCTTTCCCTACCTCTTTCCCTCTATCTCCCTCTTTCCCTCTCTCTCTCTCTCTCTCTCTCTCTCTCTCTCTATCTACTCTCCCTCTATCTCTGTCTTTCTTTCTCTCCCTCTCTATCGCTCTCTTTCTTTCTCTCCCTCTCTCCCTCTCTATCTACTCTCTCTCTCTCTCTCTCTCTCTCTCTCTCTCTTTTCCTATCCCTATTTCCCTCTATCTCTCTCTTTCTCTCCCTCTTTGCCTCTATCTATTCTCCCTCTATCTCTCTCTTTCTTTCTCTCCCTCTCTCCTTCTCTATCTCTCTCTTTGTTTCTCACCCTCCATCTCTCTCCCTCTTTCCCTCTCTCACTCTATCTCTCCCTCTCTTTATCTATCTATATCTCTATTCCTCTCTTTTTGTCCCTCTCTATCTCTCTCCATCTCTTTATCTATCTCTCTTTCTTTCTCTCTATCTCTATTCGTTTATTTCTCTCCCTCTCTATTTTTCTCTCTCTTTCCTTCTCTCCCTCTCTATCTCTCTCCCTCTTTCCCTCTCTTTCTCTATCTCTCTCTTTATTTCTCTCCCTCTCTATCTCTCTCTTTCTTTCTCTCCCTCTCTACCTCTGTCTTTCTTTCTCACCCTCTATCTCTCTCTTTCTCTCCCTCTTTGCCTCTCTTCCTCTTCCTCTCTTTATCTATCTCTCCTTCTTTCTCTCTATCTATATTCCTTTCTTTCTCTCCCTCTCTATCTACTCTCTCTCTATCTACTTTCTCTCTTTCCCTATCCCTATTTCCATCTCTTACTCTATCTCTCTCTTTCTCTATCTAACTATTCCTCTTACTCTCTTTATCTCTTTCCCTCTTTCCCTCTCTCTTTGAATCTCCCTCTCTATCTCTATCTCATTAATTCTCTCTCTCTATTTATCTCCCTCTATCCCTCTTTCTCTCTCACTCCCTTTATCTATTTCTCTCTCATTAATTCTCTCCCTCTATTTCTCTCCTTCTTTATCTATGTCTCTCTCTCTATTTAACATTTATCTCTCTTTATCTAACATTTCTCTCTCTTTATCTATTCCTCTCCCTCTCTTTAAATCTCTCTCTTTATTCATTTATCTCTTTCTTTCTCTCTCTCTCTCCGTCTATTTCATCTAACACTATCCAAACAATCATTTCAAAAACGTGCCTGACAAATCAATCATTTCCGAATGTGTGTAGCAAAGCAACCATTTCAAACAAGCCGTGTGAAACAACCGTTTCCTAATGAATGAGGTATGTTATAATGGATTCTCTAATTTCTCTATTTTTTAAATTTATTTGTGTGTGTGTGTAGTAGTAGAAAACAAAAGGGGAAGAGGGAGGATGTGCTTTTGTGTTTACCTCGTCTTTGTAGCGCGGTTAAGCTTCGAATAGGTTGAGCATCCAAAGAAGATGGCGGAATACCCTCTTGCCGAAACTTGCACGAAACCCTCTTTGACGAAACTTGAGAAGCTTGGAGAAGGAAAGAGGGGGAAGGGAGAAATGGGGGGGGGGAGGCACGTTGAGGGAGAGAGAGATGGGGAGTGGGGTAGAGGAGGAGAGGGAATCTTGTGAGAGATGGCGGAGAGCAAGAAACGTAGGGAAGGCAGGGTATACTACAAAAATGCGGCATACTCTACCTTCTTTCCTGTTTTTAGGCACCAATTATTACCGCGACTATTATCGCGATTATTACCGCGGCCAGTCATTTCATTGAATACATGCGAATCCGAGGTTGCAGAAGGGGGGATACAAACCACCCCCCCTAGCCTTAGCTATACATTATTTCATTTTTTAGCCTTTTGAGTTTTTTTATGAAGATTTTTAATTTTTTATGGATACTTTATTTTGTAGTACTTTTAAATGTTTAATAATTGAATTTTTGAAATCTTTTTTAGTTAAAAAATTATTTGAAGACTCATTGTCATTTATTCCCATTGACTTTAACTATATGTAATTTTTCTAATAGAATTAAGTGTAGTTTTTTTAATGGAATTAAGTGTTTTTTTAAGTGTTTATGACACATGAGTAAATAAACAACCTTTCGCGTGTGCAGGACATCGACTGGGATGATCCGAGTCCTCCTGGAGGCCCAGAGAGATATTGTTGGCTCAAGGAAAAACTACCTTGTCCTTGCGCCAAGTGCCAAAAGGCAATTCCTCGCTTGAGGCACATTGCTTTGGAGCACGCGGAGAACGAAGGGATTTGGCATCCTCGAAAAAGCGCTTGGAGAGATGATAGCACGACCCGTCGCTTGAGGAGGTGCCCCATTGGTTTGTGTTCGGTGGTGGTGCACCAACACGCAAGGCCGAACGGCAGAGGCAAGAGCGACTGGGCGATTTGGGTGCACCGCATGGTGATCTTACCGTTGACTCTGTGTAAGGAGCTTCTACAGCGTTTTCTTCACACTTTGAGGTAGAGGATGAATACATGCTCGACATGTGTGATGAGTTACTAGCTCATGAGCGGGACATGTGCGAAGAAGATTGTTAGGCCTACACTAAACGGGCTGCCAAAATGGAGGATAGATTGATGAGGAGTGCCCCAACACCTCTTTACGACAGTGCACGGTACTCAGTGCTCCGAGCATCGTTGGAAGTAGTCAACTTGCAAGCAAAATTCGGTTGGAGTAATGCAAGTGTCAATGCACTTCTTCTATAAGTATAGAATGTGGCTTTTATATACTCTCTCCCTCTCTCTTAATGGTATTGTCTTCTAGGAATTATACTAATACACATGTTTGTTTTAGTTTGATGGGCAAAGTGTTGCCAGTTGATCACCACAGGCCTCCAGATCATCGACGAGCTAGATCGTATGTCATTGCACTTGGAATGGAGTATGAGTGCATCCATGCATGCGTCAATGATTGCATGCTATACCGCAATGAGCATGCACATGCTACCTCATGTCCCGTGTGCGAGGAGGCATGATACAAAACAGGTGTGAGTGGGGCACACCTACCCTGCAAGGTATTAAGAAATTTTCCATTAATTCCTCACATCCAACACATGTTTAAAAGCAGGTCTACCATGGAGCTTCTCACGTGGCACGCAAACTATCGCTCAAATGATGGAATGATGCGTGTCCCTGCTGAATCACCTTCATGGAGGCACATCGAAACTCAATGGTTAGAGTTTGGGTTGGAGCCTAGACACTTGATGCTTGGGTTAGCAAGTGATGGTGTCAACCCTTCAGCACTAAGTATACTTCATGGAGCACTTGGCCTGTGGTGATCGTCAACTACAATATTCCACCATGGGAGACAACCAAGAAGGGCAATATACTTCTTTCCTTGCTTGTGCCATGGAAGTACAAAGTGTCAAATATTGACATTTACCTCGAGCCCCTCATTGAGGAGTTGGAGGAGTTATGGAGAAGCATTCTGTGGTCGATGTCTCACTTGCAAAGGGGGGGAGAGAGGCTCAAGTGAGGGGAATCCTTATGTGGACTATGGACGACTTTCCTGGGCTTGGAGAGATTTCTGGTAACCCCCTGTCCTCTATCTCTGTCTCTCTCTCTCCCTTTAGCTCCCTTTATCTCACTTTAGTTCACTCATCTCTCTAGACAAATGATATGTATGCAGGGTTGTCCACATCGGGCCACAATGCATGTCCTACTTGCGGGCAATCGTTGGTGATGGAGAGGCCAAATTCCTGTGCAAGGTAAGCTATTCAAACAACCATCGTTTCTTACCCCAAGGTCATAGCAATCACAAGGCTCCAACAAATGGGAAGGCTCCTCTAAAGCTCACAATGGCAGATTGGGCAACCATTTGGGAGGAACACCACAACAACAATCCGGCTCCGTGTCCTCCACCAAAAGGTATGTTGAGGTATTCCATATTTTTAAGGCTTCCATATTGGAAGGACTTAAAAATACACCACCTCTTGGATCCCATGCACATATTCAAGAATGTAGCCCAAAAGCTATGGGACCACATTATTGGCAAGAAGGACTCTTAGGGGGCGAGGGAGGATTTGAAGCTTTTAAAACGTCTCCCCGCCTCTGCCACTCCACGGCGTGTCCCAAATGGAAAGATTGTGCTTCCTAAAGCACCGTGGATGCTAGCAAAAGAAGAATTAGACAAGGTGAAGGGTACCATTGCCTCTATTCGCACACCAACAGGATACATGAGGTCGCTACAAGGAGCTTTCACAAAAGCGGAGAAGGGTGGAAGTGTTCAATTGTATGGGTTGAAGTCCCGCGATTGACACAAGATGCTTCAGGTATTCTTCATACTCCCTATTCTATCTATAGTTTGTGTGTATGACCACCACTCACTTTTCCTTTTCCTGATTTACATTGTAGTTCATTATGCCGGTGAATATGCGTATATGTCGGGAGAAGAAAGTCAGGGACGCTATTTTCAAATTAGGAGAGCTAGTAAGGTACACCACAAGACTCCACTTGACTACAACGTTTTTATGTACACATTAATTTCAACTATCACTTAGTGTATCTTTGTGTGTTTTCTTGCAGATTTGTGAGCTCCAACGAAATCGAAATAGATGCTATCCCTGCTGCTCAAACACTTCCAACAAAAATTGTGTGTGACATTGAGGATGCATTTCCTAGATCGGTCCTTCTTAGTCAAATTCACCTCTTGGTTCACGTGGTGGAGAAGATAGCTATATGTGGAGTAGTGCACACACGATGGATGTTCTTCTCAAAGATTTTGTGCGGCTACGGTCTCAATGAGAGGCATGTATGGCCGAAGGGTGGATTGTTCAAGAGGCATTTGTTTACATATCAGAGTATTTGGCATGAGTTGATCCTTCAATGCATTGCATGTGGTCCGACGAGGAAGATTCAAGGATGACTTCACACTTGACAAGTGGAAAGGGGAAACTATTTAACATGGATATGAATCTAGCTCGAGTGGTCGATAACTTTTGCATTCTCAATGCAAAGATTATGACCAAGTGGGTGGACTTGTGGACAGTGGCAAAGTCCAGGCGTTTGCAAGAGAGGGAAGCATGGAAACAAGCACATGGAGGAAGGAGGGAACCCCCAGTGCCTAGACACCTTGCATGTTTCCCAGATCTCATTAGTGAAGAGTGGATTCATGAGAGAATGACTGAGGCAAAAGCGCGTGGAGAAGACATCACCAACAAAGAATGGGAGTATGCACGAGGCTGCATACCAAAGGTAGAGTACTCATATACCTAAACCATATTATCTCGCTATTTGTTGAAATTATCTTTAATATGTATTTGATAAATTAATATATTTTTCTATTTTGTAGTGCTTTTCCTTTAACTCTATGTGGTTAAAGGGTCGCAATGTCCATGAGACTTTTCAAGGGTGGGGATTTGTGAGATTTCCCTGCCCTTGTAATGTTTCATGACCATGATGAGCGTAGAACCACCATGGATTGTGCCATCATGGGCAACTTTGACACAAACGGTGATGAAGCCAGGTACTACAGATCTATTGAAAGGATACTAAAGGTTAATTTTAGAACCTTTCATAGCTTCATCTTCGAGTGCAAGTGGTTTGCAAATGTGTCTAGACGACATGAGAATGGCCTCTACATGGCGGACTCTAGTGTGCATCACATAGGGAGGTATGACAATTTAGTTTTAACGCGCAATTGTGAGCAGTTGAGTGACATGTACCTTTTTTATTCTTATTTACTTGTTGTATCATTAGTTATACCAATGTTACTCACTTTGAGATTCTATTTTATAGGTCATCTGTATCCCAGCAATACACCAACCAAAACTTTGGTTGGTAATTCCCGTAACACCTCCGGGGAGAACCATTTTTTCCACTAATGAAGTGGAGACTATCTTCCACCCTCTTCCACCTCCGACTTTGGATGAGGTGGAGACAAAGGAGAGGGAGGTCGATGAATCAAGTCTGGTGGCAGCAAGTCTTAGCGAGGATGATTGTCATGATGATGAGGATGATGAGATGGAGGATGACGAACTCGAAGATGATGAAGCTGGTAATGCATCCACAAATGACAATTCCGTTTCTCTCTTTATTGATCTAGGAGCCATGGGCTTAGAATTGTATGATTCTTCATGTACAGATCTTTTGGAAGATGATTCATAAACATTTTGTAGTTATGAAGTTTTTTGATCGTGTAATCCATTCACCTCTCTCTCCCTCCTCTTTCTCTCTTTAGATTTGAGAATATGATCAATTATGTTAATTAATTGACAATGATTATTTTAGTTGTAAACAAGGGTAATCTTAGGCTGGATTCAGACGAGGCTAGAGGAAGAAAGACTTTTTGCAGGTCTACCATCGCCTCGTCTAATGGTGTTGGAGGAAGAAGAGAGAAAAACAGAGAGATGTGGAGGGAGGCCAGCAGCTCTTCCGAGAGGGGGGGGGGGGGGGGGGTGTCGAAAGAAAAATGGCGGGCCCGGAGGAAGGTGATATTTACTGTAGCAAATATGCTTTTTCCATGCAACTTAAACGCCCCTATGGAAAGCATTTCCGCCGTAGCGTCTGGACCGGGCCTTATATCCCCTGCCACCTTCTCCCCCCCATTTCTGTTTCTCTCTCTCTCTTTCTTTCTCTTCATTTTTATAATTGAAAATTATATACAATACTCTTCAATTTTTATTGAGAGGAGGGAAACACCAAAATTTGAGAGGGGGGGGGGGGGGGGGGGGGGGGGAAGGGGGGATTTAATCCAGAATTTGAAAGTTTAGGCGCTAAATTTGGGAAGCGAATATAACGACGATAATGGATGCGGTAATGACCGCGGTAATAATAACGGTAACAATAACAGATACAGTCGTGGTAATACTTTAAACACAAAAAAGAAACCCCCACCCTCCTCTCTCTTGTTTCTCTCATTGAATTTACACCTTCTCTCTACAAAACGCAGTAAAACAGTGTGGTAAACACTTGGAGATTTTCATAGTGCTATATCTTTCTGTTGTAGGGATAAGGAGTGCATTGCTCATCTTTTTTTTTCCAATTGCTCATTTAGAAGCCCGACCTCATAAACTTTCTGGCTTTGAATGGACTTGTGCCTAGCAATCATGATCTTTTTGTCATATTTCTCCTGGGCTAGAGCCTCCTTCAGATCTTTTAGCTCTTGGAAAACTAAGGCTAGTTTTTATATGGTATAAGAAATTTTGGGGTGTCTTGTATTTCTAGGAGTTGAGAGAGTTTTGTTTTTACCACCCCATAAGATTCCCCAAGCTTTACATTGTTCCGTCGTTCTTTTTCAAGCTTGTCCTCTAGCATTTTTTTCTCAACCTGTAGATTTGTGTTCGCTTCATTGAAGGCTTGAGCTTCTTGGTAGTAATGAGCAGCATTTTCTTGCTCTAATTGCAATTCTTTCTGGAGCTCAATTTGTACTCTTTGTAATTTTTGAATTGTGTTTTGTAGATGGAGGCTCACCCCAATTGCTCTTGCTGCTTTTGCTTTAGTGTCTTCCAACTCCATTCCCCCTAGGTTATTGAGCACTCTTTGACATTGGAACTTAAGTCTAATTTGCTCCAAATTCTCATCAATGTCAAAGTAGTTGACTATCTGCTTGCCTTCTTCTATGATTGCTTGGGAGCGAGGAGACATATACCTTTTATCTGTAGCCTATGATAGTCGAGAGGGACAAGCTTCCTCTTTGCATATTTTCATTGGTGCAGCTAAAGTGTGTCAACCGTAGAAGAGGGCACAAGCAGTGATATGTATGTATGAGCACATGTATGGTACAGGGATTGAGTAGTTACCTCGGGGGGTTCACTATGTGTAAAACTACCATATTACGTGCGTTCAAGACATGTTTGTAAAACCCCTTATTTGTAAATTTTGTTAGGAATATTAATGTACCGTTTTCTTTTAAAATCTGTAAGTTTTTTTAAAATTTGAAAAAATAATGTCCTTTTGTATATATATTTTTGTAAGTTTCAAGAACTTTAAATACCCTTCTGTTGAACTCAGGTGATACGTTACATTTTTCTTAGGTGACCTCCCGGGGGTAGTTACAAGAGTCATGGGCATACATATAGCAACAAATGTGTATGGATGATGTGGTATATACGCCAAAGATGAGGACTGGTAAAAAAGCACGCGGGCACGACTGCTTAAGGAAAGGAAGAGAAAACCCTATGGATACACACACAATTCTAGTAAACCCTATGGATACACACACACATATATATTAATGAGTTCTTTTTTATTTCACAGTCTCACATGGCTTGACTTTTCTTACATTCTATAGCTTAATTCTAGTCAATATTACAGAAAGTCTTTTTTATTAAGCGGTAGTCGCCTGAATTTCCTCCCCACAAAGAAGCAAACCAAAAATACTAGCCTAAATTTAAAATTTGCAAGATTTTTGAGCTTTTTTCTCACATATTTCACTAGTTTTTCTTCCCTTTACCATGGTTTGCAACTAGCTAGTCTCCATTTTCAACCGGCTCAAGGCTAAGCTGAGGCAATCCTTTCTTGGACACTGATTCTACTTAAACTCAACCTAATGATTTTATCATGTTCTAATTGTTTTAGAAAGCCACCGTGATTATTTCACTTGTTTTTTTTAGACATGGATGCCCAAGGGGGCCATCCAAGGCTTTCCTATGGAGCAAGCAGAGGACATGTCACCTCAACTCGACCCTCCAACTTGACTCAAGTTCCTACCGGCTTTCAAGATAGGACAATAGCCATCAATCACACAGTCCATGCAAGGCCTAGTGCTAGTGGAGAGTCATGAGTCATGCTCTTGCGACCTCAAATATTTTTAAGCATTCTTCTATATAAAAAATGGAGCTTACATGGGAAAGGATGGGACTTTGCGGCTCACGGTGAATGTCGGCCACCACTATTTTCTTGCCCAAGGGTGCTTTCTCACACAAGGAAATTGAGGGGCAAGATGACCCAAAGCATGTATGATTGATATCTACAACATATTTGGTGGTGGTGAATAAAGTTTAGTATCAAAACTAGCTATTCAACATCAAAATTTGTTTGTACAAGGGCTCAAGCCTGGGCAAAGTGTGCCTTCTTCGAGAATTTGACATGCTCAAACCAACATTGTATTCTCAAAAGATCTAAGAATATAAGTATCAAATTAGAGTTTGAAATTTTGCATTTAATTATATTTTATAGTTTGAACGGGCATGTATGCCTGACAATGGCGGTAGTGCACAAAATTCGGCTACAACGGCAGAGCTTATTTTGGATTATGACGACATGCAAAGGCTAGGACGTCGAACACGGTTTCAAAATTTTAAGGAAAAGATCTTGATCTAAAGCAGAAAGGCAACAATGGGTAAGTTATTGAGTTACAATAAATCATGTATAGACAAAGTCTATGGCTTGTACACAGTAAAGGTATTTGGCATGGCCAATACCATTATTGCAATTGAAGAAGCCGACATGCATATTTTTCTTCTAGTTCAAAGTTTTCTATTTGCTAGGGTATGGATCCTAGGAAAGTGTACTAAGCCCAATGCAGTAAAAAACAGTCATGATCAACCCATTGTTGGCAAGACACATCCAACGGGGTTATAAGGGTAAATGCAAGCAATATTGGGCAACTCAGATACGCTCTGTGTGTGCAATTACTATATTTATTTCTATGCTTATAGTACGGTATCCTACTCAACAAGGTCAACAATCGGCAGGGTTATTTTCTTTTAACTCGATCTAGTATGAAAATGCCATAAAAATTTGTTGAAATGCAAAGTTACATGCTAAATCCAACACAAGAAAATCACATCAAGAGGTGCTACAATTTTGGTATCAAGGGTGGAAATTCAAGCAAGTCGATAGGAAAGATATAATTTATAATTCTAAACCAATCTTGGAGAAGTTTTTACCATGCCAACTTGACAAGAAAAAGTTATTTTAGTCAAGCGAATCATAGAAGTTAAATGAAGTTTGATAGGTACCTTTGTTGAGCTATTTACTACCACCATATTGGGTAATCAATGATTCTCAATGAGATGCACAACTTCACAAGGCCAACTCTCTCTAAAAGCTCAGTAAGGTTGATTTCTTTTGCTTTGACATTTGTGTGTCAATAGGAGCACCTATTAGCTATGAGCAATTAGAACCCATTGCATCTCATCTTTTTGATGGACTTCTATGAAGCAAGGCTTTACTTCAAATAAAATTGCATAGAAGTTTCCAATGTTTGGAATATTCTTTTAGCATACAAACTTGGTAAACCTTTGCAGCATGTTCACGTGATTTTTCATTGGAGGGTGGTATGAATCACACCACTAGGAAATGTAAGGTACATCTAAAAAATCTAAATTTATAAGCCTACATGGCTATGGGCTAGATTTCGATGAAGGCTACTCGCCTAAGACGGGTGCACAAGATAGACCATTCCAAGTCTTTCTTGATTTTAAATTTCTATTTGAAAACGATATCCCTATTGTGCAAAGCAAAGCTCTTTGACAAACTTAACGAGGATCAAGGCTTCCATGTCATACCAAAGTACTATGTATTGACTTAGGATCAAGGAAATGGCACACATGTTTGAAAAATTAGCAATATTAGGATATAAGCTCATAGTTATGTTTGGAAATGACAAACTATGATGTATCCATACAAGTAAAAATCATGCAAGGCACGTATGACATCGATTCAAACTGCTGAGACCATCATTAAATCCAAGGGCTTGTCACTTTACTTTTTTGATATATGCATGTATGGAATTTCAGTAGGGTGGGATTAATTCCACCCCATCATTGTTTATGTTTTCACTCTTACATTAGCTACTCTATTCTAGAAGAATTGAGGCTAGTATATTAGCTTGTGATAGTTGTATATCTATACAATGATGGGCACTTTACATCATTTTCTATATGCACAAGGTGCAACCAATATAGATGAATGTTTTTGTGGTAGCAAATAGGAATGGCATAGCTATTAACAAATTAATTCATGAGACAATATGACTAGAGTAAGAGCGCCTCAAATTAGGTGATGTCTTGTTTGCACACCCAAGAAGATCTATAAGACTACCTTATTTGGGTTGTTGAGACTCTTTCTCTTTTTTTCATAGAGAGATATAATTATTTCAAGATCTAATTGTTAATAACATTCCAACAAGAGGGAATCTGTTGTTTAATTTATAGCACTCAAATGTTGTGCGTGAAGGAATAGTATTTGTAGGGTTACGATCGCGGACTAAAGCTAAATCACTCAATGGTCATTGGTTGGACTCTTCACAATTGTACTTTCAAGGAAACATCCTCAATCCACCAAGGGGTAGTGGATAGGTTCAACTTCACAGGATGATTACAAACACTTTTGGACACGATAGCAAGGAAATGGAAGTGTTGGTGGTATAATCTAGCCGGCTCTTCTTTTGTTTGTGAATAAGGTCTGTGAAGGTGGCCGCAAGGTTTCTTTTGTGAAAGTTCCGGCCGTCTTCCTATCCCTTGCTCTCATTTTCATTCCTTTTGTGGGCAGTCTGAGTACTTCTGCCACTATTTCCTTGGTGATCACCACTTCAACTTTATTCCCTTGTGGGTCAAAAATCTGTGCAGTTCCATCTTCTTTGATCATGGACAAAAGCTCCTAAGCTTTTTGGAAGTCCACTCCACACGGCTCTTGTTCATAAAAATCTATGAGTCCTAGCCATTGGTTGGCTTCTTTGTTTTCGGGCTTTGTAGTGACATCATACACTTCTTTTAGTAGGAGTTTCAACTCTACCTGATGTCCCTCCTTGTTCTTGAATCTGCCAGTGAACACTGTGGTGTGATGCTCTTCAAGTTGTTCTTTTGAAAGATAGATTGCCTTGGCGGTTTTGGCTAAATCGGGGTCCAGTTGGTATGCTGGTAGTTTTTGCAACTTTTCTTTCTTGTTGAGCTTCTTCTTAGCCCTCTCTGCTTCTTGCATGGCTCTTGTTCAATGAATAGAGTGTCAAAAGTTAGCAGATTTGATGGATTTTTCTTTGGAATGTTCTTTAGTCTGAAATGTGAACAAGCATAGATGCATACAAGTAACAAAATTGTAAAGTCCAAACAACAATTTGCAACCAAAGTAAATAGTCAAATAAATAATCGTGATTATTTACACCAGTCACAAGTTTCTTGCAAAACTTAAACATTTTGACATAAACACATTCTATACGCCTAAAACAAGTCCAAATTGAATTTGGTCAAGTTTGGTTTTGTCGGCATCACTTTGTGCTTTGTCGACTCTGAAATCACCAATTCTATGACTACACTGCCTATTGAGTTGGTTTGTCACTTGTGAGGCTTTGGACTTGTCCTCAACATAGTCGTGAAGCAACTCATCCAATCCTGGCTCATTTGGAGTTAGTTTGACCTCATATGTCGAATTTGACGCTTTGTAGCCTTCGAGCCTTTTTTTGCTTTTCGAGGGCTTTGCTTGATTGATTTCACAAAATCAATCATATACATTGTATATAAACCTTACAGACAAGCTGTCTATGGAGTCAAAACCAAATTCTGGCATCTGCGAAAAACCTGGCTTTTCTACTGTGGACCCCCTCCACCCCTGTCGAATGGTCAACTGATAATAAAGAAAGGTTCTATTATGTTAAGGCATTCTACAGTTCAAATCTCATCTAATTTGGTCGAGCTAACAGGCCGCTATGGTCAATTTTTGGTCGTAGGTCTTCGTACACTGCTCGGATTCTAGGTTTTTTTCTAAGGGTTTAAACTAGCTACTTGCCCTACAAAATGGATCATTGATGAGTAAAGAACTTACCCCTCATGTCTCGAGTGAGATGGCACTGAAAATGGGCAAATATTGTAGACTACAAAAAGTACGCGCGAAAGAGGTCGAAAAGCTCTCTTTGCAAAGGTAACAAGTGGAAATGAGGTGGTTTTAGCCTACCTGGGATATCTACACCCGGACTTCCCGAACCATTTTTCCCCAGATTCCCACATTAGTCCTACTAGGCCGCAAAATCGATGTTAGACTCAAAAATTTCCCCGATCGGATTCCTTTAGCTGATTCTGCAAGAATTTTGCAAAAGTAGGTATGGCTGTCTAATTTAGGCTTCTCGCTTCCATCTTCTTGTTCCATTGAAAAATTTTGTGCTTGTCCATCTTTTCTTTTTGATCACCGCCATGTCTTCCGTTTTTCCATCTGAGCTCCTTTGTTATTTATTATTAATTTTTGACCTGTTTATTGAAAAAATCAAAGAAAATAGCAAAATGCACTAAAAAAGCAAAGTGAAAATCCAATAATTAAGAAAATCCATTGAAAAACAGAGCTTTATTGTTTTTTGTTGGATTTCTCCATTTTTAAGTCTTAATATCGAGAAAAATAAAAATAAAAAACCAAAAAGGACTATTTTTTATGATTTTTTGATAGTATATATACTATTTACACTCATCGGGAAGATATTATCAGTGAATTTTTCCTTGATGATGAATTATAAGGGCATTATTAGATAATTGTGCAAAAAATCACACGTTAACATGGAACTTTTTCCTCCCTCTTTAAACATTACCCTTAACTACTTAGTGCCTTTTTCTCACCATTAGTAGGTTGGTGTACTTGGTGCGGAATGGTGTGGTGGAGTCTTCTGAGACACAGCTCTCCCTTGCTTGATTGGTTTTACGATTTTTGGATAAGATAAGTGCTCCTTTTTCTGCCAATTCCATTTCAAGTTAGGTTCCTTGCTCGGAGATGCTCATCTCTGTGTTTTGACCCTTGAAACCTTCTTTGGTTTTGTCGGTGATGTTTTGCACACCCAAATTTGAATCGGTTTGTCCTTAAGTTGTGCTTTTGGTACCCAAATTTTCCTAACTCCTTGCATGCTTCTTGTAGCATTTGCTTGTCGAGAGGATAGAGAAGATTGATTACTTCGTGGTTTGGTCTGCTGATTGCTTGCTTTCCATTCCTCCTTGCTTGGTGCAATTGGAACAATGAGTTGCCCACCTTTAGGTGATAGCCACTACAACAAAAAAGGGGCCTTCGACGCAGGTTTCGACACATTCCATCGAAAAAACCATCGATATACGCGTCCCTACAAAAACGTCGCTATATGCGTCGATATACGTGTCGAAAGGTAATATTATCGACGCATATTTTGACGGGCTTAATGACGAATATAGCAACGACCATAAAAAAAAAAAAAATATCTTGGGCAGAGGACAGGCAGCCTGGCCTGTGCCCAGTGAAAAGATAGACACAGCCACAGCCAGACTGCCTGTCCTCTGTCCAAGAAAGCGAGCAGAACCAAAATCAATCGTGCTCTCTCTCTCTCTCTTTCTCTATCTACTATCTCTCTCTCTCTCTCTCTCTGCCTCTATAGCTATCTCTAGTTAATTATCTCTCTCTCTCTCTATATATATATCACTCTCTATCTCTCTATTTCTCTCTCTATGTCTATGTACCCTATCTCTCGTTCTTCTCTCTCGATCTCGCTCTCGCTATCTCTCTTTCTCTCTCTATTTCCCTATTTCCCTATCTCTTCTCTCTACTCTCCACTTCCCTATCTCTCTCTCTCTCTCTCTCTCTCTCTATATATATATATATATATATATATATATATATATCACTCTCTTTCTCTCTTTCTCTCTCTCTATTTTCCTCTCTCTCTCTCTCTCTCTCTCTCTCTCTCTCTACTTCCCTATCTCTCTACTGATCAAACGAGCGACTGAGCTAGGGAGATCCAAACTCCCACGACTGCGCAGGACTACACAACATCGACAGAGGCTGCATCAGAGGATCCAGGTCACTTTGGCTCGACATTCACAACGCCCGGTCAGACTACTGACCATGGAGGAGATTGATGAGATCCGCTAGTGACAGATGTTGGATCTTTTATGATCTACCTATCCCAGCTAGCTGTTTTAGCTGCTTAGTCCACACCCAGCAGTTTTAGATTCCATAATATTTTATTTTGTCATTTTGTCATCTTGTTACTCGGACTTTGTATCTGATCCACCACATTGTAACTTTCTGGTCTCATAGGTCACTTTGGCCTTTTGAAGACGTTAATATAACATTTTATTTCATTTCTCTCTTTAATTTTAATTTCCTACGCGTACATTAATTCTCTCTCTCTCTCTCTCTTTAATTTCCTACACGCACACCCACTTCTCTCTCTCCCTCTCTCTCTCTAGGTTTTTAATTTCTTATTTACACACACACACACACATTTCTCTCTCTTTACTCTCTTTGATTTTCTACACACACACATACATGTCTCTCTCTCTCTTTCTTTAGTTTTTTACACACACGCACGTTTCTCTCTCTCTCTTTGATTACCTACTGACCCACACACACATTTCTTTCCCTCTCTCTCTCTTTCCTACACACACACACTTCTCTCTTTCTCTCTCTTTCCTACACACACACACACCGCTCTCTCTCTTTCCTACACACACACACACCGCTCTCTCTCTCTCTATCTCTTTCTTACACACACACACACACAATGTAGAGAGAGAGAGAGAGAGGGGTTGGGGGGGGGAGATTTTCATAATACCTGCGCAGCAGGTGTCGGCCAAGATTTGAGTGTGCGCGTCGCAGGGGAAAATGGCCCCTGCGCGCGGGTTTCCCTTTTTTCCCCCAATTTTTTTGCGTCGAAATGTGCGTCGATATACTCGTGGTAATGTTCGTTGATATACGCGTGGAAAAGTATGCCTTGCCACGCGTATTTCCACGCGCATATCGATGGATATTTCGACGCATATATCAACGGGATGAAAGTACCTCGATATCCTCGTGGAAAGGTATGGCCGTCGATATATACCACATCGATATCTTGATGTTATGTTGTAGTGAGCTTGAGTTGATTTGTATCCCAATGTGGTATTGCTTTGTATATCCAAATCCACGGAATTCCAAGAATCATCGTCTCATTCATGTGTTCATCTGGTAAGCATACAAACTGATCAGGACATGAACATCCATGTACTATCACGTTCAAGTTGACTACTCCCAATGTTGGTGTTGGATTCTTGTTGCATCCTTTGATTGTTGGTATTCCTGCTGCCAAAGACTAACTTGTTCCTTTCTTGTACGTGGAATAACGAACTGCAATTACTCTAGCTCTTGTGTCGACCAAAGCATTTGTGCTATGATTGTTGAGCTGTACTTTGATGCGTAGGTCCATTCCGTCTAACCATCCATCATCTATTGAAACTGCATCTTTAGGAAATTCTCATTGTCGGTCATCTATTTCCATACTATTGATGGGAATTGGTATCTGTTGATTCCTGAGAGCAGCTTGTCGTTTGAGTACCCGAAGCTGAGCTTCCTCTTGGGTTTCATCAATAACCTACTGTCGTTTAATCCTCCTTTTCTTCGCTGCATACATTCTTTCTAGCAATTCATTGGTCAGCTACAAATTGTATTTCTTTAAACGGCATCCACTAATCCAATTAGCCATTGGTTCACCATCTAGGGTGGACAACTTTACTGTTCCACTTGAAGATACATCTTCAATGATAAACGGTCCATTTCCCTTTTTCTTAAACTTGGGACTGTGTTGCTTAAGGGATTAGATTAAAACTAAGTCCCCTTTCTTGAAGATTTTTTTTATTAGATGGGAATCAAAATAACTATTTTTGTTTCCGCTTTTGTGCATAGATGTGAGCTACGGCATTTAGCCTTTGCTCATCTGATTCTAGCTTTTCTAAATCTTCAAGTCTTTATGACAGTCCATGTCCAATTCACTCAATATCCTTAGCTACACTTAATGTCGGCAATAGAAATTCTATTGGCAGTATGGCATCAAGACTATGAACAAGGTTAAAGGGTGTAGCATTTAAAGCTATTTTGAATGAAACTCGATAAGCCCAGACAGCTGCATGGAGATTCATTTCCCAGTCTGTCCTTCCTGAACTAACCACATTAGGAGAAATTAAAGTTGGACTCACTTTTGGGCCTTTTAGTTCTAGAGAGAGAGTGGCGCTCGACTAATGAGGAAGAGGCTAACGTTACGCTGAAAATCGATATTTTGGAGTCAAGCTCTTTTAAAAAAAGGGAGGAAATATTATTTTTGTTCATCAAATTGCACAATTTCACGCTTTCAAGGCATAAATGCCATAAGTCGTACTAACTCTGTACCGATGAATTTCAAAACTTTCATTGAAGACTCTATCTAGTCTCTTTGTTCCCACCCAAATATGACTTTGAGTAGCTCTACTTCCCTCTCAAAACTTCTTCCCTTTTTCATATTTGCGCTAACCTTTCTATGTATTCTACTGCACACCATGACTACTTCTCAAAGGCCTAGCACTATCATTGAATCTGTTAGCATTTTTAACGGTTATATTACAGATGATCAAGCATGGATACCATCTCGAATAACTATCGGAAGTTGGGTTCTACTGCAAACTAGGAGGAGGAAGAGGAGGCAACGCAATGATTTCGTGGAGGCTTTCAAGGGACAAGTTAAAGAGTTTAAAGTGTGTGCACATAGAAAGCGGGTGAAAGAGGTCCTCATACAACATGCTTTCCAGCATGCACACTTAAGGTTACAAACATCTCCTCCAAGTTTTCCAAGGCATCGACCCAATTGTAAGTTATTTTGACTATCTCGCTTAGTGCATGATTATATTCGAAGGTTAAGTGGTGGATATTATCTTTGGTATGTTTCACATATTTATCCATCGAATAGGACAGATTGGCAACCAGTTGAGAGCATAGTTGGGATATTTGATGCTTTCCATGCATTTATTAGTGAGCAAATATACCAAGGAGGACAACACAAGGAACTTGCATATAAAGGAATTTCCTTTTATGATATTTCATATGTGGAACCGAGAACTTCCATTGGTTGGGGTCGTGTAGCTCCTTTGACATGAAGGATTGGTCTTTTCCAGCTTCGCAAACTAGTGAAAGCTTTAGGAATAAGTTGTTTTAGGATATACAAAAGTCCCTCAAGTATTCAATTGCCACAAAAATAGTTGGGCTTGCACTATTTATACCTCTTGAAGTGTTTGTAGATTTTTTCTTCGATGAGCAAATAAGAACTACTGCAACAATGTTCATTTGCAAGTCTGAGAGCTGCTTGGACTTTTTAGATGATAATTGGGATAGGAAACAATCACATAACAAAATCTGTATTCTGCAAAAGAAGTCCATAATTTACAAGTTCATTATAAGCTCTCAAAATTTCTTAGTGTCGTTTTACTATATTAGATATCATCTTCTTAGTGGGCAGCTTATTCCACTCGACCAAGATATAGAGAATAGCCTCGAGAACAAACCTTTATCAATGGAGCTCTACTTTCGAGACAGCCTACTTACTATGATGGAGACAATGTCAAGCACAACTCTTGCACAGCTTACGGTAGATCTTACATGTGAAGAACTTCTACTTTTGCCGGAATTGTATGCATTCACTCTCAACAATAGAAAGGTGCTTACTAAATCAATGAATTTTGATTGTCTTTAATACATTAAGACAAAATCTAACTTTTTCTTCTTTTCAGGATTCCAAGATGCAAGGAGAAAACAACAATGTGTAAGGAGTCACTAGCAAATACACTTCACTTAATTGCTTCCACCGGAAGCTAGGTCACATATCTTGTGCACACAAAGAGCTTTGATGCCATGCAAACCATGATGTACTCTTCAAAATGACTAATGTAGAGACATTTTGTGGCGGTCAAACAATGTTTCAAACATGTACATTTTCATTGTCTCAAAACTTTACATATTGTGTTGTTTCTGTCAAGATTTATACAAGTAAATTGCTCCCTTTCCCTGCTACTGTCCTCTCCCCCGGGTTTGTGACACTCGTCTCTTATCCTCTCCCCCCAGTTGCTACCACTCGTCCCTTGCCCTCTTCTCTGGCTTCTCCCCTGCCCTGTGCTCCGGTTGCTGCTACTTCTGCCTCTGGGGACGTTGGTCTCGGGCATCCTTTCACGTCGCTCAAAATCATGGGCCTCTTCCATGGCTTCCCATGCTTCTTTCACCTTTGAAGCTTCCCTCTGTTCTTGCTCTTGCCGTCGACGTGTAGCCCATTCCTCTACTTCTGCGGCGTCCTCATAATATTGATTTATTGCTTCTTGCATATTTCTAACTTCTTCTTGAGTCTGATTGTGGCGTTGCATCATTTCGTTAATGCGAGCCTTTTCGAACTCCTCAACTCTTGCCGCTTCCTCTCTTGTGCGTCTGTTTATAATTGAAGTTTTTGTAGAAGCATGATAAAGACATTTGTTGCTTCATATAAACGTTGCCGCAAACAATGAAAAAACATGATTACTTACGCTCGGTACATCCATAATTTAACTGAGGAGAAACAGGGCATTCAAACAGGTTCACCAACCACTGCTATAGTCATCAGTCTGCGTGGGCACGGTTACCCGTTTGTGCCGGACGGTATTTCCTAGATCATGTTCTGGCAAAACATGGTCTACACAGCATACAAGTTTTTTCGCGGCACTACATACATAACCACTTGAGTCAGCAACACATTACAAAGAGACACTGCTTCCAAATGTACCCAAATGGGCCTTACGTTTTTACACGATCGTGAAATGCCTTGCTTTGCCCGGAGTTTGCGTAGTAAACAATCTTAGCTTCCATGTCAAATAACACCAGACTCCAATGATCACTACAAAGACACCATCAAAGATGAGGAGAAAGATTCTAAATGCAACATGGTTTTTACAAGGCAAGAAAAAACTCACGATTGATTGTATGCAGTGACCAAAAAGCGCGCTAGATCAAAGTTGGCTCTGCTAAATCAGTTCATCAGACTCAAAAAGGAAACTGAGTTGTTCTGCAGATAAGGCAATATCAGTGGATCTATTACGTATACTTTGTCTTGAACCTCAGGGGGCAAAAGCGAGACAACGTGGCTAACATGAATCAATGGTAGAGATTAGACTTGAGGTATTTCAGCGGGCTATCACTGCCACAAACCCATGATTCAATACCGAGCAAGTGGGGCAACTATCGAATTCCATCCGCCAGTGACTCTCTTGGTATTGACCCATGTCTTAACGGTAGTGAGCCACTTATAGAGAAAAACTTGACGAGTGCCGCGAAGACATGGGTCAATACCGAGCGAGTAGTACCACTATCCAATTCCATAAGCCACTGTCTCGCTTGGTATTGACCCATGTCTCGGTAGAGACCCGTTTAATGAACCAAACGTGACTTTTAAAGATCATGAGAATTACCAAAAAGCAACATTGACGACCTCATTTGTTGCGTTGGAGTTGGTGAAACTGTGCATGCACAGGAAGTCTTGATGATCGAGGTTGAAAATGCAGGCCTCCTATGACCTTCCAAGCAGCAGTATCTGTGCATCTCGAGGTGCTGCGCTGAACAGAACTCTCAAATTCTCTTCATTCTCTTTGTTGATTTGCTCATTGACTCATTTGATACGTTGGATGGCCCTTGTGATGCAGAGCGTTGCCCTTGCTTTTCTTGAGATAACTCCTTGGCTACCTCAGGCTCCTCCCTAACAGCCGTAGGGTCCTCCCTAACAGGCACATGCTCCGGATCATTTTCCTTCAATATTGGTTCCTCCATAAATGCCTCAGGGTCCACCCTGGCCTGCTCTTGCCCCTCATGAGCCCTTACTGGCTGCGGATCCTCCATGACTTGCTCATTTTGGTGTCTAGATGGCTCCTCGATAACTATCTCTGTTTCTTCCATGACTGCCTAGGGGTCCACTCTGGCTTGCTCATGCCCCTCTGTGGCTATCTCAGCCTCCCCATCTATGTCGTTTCTCTCGACCCGTGATGATCGGGTCCTTCTACTGTTTGTTTCATCCCTAGGCGGCTCTTTCTGTCATGCATGAGGATGGAGGGGGGGGATGTTGAGAATATCCATGGTTCTACTATCCCGGATAGGCACTGGCTAAAGCAGCCCATCATACGGAAACGCAGCCTCCGAAGAGTATCAAAATCCCTTGGCATGATAGTAACGCGGAGTGCATGGGCAGCCAAGATATATCCATTTCTGAAGAATTCAACAAGAAGCTTCTGTAATTTCTTGAAGGCAGAGTAGTGCATTGTTGGCCCATCGCATGCCGACTCTGCAGTGCTCGCAAATCTCCCACACTACTCGCTGGGAAGGGATACGTGGAATAGGAGGTTGAACGTGTCATTCTATCCTGCACAGCTCTTGCAGTATACCTCTGTGTGCCTCATATCGGCGTCTTCTTGATTGAGCATTCAAAGATTCACATGTTGCCCTCCTAGCCGTGGCCTTTACACGAGGCATCTCTACAAATAGCATAACACAAAAAGACAATTTGTTTGTCAGCACAAGGGACTTCAGATTTTAGAAAAGCTGTGTACCAAGCGAACAGGTGTGTCGGAAAGAGTTTTCCTTCCCTTATTCACTCGGTAGTGACCTTAGACAATAGTAATAACAGACATCATTTATATTTTCTTAGGTCAGTACCAAGCGAGCAGGTGGATCGGAAAGAGTTTGCCTTCCCTTATTCGCTCGCTAGTGACCTCAGACAATAGTAATAGCAGACATCACTTATATTTTCTGAGCTCAGTACCAAGTGAACAGGTGCATCGGAAAGAGTTTTCCTTCACTTATTCTCTCGGTAGTGACCTCAGAAAATAGTAGTAGTAGACATCATTTATATTTTTTGAGGTTAGTACCAAGAAAACAGGTGCATCGGAAAGAGTTTGCCTTCCCTTATTCGCTGGGTAGTGACCTCAGAAAATAGTAATAGCAGACATCAATTATATTTTCTGAGGTGAGTACCAAGCAAACAGGTTCATCGAAAAGAGTTTGCCTTCCCTTATTCGCTTGGTAGTGACCTCAGAAAAGTGTAATAGCAAGCGAACAGGTTTGCATCCCCTGCAACAAAATACCAATGTGAAGGAGACATTTAAGTCCATGCGGTCTTAACTATCATGTCGTTCCCTCCCATCACCTCCCCTAATCTGGGGGGGTGGTACCATTGCTTCTCTCTCCCACATCTATCTCTCATGAAACCGCATGGCGGTACCACCCCTCACAGACCACTCATCAGCCGGAACCTAGGCTCTACTTTTCAAGCATGTCCATCTAGTCTATTTAACCAACATTTTTTTTAGAACCTCCCTCAGGGTTTCGCAGAACAACTACAAGAATCTTAGGATAGTGGTGATGCCTTTCCAAGGTATACTCCTGCAGAGCCCGCACGATCGCATCCGGGACCTCCTAAGGAGATCCCCCTTGGCCCTCCCCCGATGTTACCCTTAATGTTCTCGACCAACACAGCCCGCGAGTGGCTGCTGTCAACACGGGAGTCAATTCTCAACATAAGCCACTGGTAACTCTTTGCTTTCTGCTCCTAGTTTGAAGAGCATATTTGCTAAATGCTCTGTGCAGGTTGCTAGCATGAAGCTGGAACAAATTCTGAGCATCAGGTACAAAGTCTCAATCCTCAAAGACTCTTTGAAAGCAAGAAGGACTGAAGACCTGCAGCGATTGCTCTGTGGAGGCTATCTATAATTGGCTACAGGAGATGAAGGATGAAGTGCTTGAGCTAGCCAGTAAATATGAGGAAGCCATTAACTTTTCCAACAGGCTTCAGGAAGAGATAGTCTAGTTGTGAAGGAAAAGGACTACATGGTTATTGCGAACCCTAAACCCCCAGAAATTAGTAGTCCACTCTTTGTAAAGTCTGAAACTTGGCGTTTGCGCCTGTCCCTAGTGTTTTCTAACTCAAAACCCCCTACATGGGTGTTAAGTTGTAATTTTGCTCCTCACTTATAAATTCAAAACGCGTATTTGGTAAAACAAACCCTAAACCCGCAACAAATTGGATTTAGCTTCCCCTTATTTGCTTAGTATTGACCTCTGTACTAGCAGACATCACTTATATTTTCCGAGGTCAGTACCAAGCGAACAGGGGCATCGAATAAAGTGGCCTTCTCTTATTCACTTGGTACTGACTAAGGAAAAGTGTAAAAGCAAAAATCCTATGGTAAAGACGATGGTCAGTACCAAGTGAACAGGTGCAACAAACAGGGTTTACCTTCACTTATTTGCTTGGTACTGACTACACAAAATACAAGTGCACAAAAGGGTAGTAAGTAGCATACCTCTTCTTTGTGTGTAGAGTTCTGCGTCACTAAAGCACTGTAGAACAGGAGTAAGAGAAGGATGCGCGAGAGTAAGAGGTGATGCGCAAAAAGAGTTGGGATGGTTTGCTTACCACGTAGCGTCGATGGGGGTAGAGTTAATTAAAATGATGTGCAGTAGAGGACGCGAAAAGAGGTAGAATAGTTGAAATGTTTGGTGGGGGTACTGCTTCTAAACTTAGAATGCTTACCTCGGCGAGGGTGACAACTTCACTTATGCGCGAGATTATGGTTGGTAAATCGTACTATATGGGAATTTGAGACCATTTATTATTGTTTGTTCGTGTGAGTGTAGCCCACGTGCCTTTTTGAGTGACCGTTTAGGGTCAGATAGACGCCAATTGTCCTTGCAGTCGCCATCTCCATCTCCAAGTGGAACAAACAGATCGCCGTTGCCTTTGCCTTTTTTGCGCTCTTCCCCTTGGCCAACTCTCGTGATTCTGCGTTTAGAGTCACATGCGATTGCCCTTACAGTCGCCATCTCCATCTCCAAGTAGAACAAACACATCGCCATTGCCTTTGCCTTTTCTGCACTCTTCCCCTTGGCCACCCCTCGTGATCTTCTGTTGAGAGTCAGACACCGATCGCCCTTGCAGTCGCCGTCTCCATCTCCAAGTAGAACAAACAGATCGCCATTACCTTTGCAATTTCTACACTCTTCCCTTTGGCCACCTCTCATGATCCTGCGTTGAGCGACCTCCACTGAGTCGAGTCCTTTGCTGCCGTGTCGCCATCGCCATCACCACTCGGCACCATTGGATATTGCAGAGAGAGGTTCTTTCTCCCTCCCTCTCTCCCCTTCCTGTGTGTTATTAAGTGTGTGCGCACCGAAGCCACTGCGTTAGGGTAAGATTAAAAGTCTCAAACCGCATGGTTGGATAATTACTCCTTATGTGACCGTGCCTGAGTTTGGGCATAGTGAGTGAGTAGGCCTATATATCTATCACGAATAACACTCAATGCTCTGTTCTTATCCACCTGTTCTGAATTCTTGGGTCACAGAATAGAACCAAGATTGCATTCACTTTTTTGAGATTGACACACACTTGTAATTTTCCATTCTTCTTGGGTACTACCACAATTGGAGACACCCAATCTGTGTGTTTAATTTCATAAATAAATTCGGATTCCTTTAGTTTCTCACTATCTTCTTTGATTTTCCTGGAAAATGTTCCAGTATATGTGTATGGCCTTTGTCTACTTGGTTTCGCATCATCTCTCATGGCTATGGTATGTTGAAAAATTTCTGGATCAGTACCCTTGAGATCCTTGTAAGACCACGCGAAGATATCTCAGTATTCTTTCAGAAAGCTTAGCAAAATCTCTTCTTCTTTATTTGTTAGGTTATTTGCAATGTAGGCGGCCCTAGGTTATTCCCCTGGTTCAGCCAAGTCTATCTTTTTTGTGTTCTCGGGCCCTCCGTATGACTCCCCCTATTTTCGTGATTTTCTACAGGTTGTCCCACTATGATTTTTTGATCTTGATGGTATACTTTTTTTAATGGGATAGAACGCTCATTACATCCTTACCATCCTCTTTTGTGGTTTCCGTTTTGGTCGTATATATCTCCTTTAGAGCTTTTTTAAACTCTTGATATTTCTTTTTCCGCTCAACTCGTGTCATGATTAGCTCCTTGCCTGTTTTTTCGGTTTTGCTTGAGTATCCTTGTTTTTCTCGATGTTTTTGACATTTCTGGATTTTCATTTGAAGGACATCTACTAGTGATTTTATCCTTGACACAATCATGTGCATCTATCTGCATCGAGAATTGTGTTCTACTGGAGACTGATGGCATAAGTCGTGTTTTCACGTTTTCGGTGCCTCTTTTCGTCCATACCATTTTTCTCTTCTTGATTTCTGGTTAGGAAAGTCAAAAAACTTTTCCTCCCCTCCTTTTGTGAGTAACTTAGCTCTCACATGTTCTTTTTCTGACCCCGAATCTTCTAAGGTAGTTGAGTGTTCATCTAACTCGTCTGTTGGATCCTAGTAGAGGTATGAAAAGACTTGTTGAGCTTTCCTCAAGTCCTTGGGTTCCTCAGTCATCTTCAATGTTGAGGGTTGAGATCATTTGTATGGGAATTATATCATAGACCTCCTCATTGAAAAATTGAGTAGGCATAGACATATTCATACACACATCCATTGTCGCTAAAATTGGAGTCCAATCAAATGGCTCAAAAAAATGTTTCCAAACGGAAAGGGTTCAAGTACGTATGCTTCATCTGTGCAATCCCTTTCTACGATACATTCTTCTTGTTTTAAGCTCCCATTTTCTGAATCTCCACACATCCAAATAGGAGTGTCCTTTTTAACCAATATGGAAGCTTAGTTTTAGTCGAAGAGACTGAATCAAACCCTTGTATGGTTGTTTTCAAGACATCTCTATAAGTGTGATCTTTTAGATTTACCCTTGTTATAGATCCCACTTGCTTCAAGTACAAATAGTTGTTTCCCCAATCTTGGATAAGCTATACCTATCGTATGGAAGGTCTTCCCAATGCGATTTTGTAATTAAGTTTTTTTCCAAAGTCTACTATGGCAAAAGTGTTTTGATATTCAATTCCACAAGAATTGACTATCACTTTTTCAAGCAACCCTAAGGATCTTTCAATGTGTCTATCCGCCAATTGCAATTTCATTTGAGTTTGTCTAATGGTTGGTTGTCCCTAGGATTCCCATACTTCTTTCGTGGCTATGGCTATGTCTGCCCCACTATCGAATATTGCCATGGTTTCAATGTCATTATATTTCACTAGAAGGGTGGTGTTTTCTTCTTCCCCTTCGTAATATTCTACAACTTTGTTCATTGTAACAAATCGAATCTCTTTGTTGTCCATTTTGTTTTTCAATTTTCCCAAACTTTTTGAGATTAGGCCCGTTATCCCCACCTTCTCTAGGGTTTTCTATAGATCATTCCATAAATATGGTCTAAGTTTAACAGTTTTCTAAAGGTAAGAGTGCATTGGATGGGTGTAGACATGATTGAATGAGTATTTGTTTACTTCTAGGGTCTGTTCAGCTCTTTTTACTTGAGTGGTCTTTCACACTATGGATTCATCTTCGTTATCTCCCAAATAAGAGGGTAATGTTTTCAAGGTCAATGGTTTAGACATTCCTGAAGCTTCAGATCCGCAATCCCCATACAAGGATTGTATATCCACGTCCATATCAGGAGGTAGGTTCTCCAACCAAACTTTCTCAATAGGAGCTGACTTTAGAGTTAGGCTCCTATCATTGATCTCTCTAACTTTTTCCCATAAGTGTCCTGGCCAGTCTTCCTCTACAAATGGAATTTTTTCTAAGGCATCTTTGTTGTTTGGCACTATAAGTTCTGTTTCTTTTGTTTGAAGGTGGGGTTCTACCACCACTTTGTATTTTCCTTTAGTGTCTCTTATCACAAGCTCCTCAGGTTTTGCGATACTTTCAAGCTTAGGTTTTTGTTTTTCTAGCATTTCTTGTGTGATTCTTACCCAAGCTTGAGAAGCTTCCAAGGCTGCATTAATAGGCTCAAAATTTTTATCAACCAAAATTGATCCTCCAGATTTCATGGTTGTTTCTTTGATTTTACTTCCAGTTTCTTTCACCTTTTCCTTGAATAGCTTTTTTGCTTTCTCCTTGATTTCAGACCCTTGTTTTTTGTTTTCTCATCCCATATCTTCTGCTTCTGCTTCTTTTGATCCTTTGAGAGGAAATTTTTGTATTCCCTGAATCATCATAGAAGTTGTGTTTCTTTTTCTTAGTCTAGGCTCTAGTGATTACCTTGATTGAAACAATCGTTTCAGTCTTAGATGAGCTACTAGGTATGACTTGGACTACGTTTACTGCTGTTCTACCCTTGTTTAAAGGATTTTTAGGAAAATGTTCCGGGAAATTTCCTCCCATTTTGAAACATTGTATGCAATAAGCTTCAATTGGCTTGAGGTTTTTATCAGGCTCTCGGCATTCATTTTTCCCATGATCATCTGCACCACAGTTATGACAGTTTCCTGTTCTTGGCTTAATCATGGGTCTTACCATGGGAGGTCTGACACTTTGATGAGCTACATAATACATTGGTGCGAGCTCTCGTGGAGCATAAGTCACAGGTTCTTCCATTGGTGGTGGATGTGAATTATACTAATCTCCCTCTACCATTACTATAGATGGACTAGGCTCCGCATACGGTGTAGCAGGCACTAATGCTTTTTCATCTATGACTCCTTCGGAATGCATGTACTTTATAGGCATTGCATTATGTCCTAGATTAAGGTCTTTCCATACCCATCGGTGGTCTTTAAGCTTGGGCCATATTAGGATAATATCTGTACATGGATTGTCCTTGTGGCCTCATAGAAACGTACTAAACATTCCCATCATACTTTGGTCAGAATTAGCACTCGCGGGTCTCATGGTTGGTCCATTTACCCTCAATTGAACACCATTTTTGTGGCCTAATTGGTTGTCCCTATTGAGGTATCCCTTGTCCGGGTCCCCTCATAGGTGCTTTTTGCATGTTGTTCATCATGTCGTTCATCCTTTTGAGTATATCTTCTATGGCTGAAAGTGGTGCTGCACTAGCTGTTCCCACTTGTGCTTGTTTAGTGGATGTTTTTTTCTTGCTTTGGTTATCCTTATGGACATCTTCTTTGTTGAAAATATCATAATTGTCTCCTAAGTCAATAGCATCTAACACACACTCCTCTAGGGTTGTATGCTTCTTGCTATAGAGTATATCATGAAGCTCTTTGTTTAGCAGTCCCTCTAGAAACAAAGATACGAGTCATTCTTCTGCACGTATCTCTAGCCCTTGGCATCTGGCAATGTATTGTTTCATTCAAGTTGCACAATCCTTAACAGACTCACCATGTTTCTATTTAAAGTTGTAGATTTGAGCTACTGTAATATGTTTGATACGTGTTTTGGAACAAGCAGCTACAAATCCTTGAGCTAATATGTTCAAGTCCATGATTGACCTTGGTGGAATGTTTTGGAACCATGTCCATGCTTTTCCTTCTAATGTCATTCCAAACCCCTCGAATTGAGTACGGAAACCGAATATACGTTCTGCTCTTAGCACTTGCTTAAAGTTTGCTAAGTGGTCGTATGGATCCCCTAATCCACTATATTTTTTGACCCATTTTTGAAAATCAGCTCGTTTGACGTGTCTATTTGGTTCAACTCCCAGTCTCCTGGCAGGTGGTCCTGTTCCGAGTCCTTCAAACCAGCCTGTTGGAAATAGTGACTCATGTAGCCTAGGACTGCCCTTAGTGTCACCTGGTTTTCTACTTGATGAGGTGGTTTTTGGTTTCTTAACATTACTCTCAGATGATCTCTCACGGTGTTCATCTCTTGGAATTGGTTCTAGTCGTTGTCCCAATATCCAACCTCTTATGGAATACCCTTGGTACTTGGTTTGTTCTACCTCCTCACGAGTCATCATAGCAAAGTTGTTATTCTAACAATCCCTAAACAGGTAGGATGGTAGATCTGTTGGTCCCTTATCTTTGATCTTGAAGATATAGATGATCTTCATGGCCATTAGTGGTCCTGATTTGTCATGCGAAGTGCACAAAAGATCTTTTACATTTCTGTCCTCTCAACAATAGACTCCAATCCTAGTATTATCTGTACTAATCCGTTTCAAAGGCTTCAAATCTACTTGATCGTATTTCTCAAATTCTAAAGTTAGTGGTCCTTCTTTTGCTGACATATCTGGGATATGGTGTTTACTTCTAACCTCCATTTGTCTATCACGTGAGGGTTTTCGACTTGTGCATACAGAGTTCCGTTTCTATCCATGTACATTTTTCCTTGTTTGTTTGCCCTAATCTCTTCTTTGAACTTAATACCATGGTCATCAATGTGAATAGCATACTCCTTGTTAGGATCCAGGTAAACCTGAGCTCCATGGCGATTAGTCTTATAGAAAGAGAGTATATGCTTATAGAGCATTGTTGTTCTAATTTTCGAGTGAGTCAAATAAGAAGACATTTCAGATGCTGAATCTAAAAAAGTGTATGAGACTTCTTCAACAATAGTGTGCAAGGAATTTCTTTGCTTCATGCTTTCTTCGGTGGATACTCTACTAAAGGTCTCTCTGAGTATACCTTGATTTCCTAGTACATGACCAGATCTCAGGTTCATATAGACTTATGAAGCCTTGGATAGAGTACTTACCCTTGGATTGACTTGTTGTCAATTTTCACTTGATTCGATTGAAACTTTTTGTCAAGCTATCGATTCATTGTCTGCAACCTGATTCCTGTATAAATTTGATAAAGTTAGCTATTCTTTCACAAGGACTGTATAATTTTTGCTAACTATTATGATTGGTCTGTGTGTATCAACAAGTTTGGATAATATTTTTTCCAATTTACACTCAAGATTCAAAAAATCAGTACAAACTTTAGTTTTTACCCAGTTTTTGCCAATTTGGGGATCCAAATCTTTTGTGCCTTTACAATAGCTGTTTGTATACATGCAATGAGTCAATGGTATAAACCTTGGTCAAATCTGAGCTGAAAGTTAATAATCTTGTAATGAGCCACAAAAATGGCTCACATCAGGATTCTAGTAAATGAAACATAACTTTAGTATATGACATGCAAATTTCATGAAACTTCTTAATTATGGGTTCAAGATATGAAAAAGGTTTCTTAATACACAATTTACATGAAAAACTCAAAAATAAAAATAAAAACTTTTTTAAATTAGTAAATTTTACGTAAACCTGCACTTCAACACTTAACTTGGAGAAGTAAAAAATGTCGATAGTCTTTGTATATGGGTTAAAAAATCTTGGTACATCTATTACATACCTATTGAGTGATTTTTCAACGAATTTTGGGCCTGCTTAGCAATGATTTGATTTACTTTCAAAAGAAAATAGAAAAATTTTGTATAACCGTACAAATTAGTTATAGAAGATGGCAATGGAAAGACACCTTTAGACCTTCATTAGCTATGTACTATTTTTTATCAACTCATATTGAGTGTTGGTCATAATTCCCTGAAACCATTTTCTATTTGAATAACTAACATAGTGTGGAGAAATTGTCTACAAAAGTCTCAAAAAGACACAAAAGTGGTTGGTATTTTACAGGACTAGTTCAGGCTTGAAATGAACCAATTTTTACACTTTTTTCAAGAACAGTCTCTTTACGATCTATTTGAAGCCTACAAATCAAGTCAAAACTTAATTTGGCCTAAAATGTCAAGAAAAAGTAAATAATTTGAGTTTTGGCCACCTCTTGAAATTTTTACCTCGAAGTGTCCTTGAGCTTATCCACTGGTTCAGACAACCTTTAAGCTTACTCTCCAATCGGATTGAGTGGTTGGGATTTTTTTTGTGCTATTTCTAGTCGTAGATCTAAAATTCTGCAACTTTCAATAACAACTCACATTGATTCTTTCAGAGGGAGCAATGTTCAGTAATCCACCTCGGATCCTACTTACTCTACTCTTAGATTCTCATGCAGCGGGGTTGTGGAAAGTGTCCGCAAACATTCATTTTCTTGTCTTTTATGGTTTTCTGAGCATTGATCTTAAGACTTGTCTCGTCTATTAATCATCCTCAAAATCCTAATTTGTTTCTACAATCCTACAATCCTAAAGGCACTCAACAAGTACAATTACTTCCAAGCTACCTCTACACAACAAAAGACGACAATCTTAGGCTATGCGGTTTCTAAAAGAAAGTTTTGAACTCTAGGCGATCCTAGAGGAAGTTAAAGAATAACTTCACAAGACACTCGTCTTTTTTCCTAGTTTAGGTCTCTTCAATCCCCGGTAGCGGCGCCAAATGTGGGACATGTGTCTAACCTCACTATCCTATCTTATTGCAGTATTAGCAAGAGCCACGATAATATTGTCAATCCATGGGATGAAGCTTACTCAACTAGTGCATAGAGGCTACAAGAGGGTGTCAATATCTCGGAAAACAACTACAACTCGCATCTAACTCATGCTACACTCAAGTGACAGAAATCACTAAAAGCCAATCGCTCATCGGCAAACAAATCACATCTGTTGCAGTATCAAACGACATTTAAACGTAACAAAACTTCTAGGACATGTTTATAAGACCTAATATGGTCTCAAATTCCACTTTCGATCAAGTGCCAAATCGTGATTATTAACAGCAGTGGATTTTTGACCTAGTCATTTTCGACCCAGAATGCATCTAAATGCTTGACAATGATGCCCCAATACCCCGCCTATGCTTAGTTTTTGATTTGAAAGTATAAATTCCTAGTTATGATGAAATTAGGCCGTGGATCGGCGATGCCAAAAGCTACGAAATATCTTGATATGTTTACGTCAATGCGTAGAGCTCTTACCTGCGGTTGCAATGCAACAATCGCGATTGCAATGTGACAACCGGGGAGGGAGTAGGAAGCACAAGAAGGAGAGATGTGAGCGCTGTTAGCTCGCGCTGTGTATTTCATTATCCAAAACTTGTAAATAACTTACAAAAATTGGCTTTTATACCTTAGCCAAGGTTTTGGTGGTCAAAACTAATAATATGGGAGTTCTACCAAAGATGGGTAATGACAGCTTGATACAAAATGGAAGCTTGTAGCCCCGGCTCATCAATTATAAGGTTTATCAGAAAAAGTAGGAGTTACAATATTCTCGATTTATCAAAATAATAAGTGTTTTTACAATGAGAACTGTGAAAAATGGTATCCGTTGTATTTGTGTTAGCTTGCTGCTACATTGTTGTTTAGAAATAGCTCGCTTGTAGCCAATAACAAAATACTACTAACATGGATTCATTGTAGATGACGTTTTTGTTTGTCAAAGAATGTCTCCGTATCAATAGTATTGAAAAATATGGACTTTCAAAACTCTAAAAAATTTATAGAACTTTTAGAATTATAGAGGTTTGATTGTTGTACTTGGTGTCTTTGCCTAAATTCCCCTTGCATTGAGAGCCTTGACAAATATTAATCAAGAGCTGGGGATAGAAAAAGGTGTGTGTGTGTGTGTTTTTTTTTCTGGGGGGGCGGGAGGGGGGGGGGAGGGGGGGGGGGGGGGGGGGGGCGGATGTTTGCTACCGCCATGCCATCTCCTCTATTATTTTCCCCCATCCACACACATTGTGTGTGTTGTTTTTCAAATGGGCGGCTATTGACATGGTGGGTGGACGGCCCTTGTAGTGCACCATGTTTAGTTTACATGTCCACCAAGGTTGTGCAACATGCCCTCAAGATGCAAGTATAGGTGATTGCATTTGGTGAACCGCCTTCCCTCCACATTTGGTTTAAGCTATTGCAAACTTCGTTGCCACAACCACCATTGGCATTTCCCACAATCAATGATCTCCATGAATCGACCCCCTTGAACTAAAATCTCATTGAGAACTTTCTATGCTTTTGTAAAGGCACCACATTGGTATATATATATATATATGCAAGCATTCCAAGAGATTCCATCCCCTAGCTCCTCTAGCACTTAGTGTTCTCTTTGAAGTGCACCAAAACCCACACAAATTCACCTTAGCATACATATCCACCAAAAAGTTACCACCGAGATCCATTATTTCCAACCAAGCACTGCATGAAATGAAATTTCGTGGAGAAGATTCTCCTTGAACACTTAGTGTGCTATTAAGTGCAGCACATTCCAAAACCTTGTTGATACCCAAAACCACCAATTTGCACACTAACCAAGGCGACCAAATTGGTATGAAACTGCCCCCCCTGGGGAGACTAAAACTGCCAATATCTTGGCAACCAAATATCTAAAAATACGGACGTGCTCGATAAGACGGGCACTTCAAGTCCATGCATTCACTTCATCCATGATCCCTCATCTGCAATTGCCCAATCTCGTACAGATCTGCTATAAATCCCAATTTCAAACTAGAATAACTTCTTCATTGTAGCCAATTTTTAATCCATTAATGCAAGCCTGTAGAGCACCTTGAGTACCACAACTCTAGTCTATAAAATTCCATTTTTAATCACCGTAGAATTTCCCACTTTTAGCATTAAAAACATAGGTTTTGGCCCTTTGAAGCAGTATCTCTGGCATACATTCAACATCAAACCTTGCTTGTTATCAAGCCCTGGTCACTGCTTTAAAAAATATATATAGTCTTCAAAGAATCTTAACTTACATTCCTTTGCTTTTTTCCCATCATGAAAGTAGGGTAGAACAACATCCAACCGCTCTGAACCTGTGCATCCTTCGGCATGTGCCAACCATATTCTTTGTTAATTTGCATCATCATAAGCTTCATTAGACACATCGTCTGATGCATACATTTCATCATCATCCCTTGGTTGTTGATCTAAGTTTTGAATCTGAAAATTGAACCCACCTTCTTGTTTCTTGAAAAGTTTGATCCTTCTCCCTACAATAGGCACTCTAAGCTCAACTCCATTGAGCTCACATAATTTATATGTTGCATTGGTCATAAACATGAAGTACAACATATGGTCCAAACCAATGTTTGACCATCTTTTTGATAGCAGAGTATTGGTTTTCCAAGTTACTATCATAAATGAGTACCCAATCTCCATCTTTGCTAGCATATGGCCATAGTCTATGCTTCCCATCAAATGCTGTTTTATTCTTCAACCTTGCCTCCTTGAGGTTTTCTTTGGCTTGCTCAATGTCTTTTTAATGCCTCTCAAGTTGGCGAATACGTGAAGCAAGAAAATTGTATGTAGACATATCTACTTCCCATGGCATTATAGTCCAAGACATAACTTCCTCCTATGTAGGCATAATGGGTTCTTGTCCATGCATCAATTCAAATGGCATATAATTTGTGACTGAACTATGAGTAGTGCGATTAGCCCATAAAGAAAAAGGTAGCAACTTACGCCAATCACCAATATGTCCTTAGCATGTCTGTAACAGGACTTGATTTTGAGGTGTTTTAGCAATAAATTTTGTTTTTCTAGAAAGTTTTGTTCGTTTTAAAGTTAGTCCACTATGTAGAAGGATGTGTGGATTGTTTTTGTCCAATAAAATTTTTTGATCTGGAAGGCACTTTCTAGGGCAGTTTTGAAGGTGTTAACGTGGGATTTTGGAAAAGTGATGTATGAAGCGATTGAAGCCTGTGTTATAAGGAACAACTTTGGTTCTGTGAGTCTTTAGAGATTTTGATGTTTTGATGCTCGTTGAGGGCCAAAGATTAAGAAAAAAAGTGGGATTTGCTGTTTTTGCATCGTTTTTATAGAAAATACTGTTTTGCAGGTTGATTTTCAGCAAATCAGAGCGGGCTATGGAAATTTTCTATCACATAGCCGTCAAAGAGCGCAGCGAGGGCAACAAGATTGTGTGAGACAGACTTAGGCTGTTTTGGCTCCGTTTGGGAGTTATGTTCAATTGAAGACAGCTGAAAATTTGTGGACTTAAAAACAAAAAAAGAACACAAAAAAAACCAAAAAAAAAGTTTCAAAAATCTAAACTTTACGGATCGCTTTGCGATCACGTTTTTTACCTTATTCTTGCGGGTATACTTGGCGCGCAAGTCAAGTTGACCGAACGCCAAAAATAGAAAAGCGGCTATTTTGAGAGGTCGCATGCTTTTGGAGGAAAAATCAGAATAGAAAGACGGGTGGTGCATTTTGGGGATCATTCAACGATCTCTCTTCTGCGAGTGCGAGTGCAAGTGAGACGCTGCATGCAAGCGAACTGAAGCTCGGGGGTGGTCGGGATGTTCGAGCTCCGTACAACGGAGTGCGCCCATATATTTTATTGCTCCTTTGTTGTATCAAACACTATCAATACAAAGATCTCTTTCTCTGTCTTTGCTGTCTATCTCTATTATTTAGTTCTTGTGACAATTGGTATCAGAGCAAGCGGTTGATTCTGGACATGGACGAATACGAGAAGAAGATCAAGGAGCAAGAAGACCTGATTTGACGACTACGAGAAGATCTGGAAATTTCAAATCGGGAGCGTGTTGACGCTCTGCGGGGCAAGGCAGCACGAGACCCTGATATCTATGTGGAACTTAATGGCAAACAAGAAGACGGAAACCATGCTATTCCACCAGGACACAATAATCAACGTGTCGGCGCTAGGGCACCTGGCGGTGGTGATGGTGGTGATGATGGAGATGGTGACGGTGGGAACGGTGCTGATGGACGTCGAGGCCGTCCACACGAAAGAAAGCGGGATGACGGCGAAGCGGAACCTAATGAAAGGAGAGGACGAAGAAGGAGACGTGATGAAGAAGATGCAGATGAAGATTCTGAAAGGGCAGCTTTGCAGCAAGTCTTCAAGAAGGCAAAGATTAACGAGTTTAATGCCATCGAGAAAACTCGCGAAGATATCGAAGCATGGATTGAAGAGTTAGAAGATTATTTTGCATTAAAGAAGTTCTCTGAAGAAGCAAAAGCAAAGATTGTAGTTGTTCATCTTCGACAAACCGCAAAGATTTGGTGGAAATCATACCTTAAACAGCGAACAAAGGTTACTCCAATCACTTGGGAGGAGTTTAAAACGCAAGCATATAAAAGGTACTGTTCTCCACACTATGAAATGGATAAAAAGATGGAGTTTTACAAGTTTTAGCAGCAACCTGAGGACGAGCCAAGTCTTACTATACATGAGTATAAGGAGAAGTTTTTGCGACTTCACAAGTATGCACCTAAAGTAGAAGGAGAGGCGTTGACAAACAAATTTATCGAAGGGCTGCGTAAAGATCTGTATTATCAAGTAAAGGGTGCAGGGGCTACCGATTTTTTGGATGCTATTGCGAAGGCCGAAAATTATGAGAAGAAGGTGAAGTATGAGAGCCGCAACCCTACTCCAAGCAGAATTATATCTACCTGGCATAGAACACAGAATAGGCCTTTGCAGACAAACACTAAGGTTCCCCGAAGGAATTTTACAAATAATCAGAGAAGACCACCCAATAATTTTTCAAATCAGAATCAGAATTTCAACCGAAATCACAGTACAAATCAGAATCTTGTAAACAACCGCAATCAAAATTTGGGTCAGAATGATGCAAATCAGAATCAAAGAAGACGACAACCACTGTGGTGGCAACATGATCCTGCTTTTCTAGAATGAGCAAGGAAATTTGGGTTATGTTTCCGTTGCGGTGAGCAAGGTCACAAGACGTTCGAATGCCCATATAAGGAGATCGATCAGGCGGTTCTTGCACGAATGGAAGCCAATATGAATGTGATGGACACCACAATTGAGGAAGAGAGTGAGGAAGGTAAGTGCTCTAAAATTCCTATGAAATGTATGACAACGTTTGTTCATCATTTAAGGGAATCTGTTATAAGAATTCGGGGTAAGATAGGAACTGAAATTATGAATTTTCTCATTGATTCGGGTAGTACGCATTGTTTTATGTCTAACAAGTTTGCGCAGACTTTGAAATTGAATTCTGATTCCCACATTAGGAGACCTATAGAATTGGCCAATGGGAAGAAACATTATACACAGGGTCATATTCAAAACTTACCTTTTTTGCTGAACAAAGAGAAACATTTGGGAGAATTTTATGTTATTGGCATGGGTGAACGGGATGTAATTCTGGGAATGGATTGGTTGGCTGCGAATCATGCTTTGATTGATTGTGAGAGGGTTGAATTGGTTTTCAAAAACAGAGATGGTCATGCGACTAAAGCTGAGAAGAGAAATACTAAATCACTTCTGGTTTCTGCCATGAAACTTTTAAGGAGGGTGAGACACATTTCTTGTGTTTGCTAACGAGACTAAAGAAGAATTTGGGAATAAACAGAAAGAAACAAATCCAAAATTTGTAGAGGATCTCTTACATGAATTTAAGGATGTGTTCGCGGACGATCTTCCTGGTATGCCTCCGCCTAGAGCGGTAGACCATGCCATACATCTATATCCAGGAGAAACACCTTACTCAAGGGCTCCATACAGGTTCAACATTGATGAGCTTAAAGAGCTCAAGATACAACTTGATGATCTTTTGAAAAAGGGTTTCATTAAACCTAGTGTATCTTCTTGGGGTAGTTCTGTGTTATTCCAAAAGAAAAAGGATGGTACATATAGGTTATGCATTGATTATAGGGGATTAAACAAACAGACCATTAAGAACAAATATCTCCTCACATAGATGAATTGCTTAGCCATTTGAGTGGTGCCACAATATTTTCAAAGGTCGACCTTCGTTCTGGCTACCATCAAATCCGCATCAAGGCCGAGGACATTCCAAAGACTGCTTTTCGTACACGTTATGGGCATTATGAATTTACAGTTCTTGCTTTTGGTTTGACTAATGCACCAGCAACTTTCATGTGCTTAATGAATAATATTTTTCACCCGTATCTTAATGACTTCATTCTGGTATTCTTGGATGATATTTTTGTGTATTCTAAGAATGAAGAAGATCATGCATTGCACTTAAAGAAAACATTTGAGGCTTTGCGTGAACATAAGTTGTATGCCAAAGCAAGTAAGTGCTCTTTTGCAAAGGATCCAATTGTGTATTTGGGAAGAGTGATTTCTAAAGAGGGGATTCACATCAATCTTGACAAAGTTAAGACTATTGTGGAGTGGCCAACACCAAAGTCATTAAGGGATGTGAGAAGCTTTATGGGTCTAGCACAATATGAGAGAGCACACATTAAAGATTTCTCTAAGATAGCAAGTCCTTTGACCGAATTGACCAAGAAAGACAAGGGTTTTGTGTGGACTTCTACCTGTGAGACGGCTTTTGAGACCTTGAAGGCTAAAATAGCGGAAAATTGTGTTTTGAAAGTTCCTGAGATGAGCAAACCATTTGTTGTGTCATGTGACGCTAGTGGTGAGCAACTAGGTTGTGTTTTGACTCAAGAATGAAGAGTGGTTGCATATGAGTCTAGGAAATTAAGACGACATGAATTGAACTATGCAACACATGATCTAGAATTCCTTGCTGTTGTTCATGCATTGAAACATTGGCGTCATCTTTTGCTTGGTGTCAAATTTGAATTGCGTACTGATCATCAAAGTTTGAAGTATATTTTCCCGCAGCCATTCTTAAGCAACAGACAAAGGAGATGGATTGAATTGCTAGCTGAATATGATTTTGATTTGAAGTATTTGTGTGGAAAAGAAAATAAAGTTGCAGACGCATTGAGTCGTAGGTCCATGTGTAATTTGTTGACTGTTGTGCGATCCAATTTGATTGATGAGATACATGCCGAAGTTGAAAATGATTCTTTTTACATGCCTATTTTGAAATTCTTGCGTGAGAATATTGGTGAGATGTATGAGAACAGATATCACTTGTATAAGGGAAATTTGTATTATTATGACCGCTTGTGTGTTCGTGTAAATTCTGCTTTTAAGAGTCAAATTCTGCATGAGTGTCATAACTGACCTTTTTCTGGTCATCTTGGATTGAATAAGACATATGAAAAGATTAAGAGTTCATTATTTTGGCCGCGTATGAAATTGGATGTTAAGAATTATGTGCGTGAATGCTTTCAATGTCAACAAGTTAAAATTGAACATAAGAGGATGCCTGGTGACCTTCAACCCTTAGACATTCCTTTACAGAAGTGGGAGTCTATATCCATTGACTTTATCGATCATTAGACTTCCTACTACTCGTGGAGGGTATGACTTGATCTTTGTGGTGGTAGATAGACTCACAAAACAGGCTCACTTCTTTCTTGTAAAAATAACTAATACTGCTTTGACCATTGCACGCTTCTTTGTGAAAGAGATATTTCATTTGCATGGCATGCCTAAGAGCATCGTGTCTGACAGAGATTCTAAGTTCACTTCACATTTCTGGAGAGCAACTTTTGACTCTATAGGTACTCAGTTACGCATGTCTACTACCTTTCATCCTCAAACAGATGGGGAAACGGAGAGAGTGAATCGTATTTTAGAAGATATGTTATGAATGTATGTCAATGAAAACCAATCTAATTGGAATGAATACTTGCCTTTGGTTGAATTTGCATACAACAGTTCATATCATTCATCTATTAGGATGACTCCGTTTGAGGCAATGTATGGCTATAACTATCCCACACCTATTAATTTTCCTAACTCCAGGAATAAGGTAGAACTGTCACGTGAGATGCTTGAGAAAATGGATAACGAGTTGGCCAAAATCAGGGGGAATATTGGAGAAGCTCAAAAGAGACATAAATTGTATTATGACAAGAAACATCGGGTTGTGGAGTATGAAACTAGTGATATGGTTTTCTTAAAGGTTATTCCCGAGAAGTCTCATTTGATTCTTGTAAAGGATAAGAGATTGTCCCCACGATTTTCTGGGCCATTTAAAATTTTGAAGCGCATTGGCTCATTACCTTACAAATTGGAATTGCCTTCTCATGTCAAAGTGCATCCTGTATTTCATGTGAGTTTATTGAAAAAGTATGTTCCTAACGTGCATCATGTTTTACAGGACAACTCTAAGTTGAAAGATGACGGAACATTGATAGTAGAACCAGACTTAGTGCTAGATAGGCGTGTCAAACATTTGAGAAATAGAGACATTGTGGATGTTTTGGTTAAGTGGCAGAACTATCCAGTAGAGGATGCATCATGGGTTGATCTTAGTGTTTTGCAAAGCGAATTTCCCTCCTTCCAACTTTGAGGACAGAGTTAAGTTTGAAAAGGGGAGATTATAACAGGACTTGATTTTGAGGTGTTTTAGCAATAAATTTTGTTTTTCTAGGAAGTTTTGGTCGTTTTAAATTTAGTCCACTGTGTAGAAGGATGTGTGGATTGTTTTCGTTCAATAAAATTTTTTGATCTGGAAGGCACTTTCTAGGGCATTTTTGAAGGTGTTAACGTGGGATTTTGGAAAAGTGATGTATGAAGCGATTGAAGCCTGTGTTATAAGGAACAACTTTGGTTCTGTGAGTCTTTAGAGATTTTGATGTTTTGATGCTCGTTGAGGGCCAAAGATTAAGAAAAAAAGTGGGATTTGCTGTTTTTGCATCGTTTTTATAGAAAATACTGTTTTGCAGGTTGATTTTCAGCAAATCAGAGCGGGCTATGGAAATTTTCTATCACATAGCCGTCAAAGAGCGCAGCGAGGGCAACAAGATTGTGTGAGACAGACTTAGGCTGTTTTGGCTCCGTTTGGGAGTTATGTTCAATTGAAGACAGCTGAAAATTTGTGGACTTAAAAACAAAAAAAGAACACAAAAAAAACCAAAAAAAAAGTTTCAAAAATCTAAACTTTACGGATCGCTTTGCGATCACGTTTTTTCCCTTATTCTTGCGGGTATACTTGGCGCGCAAGTCGAGTCGACCGAATGCCAAAAATAGAAAAGCGGCTATTTTGAGAGGTCGCATGCTTTTGGAGGAAAAATCAGAATAGAAAGACGGGTGGTGCATTTTGGGGATCATTCAACGATCTCTCTTCTGCGAGTGCGAGTGCAAGTGAGACGTTGCATGCAAGCGAACTGAAGCTCGGGGGTGGTCGGGATGTTCGAGCTCCGTACAACGGAGTGCGCCCATATATTTTATTGCTCCTTTGTTGTATCAAACACTATCAATACAAAGATCTCTTTCTCTGTCTTTGCTGTCTATCTCTATTATTTAGTTCTTGTGACAATGCCTTTGCTAAAGCCTTAACAATAGGCAGATGCCCTCTTTGACTTTTCGAATTACCTTCTAGATTGTATGCCATCGTAAGAGCCAGTTTGATGCCCAAATGAGAAAAAAACTCACGAGCTTCATCTGCATACAAATCTCCTCTATCAGTAGTGATTTTACCAACACAATCATACCTAGAAATTACATCTTCAAGAAACAATTTACACACAAAACTTGTACCTTTTGTGCACAAAGCTCTCCCTTCAACGTGGTTTGTGAGATCTTCTCTAGCAAGAACAATATACCTCATCTGTCAAACTCCCACTGGCATTGTAATAAAATCTACAACCCACTTGTAATGCATAACTAGTGGATAAGTAGGATGTAATCCATCATGATGTTTTACATTAAAATATTACTAGGATACTAAACAAGTCTCTACAAATTGAGCAACATCTTTGTACATTCCCTTCCACCAATAGTGGTATGGGCAACTTTTGTCAAAATCAAGGACCCCTCAATGTCCAACCCATAAGCTTTCATGAAACTCTTTAATCACCTACTATTGAGTTGCTTTATAAAAAACAACCCATTGTGGTACCCCTCTTAAACGCTTTGGTTGCTTCCACAGATAACCATCATTTAAAAATTAGCCATAAGACTTTTTTCCAATCCTTTTGTACTCTTGATCACTCCATCCCTCTTGCATGGTAAGAGTACCGAGTTAACGGCCTATCAAAATCCATTTTCCATCATACATGTCTTTAAAAAAGACTTCAAAAACACAAGCATGAGTACCACATCTTGCATGTAAATGAGAAGAGGTGTAGAAATTTAAGCCCACATGATCACTAGTGGTAAGCATCTCCTCTTCATCTTCATATTTGGCCCTTGACAACATATCTGCTCTACAGGGTTATCTCTTCCTGCAATATGATAAAACTCAGGGTTGAAAGACTTAATAAAGGCTATCCATTGCAGCATTGCAATGTCCACGGTAGTGCAATTTTCAATCATCCATATCAATGGTAAACAATCTGTCTCTACCACAATTTAAGCACCAATGAAATATTCTTTGTTAGACCTCAGGGCAGTAGCAACACCCCAAAGTTATCTCTTAATCTCTGGGTAACCTTTTTGACAAGCATTAAGAACTTTTTCTCCAAATCAGACTCCATACATGTGACCATCTTCATCATCTTGACCTATAGCCCACCCAATACCTGCAAGACTAGTGTCAACAATTAAGATCATTGGCCTTCCATACTTATATTCAACCTTTCTCAAGGTAGGAGCCTCGAAGCATCATTTTCAATTTTTTGATGGCCATCATATGCGCTTTTTCCCATACAAACCTTTTACCCTTCCTTAGCAATTGATAAAGCACCTCTACAACATGAGGAAAAAATGTGGAAACCAAATAATATAAAATACACATGCACCCGAAAACTCCCAAACATCAGTCCACTCATATGCATATTTCTTTCATCTTTTGTATAGCTTTAACTTCAGATGGACTCGGTCGTCTTCCATTTGGGCGACACATATGTCCCAAAACTAAAACCTCTTTAGCACCAAAAAGTTATTTTTGCCTTGAAAGTGTCAAGTTAACTTCTTCAAGCCTAGATAAAATGGCATCACACTCAAGAATATGTTGGGCAACAAACTATCAACACCCCCTTTTTAACAACACCGCTACTGGCCCCCAATCACTAGAATGGAGAAAAAGCCCCCTCCTAATTGCGAGAAATCTCCTCTTCTAGGAGGGTCCATGTTGAGAGAGAGAGAGAGAGAGAGAGAGAGAGAGAGAGAGAGCAGAAATAGAACCCCAAAGTGAGTAGAATACACACATGAGATGGTGTATATATAGAAGGGACCTGGGTGCCATATATAGAGAAGCCATATATTGGGTAACTTCACATATAAGCTCAACACCCCCGCTCAAATAAGGGTCCCTAATTTTGGATGAAAAAACCCTTGGGGGATCAAGGGAAAAACCCATAGCTCTATATACACCCACCGTTATATTATAAAAATCATTGAATGTACAGATTTTCATGAGGAGCTACATCACTCCTTTTACAATGAATGTTTTATGAGGAGTTACAGTACTCCTATCCTATCAAATACAATAAGGAATACAAAGGTTCAATAAAAAGGTGTAAAGGCTATCGATTAGCTGGTAATCAATCCTACATAGATCATAGACTCAAAAACATAGTCATGAAAATTATTAGCATCGTTAGTGACATAATTACATTCACAATGCCATAGGAGATGGTTCGCGACGCCACTCTTTTGACGACATATATACGCAGGACAACATATAAGTATGAACGTAAAAGCACAAGATGCGTGATTACGTGATGCAAATGACATGTGTATATACTACATAAAACGACATTTATCAACGTAGTGACATCAATGAGTATCATCAAAGTATTAACAAAATATTATCATTGTGTCAATAAAAATGAATAAATCATCATGGTATCAACGAAAAGCATCATAGAATAATCATTGTATCAACGAAACAACGTCATGGTATCACCGAGAATAACCATGGTATCAAAAAAACAAACATCATGATATCACTGAGAATAATCATTGTACCAATGAAATAACATCATGGTACCACCGAGAATAACCATGGTATCAACGAAACAACATCATGGCATCACCGAGAATAACCATGGTATCAATGAAACAACATCATGATATCACCGAGATAATCATTGTATCAACGAAACAAGATCCATGGTATCAACGAAACAACATCATGGTATCACCGAGAATAACCATGGTATCAACAAAATATCATCATGATATCAACGAAAATCACCATGACCAAAGTACTAACAAAATATCATCATGGTACCATAAAAATCACTATGGTATCAACGAGAGATTATCAATAAAACGATGTAAACTATAAGAAGAATAATTATACGAGAATCAATGAACCAGTATATCATATAACAAAGATCATGTACCAATAGTAGCTCAATAGAATTTGGACGATCATCAACGGCTCGACTGAATCGGAACGATATGTAACTGGCTTCTACAGCAAAATGTTACATCAATCACAAATATATGATTGATGAAGAGAAAATATAATTGAGAAGTTTTCAATTATGAGGAAAATCAAAAGAAAAAAGTAAAATTTGCTTTTCAAACATATTCGCAGTACGAGAACGATAACCCAAAATCGGTGCAGAATTTAGAGAAAATTTCTTTTGCAAAGTTGTACACCACAAGGATTCCAATGGCTCGAGCCAATAGTTTCTGCAAATTCATTTTCAATTAGTAGAAAAAACAAAAAACAAAAAAAACGGAAGTTCCTTTTCAGGCAAGTACGCAGTCCGCCAACGATAATTCAAAATCAGTGCAGAATTTGAAAAAACTTTCTTCTGCAAAGTTATAGATCACATCAATTTCAGTGCCTCTGTAGACTGCTTCTGCAAAATCTTTCTCAATTAGGAGAAAAGTCAAAAACAAAAAACGAAAGTGAGACATGTACGCAATGCGCCAACAATAACTCAAAATCGGTGCCAAATTTGGAAAAATTTTCTTTTGCAAAGTTTTAGACCCAATCGATTCTAGACCCTCACGCGGGTAGTTTTTGCAAAATTGTTTTCAATCAAGGAAAAAATAAAAAACAAAAAGTGAAGTTGCTTTTCAGGCATATACGCAATCCGCGAACGATAACTCAAAATTGGTGCAGAATTTGAAAAAACTTTCTTCTACAAAGTTATAGACCACATGGATTCGAGTGCCTCCCATGGGTAGTTTTTGGAAAATCGTTTTCAATCAGGAGAAAAGTAAAAAACAAAAGCGAAGTTGCTTTTAAGGCATGTACGCAGTCCGCGAACGATAACTCAAAATCGGTGCCGAATTTGAAAAAACTTTCCGTTGCAAAGTTGTAGACCACATCGATTCCAGTGCCTGATGTGGGTAGTTTTTACAAAATCGTTTTCAATCAGGAGAAAAATCAAAAACAAAAAGCGAAGTTGCTTTTCAGGCATGTACGCAATCCGCCAACGATAACTCAAAATCGATGCAGACTTTGGAAAAAAATTCTTCTGCAAAGTTGTAAACCACATCAATTCCGATGCCTCTTACAGGTAGTTTCTGCAAAATCGTTTTCAATCAGGAGAAAAAACAAAAACAAAAACATCCTGCTCTGATACTATGTGGAGAGAGAGAGAGAGAGCACAGAAATAGAACCCCAAAGTGTGTAGAATACACGCATGAGATGATGTTTATATAGAGAGGACCTGGGTGCCATATATAGAGAAGCCATATATTGAATAACTTCATATATAAGCTCAAAAGTCCTCTCCCTTCAAAAACAAAAAATTGGGTTTATTTTCGTCTTAACTGCTCAACTAGAGCTTTGTTTTTCTTTCTTGAGACAAACGTGGCCCTCAACAAAACTTCAAAGCTCTGTAAGTAACCATCTAGAACTCAGATTGCCGATCTTAAAAGAACGACAGGCTCCACAAATCAAGCACTACACATCTCTTTGCGAAAACCGGCTCCGTAGATTTACAAACACCTCAGGATGCATCAAGGTTCTGTATCTTGCACACTACACATCTATTTGCGGTAATATGCTTGAACTATTTAGCACCACTTGCCCTATCCGTCTTAGTGGATCTGCAAACACCTCTAGCCGGCTCCATATCTTGCACACCATGGCTCTATTTAACAAGCCATCTAAACCTTTTCCTTTGGAGGTTCAAGATGTACATTTCCATGTCAATAATTTGCATCTTAGACCTCCCTTGTCTACTACCCAAATTGACCCTTTCTTGAGCCCTTCTTCACGTATAAACCACACTAGCCATACACATCTGCTGCTACATGTCTGCCAATGACCCTTGTACTTGCTCAAGCCTTTAACCATGGATTTCCTAGCATTAATATAATTCCTTGTTCCTTTGCTAGGGTTGAAACACTTTGGATGAACCATCATTGACTAAACCCGTTGTTGAACATTTATATTCAACCACAACTATGATTTATTCTTCTAGATATTGCACACATTGGTCATATATATAAAGTCCTATTCATGCCTACTACCAAACCTCACATGGGTTTTCCTGCCTCCTCCATCACATACCTTCCACCTGGATAAAAAACATGGCACTGGTTCCTTCCACCCATTTGTAGCAGCCAAAAGTCACCCATGTTTGCAACCATCCATGCACACAATATGCCCGAAGCACTTTAGCATTTCTTTGCAATTTACTTGCCCCATCAACACACTTGGCCTTGCAATAATATTACCCGAAGCAACCAATGCATGAGACTCTACAACCACATCCTCTACACCAACCAACACTTCTAATCCTCCCTCCCAACCATGTAAAGCAGAGCTCCTCTTAATGGAACCCCGTATCCGGGAGATAACAACCTACACTGTTGAGCTTACAAGCATACACCTCAACCATAAGTTGCATACTCTTTAGATAGCTTGGAAATAAAATGGGATTTACCATCATCCATAACATGACATGCCTACTGCACTGGAATCTCCACCACCTTTGAATGTGTGATCTCCTCTTTGCTAGCAATTCCCTCCACATCAGCATCATCAAGCCCGTTTTCCAGTAGCCGGCCTTCATCATTGATTGTTCCTTGAAGATCAACCAACCCCACCTACCTTTATCCTTTAATTGTCTACACCTCAATCTCCTCTTGTACTGTTGCACCATGCTCTGGTAATGTGGAGAGAAACTCTCCCCATGGCACATCATCTTGGTCTTCAACAAGCATTGCAGCTTGCACTGCTCCCTACTCTTCACCCATATCCAATGTGTCTCCATGCACATGCATAAGATCAATCTCTTCCTAGTTGGAATGGGTTGACTCCATTTTGTAGCTTGTATTTGCATTTGTAGAACTACAATCACTTTGCACATCCTCATCCTCTGTTTCGAGCGCGGGAATATCCTCCATCTTTATCATCTCAAGTCCATCTGCAAACAATACTCTCTGCTCTTTCTCATACTTAAAAGGAGACTAACCAACCATACCTTGATCTGGAATCAACTTGATCTGGCATCAACAATTCTCTTGCCGGGTCTGGAGCTGACACTTTTTGCACAATTGGAGCCGCTCTAAGTGGCATCCCTGGTATGGGAACCACTCCATCTCTTTGCATCCACAAAACCCTAGGTTCTTCCTTCACCGATACATTCGTTTGCACCACCTTCAGCTCGACCTTCACCACTTCAATTGGCGTAGGTGCCACAACATTTGATAGCCCCTGCCTAGCCTATCTCTGCCTCAATATCTTTTTGGTTTGGCCACTTGCCAATTCCACCACCTCAGCATACACCGTGGGCCAGTCTATCTCCACTTTATCCTTGACTCCTCATGCATCCAATCAAAGAACCTGCTCAATTTTAAAAAAATCAACACATTGGGTATCGGTTGCCTCCATCGGCTCTCGCCCAAGGGCTTTGAACTACAATATGAATGATTGAAAATCTTTGCCCAAACTTTGCTTTAAATCATCCAGCTTTCTTTTCACCTCATGCATCTACATCGCTAGAACTTATTGGCGTCAAAAAGAGACATCCAAAACTAGAAAACTCGCCAACTACTTCGGACTTCATCTTGAAATATCTCCATGATCCGGCCTTTAAATATTGCACAATAACTTCCTACTAAATCCATATGTTGTGGACTACCTCCCCAAACTCTAACAAGCTCCAAAAGCCACCAGATCGCACATCTTTCCAAGAAATCAAAGTGGCACAAACCTAATCCTCCACACAACTTCAAAGCTCTATAAGTTTCCATCTAGAACTCAGGCTACCGGCTATAACTATCTAACACCACACCTTCCTTGTCTATCTCGACGGACTACAAACACCTCCAACTTCAAGGCATTATATCTTACACACAGTGGCTCCGTTTGACAGGCCCTCTAGACCCTCTCCTTTGACACTTCAACCTCTACATTTCTAAGCCGGATATCTGCATCTCAAACCTCCTTCATCTACCACCCAAATTGGCCCTTTCTTGAGCCCTTCTTGGCGTATAAACCACATCAGCCATACACATCTACTGCTACATGTCTACCCATGACCCTTGTACCTGTTGAAGCCATGTACCATACATTTTCTATTATACATATCACTGGTTGTTCCCATTGCTAGGGTCAACACACTTTGGGTGAACCATCATTCACCAACCCCCTTGTAGAACATTTATGTTCAACCACAACTATGCTTTATTCTTCTAGAAACTGCACACACTAAAAAACACTTCCAAACAACCAAACCATATATATAAAGTTTTATTCATGCCTACTCCAAACCTCGTGTGGATTGTCACACCCCTTGTATCACATAGCTTCCACCTGGATCGGAAACCTTGCACTGGTCCTTCCATCCATCTTTAGAAGCTACCAAAAGTGCCTTGCCCATGTTCACAACCATCCACATACACAATATGCCCAGAGCACTTTAGCATTTCTTTGCAAATTTACCTTCCTGATCAATACACTTGGGCCTGCAAGCATATTACCCAAACCAACCAATGCATCCGGCTCTACAAGAACATCCTCTACACCAACCAATACTTCTTACCCTCCCTTCAAACCATGTAAAGCAGATCTCCTCTCAATGAGATCCTGTATCCAACAGATAATAACCTGCATCGCTAAACTTACAAGCATATACCTCAGCCATGAATTGCATACGTCTTTAGATAGATTGAACATAAAATGTGAATTACCATCATCCACACGCCTACTGCATTGGACTCTCCACCACCTATCAATGTGTGATCTCTTCTTTGCCAGCAATTCCCTCCATGTTAGCATCATCAAGCCCTTTTTCTAGAAGCAGATGTTCATCATTGATTGGCCCTTTAAGATCAGCCAATTCCACTCACCTATCCACTTTGACTGTCTGCACCTCAATCTCCTCTTCTACCACTGCATCATGCTCTACCAAAGTGGAGAGAAGCTCTCGCCACAATGCATCATCTTCGTCTTCAACAAGCATTGCGGCTTGGATTGGTCCCTACTCTTCACCCATATCCATTATATCTCCATGCACATGTATAAGATCAAACTCTTCAAACCTGGATTGGGTTGCTTGGTTTCCCAGCTTATATATGTGTCTCTAGAACTACAATCACTCTGCACATCCTCATCCTCTTTCTCAAGCTCGGGAATCTCCTCCATCTTTACCGTCTCAAGTCCATTTGCAAACGGTATTCTCTACTCTTCTCATCCTTCAAAGGAGACTAAACAGCCATACCTTGATTTGGAAACACTTCTCTTGTCCGATCTGGAGCTTACACTTTTTTCACAATTGGAGCCACTCTAATTGGCATCCCAGGTATGGGAACCACTCCATCCTCAATATCTTTTTGGTTTGGCCTCTCACCAATTCCACCACCTCAGCATACAACATGGGCCCATCTATCTCCAATTTATCCTTGACCTCCTCATGCAAGAAATCAAAAACGTTGCTCTATTTTAAAAGATCAATACTTTGGAAATCGGTTACCTCCATTAGCTCTTGCCAAAGGGCTTTGAATTCTCACATGAACGCGTGAAAAGTGCGCCCAATCTTTGCTTTAGATCATCCATCTACTTTTTTACCTTATGCATCTGCATTGTTGACACATTGTTGTGCTGCTTTGCGGGCACGGGGTAAAAGACAACGGTCTATTTGAATTTTCATGTTTTTTCCAAACTGATGATTTAGACAAGAATATGCTATGACATTAGAAGATGATTGGAATGTATGCTAACTGAGGTTACTACCTGCAGGTCGAGAAGTAGCGATGTTGTTAGAATGAGGTTTAATAAGACAAACTTTTAGTGCTTAACATGTTCTCCATGTCTATCGCTACGGTTGGTCAAATGGATTTTGGATGAGGAAGTTATGGGTAGTTTGGCATTTTCCAAGGGTCGGATCTGCTGTCTTTAGCCGGGGTTGAGACACATGCTTGAGCGATTTATTTCAACTTGACAAGGTTTTTGATGATAGTATCTGGTAGGGGTTGAAGTATGTGCTCTATTGTGCTTAAATCAAACATTCAATGCTAAAGTTATTGCCAATTCAGGTTTTTATGCAGCCCCAGACATCTATGAGGAGGGGAAATCAGAGTGGATGCAGTTAATGTTGTGCTTAACAATACTTTAGTCAAAATTTAGTGGTGCTTTGCAATTCTTTCATTGATATGTACACTTAATGCTATGTCTAGCAGTGTTGGGGTTGTTCTGTATGCTAAGTGTGAAGATTTTACAAAAGCTCAGACAATTCTTGAAGGGCTTCCATAGAGAATGTAATCATTTTGGAATGCATTAATTGATCATATTGTCAGGGAATTGTGGAAAAGAATGACGTGTTTGGCAATATTTAGTTAATAATTATGTCACATATGGTGTGCTTTGGAAAGCACATACGTGATTCATGAGCATTGATTGTGGGCTATGCTGATCAGGGGTGAACAAGAAGCTCTGAAATGGCATCTCTCGAAATACAATAACTTATACTTTTATATTAAGGCGTTTGGCATCACAAGACATTGAGATGGGTGAGATAAATGACAATGATATTTTTTATCACAGACTGCATGAGAAGATGTCATGCTTGGCAATGCTTTGGTCATCATATTGGAGAAATAAGATGGGCTGGGCAATGCCTTAGCTAACATGTAAACCAAATGTGGTGAGATAGTGGCCTCCCAAGAGAAGGTGGCCACCCAATGGGTTTCCTAAGGTTGATCTGTATGCTAAGTGTGAAGCTTGTATAAAAGCTCAGACAATTCTTGAAGGGCTTCCATCGAGATTGTCATCACTTGGAATGCATTAATTGATGATATGGTCATGAAACTATGGAAAAGAATGTTGTTTTGGGCAATGTTTAATTAATAATTATGTCAAATATGGTGTGCTTCGGAAAGCACAAGCGTGCTTCAGGAGCATTGATTGTGGGCTATGCTAACCAAGGGCAAACAGGAAGCTCTGAACTTGCATTTCTCAAAATACAATCACTTATACTTTCATCTTAAGGCATGTGGCCTCACAAGACATTGAGATGGGTGAGATAAATGACAATGAGATTACCGATCACGGATTGCATGAGAAGAAGTTATGCTTGGCAGTGATTTGGTTGTCATATAGGAGAAATAAGATGGGCTAGGAATTGCCTTGGCTAACATGTAAACCAAATGTGGTGGTATAGTGGCCGCCTAAGAGAAGGTGGCTGCCCAATAAGGTGGAAATACACACACACAAAAAAAGGGGGAAGTGATGGCTGCAGCGTGCAGAAGAACGCAGGGGATTTTGGTATCGCGGACAAGGGCTGTGGTTCTCAGATGACGACGCCAAAGAAATAAAAAGCTCTTAAAAAAGCATGGCGCTCCTGTTTGGTGCCACTTTCGTGCAGTTAGAGCAGGGAAAAAATCCAGCTTCCATGGCATCAAGGTGATTCCCATGCCTACCAATAGTGGTAGGGGAGGCGAGATATTTTTGGGGGGGATATAATTAGAAAGTGCATTTGGCATGCAATAGGGAGTAGAGAACTCTCTGAGCGATAGCCATATCCAAAGGGATTAGAGCTCTCTCATATGGGGCCACTTGAAATCTCTCACTCTCTATCACCTCAAAGGCCTTCATAGCCGTATCTCAAGCTCTCTCTCGCCTCTAAGGCCTTCACAACCATATCTCTAAAGCTCACTCTCGAAGCTTAAGGGTTACAAATGCTCTGCTACTTTCCTCTCACCGCCATAGCCGAAATCCCTAAGCTCTTTTCTCTCATAGTCATCACCTTTAAAAGCTCTATTAAACTCTTGTAACAAGGAAAAAGCTCCATATCAATTATATCAACTAAGTTTTTGTCTTGTCTCAGGGGCAGACCCTCAAGTGTCCATATCTCCCTTATGTTGAGCCTCACGAGGAATAAGCAGGTAAAGAGGATCCAAAGGAAAGATAAGGGGGAAAGTCAACAAGAGAGGGCAATATACATAATCTAAGGTGGATTAAAGTTAGCATTAAAGGGCATTTGTGGAGCATTATGGAGGATTTGAAGGGCATCAAGAGCATCAAAGGGGATTAGCGAGCAAGGCCATAATAAGTGGGCCATTTTTACTACTATTTTTGTGAAAATCTTGGGCATTGAATGGGAAAAGAATCGTGCAAAGTGGGAATTGTGCCGGACAATTGGAGATTGCTTCCAACTTCAAGGATTTTTGATTAGGGGTTTGCAAATCAGTAGGCATACCAATGATGGCGTATGCAGCCAATTTGTAACAGGGTTTTCAGTTATCAGATTATTGGAAGCATATACTAGTTGCCAGCTGATAATGTGTTGATATCTTGTCTCACTTTGATTATAGGCATTAATTGTGTTCTAAGTCATGGTTTTCTTCGGTAATTTCTCTCCAAGAATCACTAGATCTTCTTATTAACCCTAAAGAAGACCCTATCTGCACTTGTTCCCTTGGTTCGAGCCTACGTTGATTTTTTGTCTACATCTAGAGGCCCGGTGCTTTCTTGGTGGACACTGGAGAACCGCGAACTCCAACAACTTATTGGCATCAAAAAGCCACTTACAAAGCTCCACAATTCATCTTTTCTTCTATAGATAGTCTATCTAACCACCATTTTGCACTTCCACGAACCAAAAACAAAAAAAATTGTATCGCACCTTCTCCTCTCGTCTGAAAACAAGGAGAACACACTCAAAACCCAAACAACATGCCTCTCTATAGACCAAGATAATCACTACACCCAAATCCACTAGATTTCACCTTCAAAACTCGTAAAATTTCCCTCTCAGTACACTCTACGATTTTCCATCATGAAGCAATTCCTTGCAAGCGATGCAAAGGATAAAGTGCTTACTGAATGGCACAGCTTGAAGCTTCTCCCTCATGAGTCTATCCACAAGTTTTTGGATTTACATCTCAAGGCTAATTTCTTTCAAAAGATATACTTTGTTGATCAAAAGCAATAGGTGTGTGTGCGGGATTACCTGAAGAGATGGCCGAATACATTAACTCTCAATGGCCTGGCTCTATTACCGAAGTAATCCATCACACCATGGTTGCTTCACGCATCAAATTCCATGAAGGGGCTAGATGAAATGTCAAGCCCAGATAAAACAAAGACAAAAATGATGCAAAGGGGAAAACCAATGCTCAAAATTCTTTCCAAGGCACTTCTAACAACAACAACAACAATCCGTCCAAGGAGAAGGGAGTTTGCAAAGGCAAAAACGTTAACTCTCTCCTGAAGAGCTAGAAGCTTTTTTCAAGGACTGTAAGTGTTTCAAGTGTGGGGCGCCATGGTTTGATCGCATGGCTATCAATATGAAGTTCCCTAAAAGGAAAATCTACTTCACCTATAGGGGAGAGAACATGTATATAGATGCTAGTGAGCGTGGTCACACTATTCTATTTGTAAATCCTCTTGCTTTTGATAAATCAATGAAGAGCTCAATTTCTGCGTACATGATTTTTGTCAAAGAGTCTCTAGAAGATCCTAATGTTTCACCAAATGTAAATGATAGGAATCAATAAGATTAAGACTTGTCTAATTTTCTAAAAGGATTCCACGATGTGTTGATCGATGATATCCCTATGGACTTACCACCAAAACGAGGGGATGATGACCATCAAATTGAGCTCCTTCCAGGAAGCTCACCGCCTAACAAGCCTCCTTATCGAGTCTCTCAAGAATTGAGGAGATCATGAAGCAAGTGTACAGGAATTGGTAGACAAAGGGACGGTGAGGCCTAGCTCCTCTCCCTTTTGTTCTCTAGTCCTTTTAGTGCAAAAGAAAGATGGTACATACCGTATGTGTGTGGACTATCGAGCACTAAACCATATCACTATCAAAAATAGATTTCTCGTGCCTCAGGTAGAAGATTTGTTTGATAAGCTACAAGGCTCTATCTACTTTAGTAGGATTGACCTTAAAAGTGTCTATCAAAAAATAAGGATAGTGGATGAAGATATCCTAAAGATCGTGTTTTGTAGAACGTTTGGTCTTTATGAATATCTAGTCATACCTTTTGGCTTGACTAATGCACCAACTACATTCAATCGTCTAATGGAGAAATATTTTGGAGCTTGATGCAAATTCACTAGAGTGTTCTTTGATGATATCATCATCTACTCCAAGTCTTTGGAGGAACATAAGCAACATCTCTATGTGATTTTCAAGCATTGAGGAAGAATAAACTTTTTCTCGACCAAAAGGAAAGCAAATTTTTCCTTCAAGAGATTCAATACCAAGGTCATATTATATCTCAAGATGGTATCTGTATGGATCCATTGAAGCTAGAGGTAATAAAATCATGGCCTAATCCAAGGAGTCTACATGAACTAAGAAGCTTTATTGGTATGTGCGCATGCTATAGACGCTTTGTAGAAAAATTCTCTCAAATAGCAGGACCACTACATGACTTAACTAAGAAGAACGTTAAGTATGTATGGACTGCTAAGGAGAAAAATGCTTTTGATAAGCTCATAGAAAATCTTACCTCCCAACCAGTGCTCATGCTTTCGGATCTCTCAAACCCATTTGAGGTCCAATGTGATGCTTGTCGTGATTGACTTGGAGCAATTTTTCTTCAAGAAGGGCATGCCATAGCATATGAGAGTTGAAGGCTCAATACCAATGAATGAGTCTTGGGCATGTATGAGAAAGAGCTTTTAGCTATTCTACATGCCCTAGTCACTTGGAACAACTACCTATTGGGGACTCCATTTATTCTACGAACCAGCCACCAAAGTCTCAAGTATTTCTTGACACAAACCAAGCTTTGCAACAAAAATGAGGTGGGAAAATTCCTTTCGCAATTGAATTTACATATTGCTCACATTGCTGGTAAGCACAATCAAGTGGACGATGCACTTTCACAAAGACCAAAAGTTATTGCGGTGTCTATAGCTACTCATAATGATCTATTGTCTATGATTGATGAGTATGCTACTGACCCTGACTTTAGAGGCATAATATCAGCCCTTGCTTTAGAGATGAGAGTGGAACCATTCACCTTAGAGGATGGTTATCTTATCCATGGCAATAGGCTATGTGTTACCAATTTCCTTCGTGATAAAGTTATGTATAGATCCCATGCTCCTTTCTATGCGGGGCATAGAGGTATTCAAATTGCTCTTTGAGAAGTAGAGACATATTTCTATTAGCCTACCATGAAAGTGAACATACAAGAGTATGTTTCAAAATGTGTAGTATGCCAAAAGACCAAGTATGATAGAGGGAAGCAACCTGGATTACTCCAGCGATTGCCTATCCTAAATTCACCATGGGAGATTATATACATGGATTTCATCTTTAGATTACCCAAGTCTATCCATGGGAATACGGGAATATGGACAATAGTTGATAGGTTTAGCAAGAAAGCACACTTTATTCCTATCAAAAAGACTATTGATGCACACCAACTGGCAACTCTCTTCATATCACAGATTTTCAAACACCATGGATTACCAACATCCATCATGTGAGATAGAGATCCTAGAATGACCAGTAATTTCTAGAAATATCTCTTTGAAAATCTAGCAACAAGATTGAATTTATCTTCGGCCTATCACCCACAAATGGATGGCCAAAGTGAGATAGCCAGTCTTACGATACTGGATCTACTCAAGACTTATATTACCAAAGTAGATCAAAACTCACAATGGGAAAAGTATTTACCTCTTGTAGAGTATGCCTACAATAATACTGTACATATATCTACGGGAAAAACAACTTTTGAGATCATAGAGGGAAGACCAAAAAGTCCCTTGCTACTTAAAGTACATGGGAAGATCTTCGCTGCCGAGATGAGTATAGCCGTGACCTACAAGAATCTTTTCAAAAGATTAAGGAGGCTATATCCATCTCTCAGCAAAGGTGAAAATCTATTGTTGACAAAAGCACAGAAGGTACTTAACGTTCAAAGAAACGATTGGGTCTTACTTGAGTTTCCTAAGGATCATTTAAGGCAAACGATGAGCAAAAATCCTACGGGCCATCAAAAGTATTATGCTAAGCTAGCAAAAAGATATTATGGTTTTTTCCAAATCTTGAAGCCTATCAATGAGATGGCCTACCAACTCAAGTTGCTCAACCATTGGCTCATACACATTGCTTTTCATGTGAGCCTACTCAAGCCCTACAAAGGAGAGCCACCAAGTGAACCAATTATTTAAGACCCTCCCGAAGTTGAAGACCAAGAAGAGGTGCTACAATCCGGAGCTATCCTTTGTCATGAAGACAAGGCACTACAACATGGTAAGATTATCTGACGGTATCTTATTAAGTTCAAATATTATCCTTTTGAAGATACTAGATGGAGGCAAGGAATGAAGCGTAAGGATAGTATGAACCTTGTCAATGCTTACAATGCTACATTAGAGTAAGCAAGTGTACAAATTTCTTTTAAATGACCCATGTTTTTGTCTTATAAGACTAGTTCTCTTTTTAATTGTGCACAAATTTAAATAGTATGCATGCTTAAAATCATGTTTGTGATGACGACGTCTCTCAAACACCAAGTAGAATTCGTCACTCTACTTTGGGAGAATGAAATGGAGTAAGGATCAGACATGCTTGCAGTAGCTACGTTGTTACGAGTTTTTTGTAAGAATTGATTGCACATATGTACATACACATGGACAATGCATCGAATAAAGAATTTCCCATTTTCTAGAGCCAGGTGGTTACGTGGGGCCCACATGTGTACAGGTAGGACAACGTGTACATAGTACATCGATTTTCATTATCACCAATGTCACTGTGTTTTTCTACAATAATGAGGAGTTGGTGGAGCTTAAAACTCCTCAAGGAAGCTATCAGCGGGCCGATTCCATGAGGTAAGCAGGTGCGTCAGATGACATCCATGTTGAGCTTATATGTGAAGCTACTCAATATATGGCTTCTCTATATATGACACCCAGGTCCCCTCTATATATACATCATCTCATGTGTGTATTCTACACACTTTGGGGTTCTACTTCTGTGTTCTCTCCTTCTCTCTCAACATGGTATCAGAGCAGTACGTTTTTGTTTTCGATTTTTCTCCTGATCAAATTCGATTTTGCAGAAACTACCCGCGAGAGGGATCGGAATCGATGTGGTCTACAACTTTGCAGAAAGAAGTTTCTTCAAATTCTGTACCAATTTTGAGAAACTACCCGCTAGAGAGACCGGAATCAATGTGGTCTACAACTTTGCAGAAGGAAGTTTTTTCAAATTCTGCACCGATTTTGAGTTATCGTTCGCGGACTGCGTACATACCTGAAAAGCAACTTCCGCTTTTTGTTTTTGATTTTTGTGCTTATTGAAAACGATTTTGCAGAAACTACCCATGAAAAAGACCGGAATCGATGTGGTCTACAACTTTGCAGAAGAAAGTGTTTTCAAATTCTGCACCGATTTTGAGTTATCGTTCGCGGACTGCGTACATACCTAAAAAGCAATTTCCATTTTTTGTTTTTTATTTTTCTGCTTATTGAAAACGATTTTGCAGAAACTACCCGCGTGAGAGACCGGAATCGATGTGTTTTACAACTTTGCAGAAGAAACTACCCGCGATGGGGATTGGAATCGATGCGGTCTATAACTTTGCAGAAGAAAGTTTCTCTAAATTCTGCACCAATTTTGGGTTATCGTCTCACACTGCGAATATGTTTGAAAATCAAAATTTTACTTTTTGCTTTTGATTTTTCTCATAATTGAAAACTTCTCAATTATATTTTTCTTCATCAATCATATATTTGTTACTGACGTAACTTTGCTGTAGAAGCCAGTTACACATCGTTCCGATTCAGTCGAGCCGTTGATGATCGTCCAAATTCTATCGAGCTACTGTTGGTACATGATCTTTTGTTATATGATATACTCGTTCATTGATTCTCGTATAATTATTCTTTTAGAGATATAGTTTACGTCGTTTTATTGATAATTTCTCATTGATACCATAGTGATTTTGATGGTACCATGATAATGTTTTGTTAATACTTTGGTCATGGTGATTTTCGTTGATACCATGATGATATGTCATTGATACCATGGTTATTCTCGGTGGTGCCATGATGATATTTCATTGATACCATGGTTATTTTCGGTGATTCCATGATGATATTTCGTTGATTCCATGGTGATTTTTATTGATACCATGATGATGTTTTGTTGATACCATGGTTATTCTCGGTGATACCATGATGTTGTTTCGTTGATACCATGGTTATTCTCGGTGATGCCATGATGATATTTCGTTGATACCATGGTTATTCTCGGTGATGCCATGATGTTGTTTCGTTGATACAATGAGTATTCTCGGTGATATCATGATGCTTTTCGTTGATACCATGATCATTTATTCATTTTTATTGACATAATGATGATATTTTGTTAATACTTTGATGGTATTCATTGATCACTACATTGATAAATGTTGTTTTATGTAGTATATACACATATCATTTGTATCACATAATCACACATTTTGTACTTTTACGTTTATACTTTATGTACCATATGTTGTCGTGCGTATATATGTCATCAAAAGAGTGGCGTCGCGAACCATCTCTTATGGCATTGTGAACGTAATTATTTCATTAACGATGCTAATAATTTTCATGACATGTTTTTTTTGGAGTCTATGATCCATGTAGGATTGATCAAAGAATTGATTTTATGAAGACAAACTTGGTGACAATAAAAGATTTATGAAGATATGTTTGGTGATGCCATATTGATGACAACATGAAGACATGTTTGGTGATGCGATATTGATGACAAGCTACACAGCAGATTCACGAAGACACTTTTGATTACAAGCTAATCGATAGCTTTTACACCTCTTTATTGAACCTTTGTATTCATTATTGTATTTGATAGGAGTAATGTAACTCCTCATAAAACATTCATTGTAAAAGGAGTGATGTAGCTCCTTGTAAACATTTGTATATTCAATGATTTTTATAATATAACGGTGGGTGTATATAGAGCTGTGGGTTTTTCCCTTGATCCCCCAAGGGTTTTTTCATCCACAGTTAGGGACCCTTATTTGAGCGGGGGTGTTGAGCTTATATGTGAAGATACTCAATATATGGCTTCTCTATATACGGCACCCAGGTCCCCTCTATATATACATCATCTCATGTGTGTATTCTACACACTTTGGGGTTCTACTTCTGTGTTCTCTCCTTCTCTCTCAACAATCCAGTGGCGTTAGGAGGTCGAATGGGATCAAGACTTGCACGTGGATAAGTACGAACACAACGTGGGTGTTTTTTTGTGATGAATTATGCAAAAATGTCATCATGAGAAATATATTTGGGGGCCACTTCACGTGATTGTGGGATGCATTATTGAGAAAAGTTGAGTGCTAGGTGTGCGGATGGATTTACAAGGGTAGCAAAAACGCACTACGTGGCCATTGTTTGGCATGTTCGGAGTCCGTTTGAGGTCAATCAAAAGTCCAAAGGTGCCCAAGAGATAAAGTGAAGTGTGGACACTAAAAAACCTGAGAAAAAAACCAGCAAAGTGTGGAGAGGAGAGGAGGAATAGCTACAAAACTAAGTTTTTGTTGTTTTTGGAGCTTGTTTTGGCCATAAACTGCTCATCCGAAGTCGGATTTGAGCACTTTGATATTGTAGACTGGGGTTTTGAGCCGTTCCGGACGCAATGGCACTGTCCAATTTTCCAAATTCCTCACTTTTTTTTTTGCTGTTTTTGATGTGTAGGTTTCTCGTGTGAGCGAAGCCTCTGCTCCAATTTGTGATTGTATCTGGTATATTTCATCCATACTATGTGAGCTATTTTCCCCATTGGTGTTGGCCCAAGCTCAACTGTATCTGGACATAAAAAATATTCCTCTTTTGAGCTGAGTTTTTTGGGTGTGTATGCGTGTGTGTGTCTCTGTGTTGAGTGGGGAAATGGATATTCTCTCTCCTCACACTCCATCGGTGTGTTCCCCGTCTCGTCCGGTGGGTTATGTAAGCCGAGTGGTGCCCCATAGCGTGTGTGTGTGTGTGTGTGTGTCTGTATTATCCCAAGAGTGTGTGTCGGGTGATTATAGAGGCATTGTGTTTGTTTCCATCCTGCTCACAACATCTCCCAAGCACCAAATGGATTAGTTATCCATCTTGGAAAGATATCATAGGGTAAAAAGGGATCCTCTACCTGCTGAGTAAGATTGACTAATGACTAAGGATTTATCTCTTCTAGCTCATAGTCGCGGACGACTATGATTTCAAGAGAGAGGTAATGTCATAGAATCTAATATCTAACCAGCCTAAATGATTTTCTCATATTAAACTGATCATTTAATGTGGGAGAATAAATGGGAACAAGGGTTAGGATATAGACATGTGCTTATAGATCTATCTCAACACGGGGCCAATGGTAATGGGGCCCAAATGAGAGATGGTCTATCAAAGAGCTAACCACTGGAGCATAAGAACTTAGGGTTAGCTTCATTGAAGACCTCCAATAGTTACTGTGAAAGTCCTTTGACCTTAGGCAAGTTAGGGTTGTGCTTGACGTGGGAACCTGGCCCAAGATTAATAGGTGCTTGAGGTGCTTGTCATGCTTGATGACTAAGGTGCTTGATGTGCTTGATGAATAAGGAGCTTGTCGTGCTTGCTAACTAAGGTGCTTGAGGTTCTTGTCGTGCTTGCTAACTAAGGTTCTTGAGGTGCTTGTGGGAACACCACCCAAGCTTGAGGTGCTTTGTCATGCTTGCTAACTAAGGTGCTTGACATAAGGTGTGCCAAAAAATTTAATATTCAATATGTACAAGGAGGGGGTGAGCCCTACAAGAGGGGGGATGTGAGCCCTCATGGTGTGCCTGAAGCCTATTGGTTGGCCATCCAAGGGATCCAATGATAATTTAGAAGATTTAATTAATTTTCTTTGCATTTATCAATTCCTCTCTCTCAAAGGGGAAATGGGGACACTTGTCCCAAGGCTACCCTTGTTGCTTGGTATGAATCTTGCTTGTGATTGGCTAGGCCCCATGGGTCCAATCAAGCATGAGCTATAAGGGGGAAGGGGGGGGGGGGGGGGGTTCGATCAAAGCATGTAGGGGGACTGCTTAGGGGGTATACTCTCACTCACTCACACTCTCATGGTATGAAGTGAAAAGTGCAAGAGCTCCCTCTCCTTCTCCAAGAAAGTAGAGAGGTTGAGAGCCTACACCAACACTCTTGGCTATGGAATGCAAATGCAACCAAGATCCATGCTTCAATGCTTTAGCTTGCCATCTTCTCCATCTTCATTACTATGCTATTATGTATGCTAGTAAGAAGAGTGATGATAAGTGAGGGACTAATTCTTTCTCGTATAAATTATTTCTTCTCCCTTTTCCCTACCCTCATTCCCTGCTAGTTCTCCCCACCTTTGAAGGTGTTTGAGGTCTTGGGACTGATGCTTGGGATAGTTAATGATTTCTTGAAAGTTTATGTTATGCTCATGATGCATGAAGCTTTCCTTCTTCATTGCATCACTTAGGTCACAAGGAGCACAAAGATTGTATTGTAACAAGTCTCTCTTGATGGGAAAAATCATAATACAAATGCCTATTGGAGGGGGGACTGCATCCACATAAATCCCACCCTCAATTTTTGTCATGTTCTCTAAATTATCTCTCTTGCAAAAGTATTGTTCATGCTAAGTTAACTAAATGCTATGTTTATGTTTCTACCATTAATTATGTTCACCCTCTATGCTCACAAAGTAATTTCACAAAAGTACTCTCTATAATTTTCGCTACTCTCAAGTTAATAGGCTAATTCTATTACAGTATGTGTCACATTTGATCTTTGCAAGATCAATCCTCTTGTAGATCTTCCATGATTCATCTTCATTGATAGCTTCGAACACTTCATCGTTACTTTGATCTTCTCTTGTGTTTTGCTCTTCCTCCTCCTCAATATCTTCTGGATCATTGTATCCTCTTCTCTTAATCACTTTGATCCTGTTTCTTGCAATGGCAATCTTTACTTCTATACCATCTAGTTCAGACAAGCTATAACTAGCATTTTCATGTACATGCTTTACAACATACGGTCCAAACCATCTTTTTGAGAACCTACACATGAATGTGTGCTCGTTATCAAGGCTACTATTGATAGCCGTTTTTCGGCTCTCTGTGATTTCCATAGTGAGTTATCCCCCCCTATCAAATCACTCAAACACTGTGGTTACCCTCACCCTTTCACTGTATATAGGTGCGTGTGAGTTAGGGGACTTTTCCCATATCTCCTTATTGAAATAAAAAACCCTCAATTAGCTAGTCATTGGGCTAGTTGAGCCAAAAAAATAAAAAAAATAAAAAATATAAGTATATTATGGCCCATGCGTATGTAAATATTTCTTTGTATATAGGGCCTACATAAAAGATTTTTTCATAATTATTTTGGTATTTATTTAAATATTTCTACCTAGGTGTGTGTTATTTATGCTCTGTACATTGCCTCACCATTACCACAATTTTTCTTACCATTTTTCATACTCTTTATTCCATATAGAAATATTTTCATGTAAGCTTCTCTTATATTTGGTGTAACTCCATCCCAACAAAAATCCAAAAAAACTAGTTTTATATATGTGTATATTTTTTCACTATTGTGATTTTTCCCTTCCTACATCTATTTTGTTTTTTTTTTCTAAAAAATTAGAACACCAAAAATATTTATCTTTTTATGGTAGCCTCATAATGAGAGAGATTTCTTTTGACCCCTTTATATTTTTTCCACTTATATTATTTATATTTGACATGTACATATTTTTTAGACCCCTCAATATTTGATTTTCTTAGTTGTACTATTCACTTATATCATGATCTCAACAATATCTTCAATTATAGACCTACCAAATAAGGTCAAGGGTAGGTGGCATGCATACATGCACTATGGAGGGCTCACTCTTGGAGGTATTCAAAAGAATCATCCAAAGAAGGACCCCACAAGGACCTTGTGCAGTGGAAAAAAATGGTCGGTTTTGCTGAATTTTTAAAGTTCACTTGCTCTCTGAATTTGAAAAGGTAATACAAACAAAAGTTGTAGCTCGTGGGCTGAACTTTTTTCTCAAATGTTTTCATATTTTTTTGAGCTACGAGCTGTGAGCTATGATTTTATTAGTGGACCCCAGTTTTTCCATGCTATGCAGCCACACTCTCTCTTCCACTTTATCATTTTCCTATTTCACACACACTTCTCCACTCATCATCCCCACCTCTCTCACCACTCCTCTCTGCACCCTACTCACCTTCTCCTCAACCTTGAAGAATAAGAGAAACCATGGTGAACTCATACCTCCCACACAAAATTCCATTCCAAAATTGACCACCTAGTCTCATTTTTCCTCCTCCAAATTACCCATATCTATCAAAAAAATCACAAAATTCAGCCTCTTCTCTTAAAAGACAGCATCATGGTGGTTGATTACTCAGCTTCAATTACCTTGTCTCTCAAGGAAGGTCAAGAGTGGAGAAAAAATGTGCCGTCAAAGCTAGTGGACCGTCAACAAGCGTCAAAATTGGCGCTACTCAAGACACTTGGAGCATCAACCTTGTAAGAAATCCACATTTTCTTACCTCTTAAGAGTTTTTCTTCCTTATTTGTATCCTACATGGATACTCCCATTGTAAATATCCAATTCCATTTGTAAATTAATACTAACTCTACTAACACTAACCCACTATGAAAAGTCCTATCACCTCCATTTCTCTCCTCTCTCTTTCCCCACCAGCTTCTTGATAATTCCAAGCAAAAGAAATTAGATAAATTGCTGAAAATCTAACCCAACCATGGTTAGAGGAGTAACCCTAGCCTTCAAAATTGCTATAAAAGGAGGGTGTAGCTAGCACAAAAAAGGGGGGAGAAGAAAGAGCACTATGCTATAGCTTGAGAAGCCTCAACCTCTTGAGAAGGAGCTCTTGAGTGGAATCTCATTGGAATTAGGCATATGTATGTGTTGTATTAGGGGTGATTAGCAAGGGAACTCTATGCCATTGTAAGAGAGAGTGATCATTAAATTGAGAGTAGGAAATCTATCATTTCTCCTACTAGTGTAAGCCCAACATTTGCTGAATCAAGGAGGGTGAATTTGGACTGAGCATGGATACCTTGTCTCCCTTCCAACGTGAAGTCATGGACAATAATGATGTGTAAGTGTCTTGGGTTTTATTTAAGTTCTTGATAGCTTGTCTCCGGGTATTGTTATCAATTTAGCCATAAATCCCACATGCTGTAAGAGGGCGACAGGGTGGAGAGGACTCCCCTGGCCTTAAGACAGTGATTGGGGTGGTTTTTTTCTTGTGATGTGTTGTGGTGTAATTTACTCAGGCTATGTTGAACAAATACTAATCTCACTTTGATTGGTCATGACAGATTTGTAAGAAGGCATTAGTGCAACAAGCACCCCTTTCCCCTTCTCTTTCTTTCTTACATATATATATTTATGTTTGCTTGATCATTAACGATACACTTCAAAGCAGCCCGAGCACCATCTTTCTCTCTCTCTCTCTCTCTCTCTCTCTCTCTCTCTCTCTCTCTCTCTCTCTCCCTCTCTCTCTCTCTCTCTCGTTTTTTAGTGTGTGAGAGTGTTCCATTGGTGTTAGGGTTAGTGTAAATTCCTTGCTTGTTTGTGGGTTGCTCTAACGATTCTCCTCTTTTGCGTCCTAGTTCGCTCTTAAACTAGGTGGTGCCCCTTGTGTAGTTGGGATTTGGCTGGGGGTTTGTTGCTTTGGTTTGTGTTGTGTTGTGTCTCAGCCCCATTGAGTAGCACGGGATCCTTGAAGGGTGTCTAGAGGTTGCTCTTCTTGTTGCCCGCCCCGGACCACTTCAAATTGGTGCCCCCACAGAGGAACGGCTTGTGTATGTTTTGTGAAGACTCAACCTTTAGCATAATCAAGTAGCTTGCATGAATCACGAGAATTTGTATGATCCCTTCATTCCCATTGCAAGGCAAAAGGTACACATAAATGTTAGTACTGAGTTGCAATTTCAGCGAGTAATTCGTAGAATTTTAGGTCCTCTTAGGTTGGTAGAGATAAACGCATCAGTAAATCCTTTTATTTTGCCTCTCATTAGGTACGACCTTAGTTTGGACGTCTATATTTTTGTTTTGTTTTAAGAATTAGGTCATGCATAGAACATGGATAATGGCCCAGGAATACAGGTTTTTCCGTTTCATTTCACTCCACACATTAGAGTAAACATTGCAATTAGTAGAAAAATCCATTTTCAACAACGTATGGTATTCATGTTTGGTGCCCAAAGAGTAGGAGAAATTCTCGCATCACCAAACCCTGTCATTCTACCTCTTATTGATTATCATAGGTCATTTGATGTGAATATTTTTATTTTGTTGTAGAATAGATTGCAATTTAGAAAATATTATTGTGTAAATCTTTTAAAGAAAGAAAAAACAAAAACGCGTCACTTTGAAATCAATTCAATGGAGAGCCAACGCCAAATGTCTGGATATCCTCTTTTCTTTGGGGAGCCTGGAGAGGATGCAGAATTATTTCTAGAGAATTTCAAGATGTCTTGCCGTATCAAGAGGATAGTAACTGATCAAGAACGTGTAGAAATGTTTGAGGTGGTCCTTAGGAAAGATGCTAGCACTTGGTTTGACTCTTTGCTTGAGGAAGTTAAAGGGAATTACACGGAAGTTTTGAATCGTTTCAAGAAATACTTCTTTGATCCCCAAAACACTCAGAAATTATGGCAAGACATTGTTTCTCATAAGCAAAAAGACTTAGATGACTACTACTTGTACAAGCAAGAGTTCCTACGTCTTTGGGCTCTATGGATACGAAATGTTGCTAACCCTGGTGATGGTGCATAATTTTTAAAGAAGGAGGGGTTCATAGCCGGACTCTTTCCTGACCTTAAGGTAAAAGTTGAGGCGGGTGCACCTGCTACTTTTGATGCAGCTGAAACTAGGGCTGCTGAGAAGTATAGGAAACTCAAGTGCTTAAGGGGAGAGGTTCCAATAGAAGGTCTTAGACCCAAAGGTAAGTCACAAGCATCAATATCTAGGGAGCTTCCTGAGGTAACAGCTGAAGTGATTGAGAAGTTAAATGAATCTTTAAGCAGCTTGACAATTCACCTTGCACAAGCTGTAGGTCCAAAGGGACAAGCAAAGAAGTCAGAAGAGAGAGAGCCACGAACTAGGAGAGTCTTGCAATGTTGGAATTGCGGAGAGTCTGGACATGGGATGTATAATTGTCCTTGGCCCCGTGGAGAGCCAGGGAGACCTAACTTGAATTACCCAGTGATGAATGTAGGAGAAGGATCTGCTCAACAACCAAGGATTCTACAAAGGCCAAATGGACCAAGACCACCTCCACAAGGGGTAGAAGGAGTTCCACCTTTGCCAGATCGAAATGTGCATGTGGTAGAGGTGACAAATTCCAATGAGGTTGACATGGAAGCCAATGGCATTAAGCGTGGCCAAGGAAAAGGTAAAGAGAAAGAAGGAGTCACATCACAGAGTGACCATGGACAAGGAAAGAAGGCAAAGGAAACCAAGGAAACCAAGAGGACTCGACGTCGTATCAACCTCCAAGACTTCCGTCTTGGACATGGTATGGCTCCGTAAAACTTGTTGGAAGACATGAGAGGTAAGGGTCCTGATATTTCATGGCCTCAATTTCTTGCATTATGTCCACAAGTTAGGAGGGATTTAACAAGGGCAGTTAGCACTAGGAGAAAGGTAAAAGAGAGTGTGCCTGTGGTAAAAATTGCACAAGCTGAAATGAATGAGGACATTACACCGGTGCTAGACTGCTACATCAAAGGAAGATGGGTTAGGAAAGGTCTAGTGGATGGGGGTGCACAAATCTGCATCATGACAGAGGGACTCATGCAAAGACTAGGCATGCACATCCATGAGACACCTGAAATCAAAGTCAAGATGGCAAACAATAGCAAGGCTAGGTGTGTAGGCATTTGTAAAAATGTCTTTATAGAGGCCTTTGGCATTAAGAAAGCGGTGGATTTTTATGTTATGTCGACCAAGGGAAGTGGTTATCCATTTATCCTAGGAAGACCATGGTTAATGCAAATGCAAGCTTTGCAGGATTGGGAGAGTGGGAAATTAATTTGCAGGAATGACAATCATAAGAAGGTTGTCTTTGACATGAAGGAGCAACGCCAAGAGGAGCTCCATGAAGAATCATCTCAAAGTGAGACGGAAGAAGTTTGGACCGATAGCACTTTAGAAGAAGAAAGTAGCGGTAGCATTACTGAAGAGGAGTCTTCCATCGAAGTCATGGGGGTAAGGTTTAAGCCAAGCAACCAAGAGACCTCTTGTCAAGGCTTGGAGGAGGTAGGTCCTCAAGAGAACGAAGGTGTTCAAGATGAAGGGATGCTGGAAGGTATGCTATCAACAACACTTACAAAGGATGAAAGAGAGGAGTTCAAATGTGTGCTAAGGAAGTTTCCTAGGCTTTTTGCTAAAGACTACACCGACGTGCGTGGGGTAGATGTTGTTCAACACAAGATTGAGTTAAAGCCTGAGGCCACACCTAAAGCTCAGAAGCTACGAAGGCTAGGAGTTATAAAGGAACAAGCTCTACTCAAGGAGGTAAGAAAGCTTCTAGCAGCAGGTTTCATTTATCGAGTGGAGAATTCAGAGTGGGTCTCTCCTGTTGTTGTCACTCCTAAGAAAAATGGCAAGTGGAGGGTGTGTGTGGATTACCGTCCCCTCAATGAGGCAACAAAAAGAGATCACTTTCCCCTCCCATTCCAGGATGAGATACTAAATGAGGTAGCTGGTCATGAGAAGTACACTGTGTGCGATGGTTACTTAGCTTACTTTCAAATAGGGATTGCATTGGAGGATCAATTAAAAACAACCTTTATCACTCCTTGGGGTTGTTATGCTTTTACATTCATGCCATTTGGTCTAACAAATGCTCCTGCAACATTCCAACGTTTCATGAATATGGTGTTTCAAGCATTATTTGGAAAGTCAATTAGGGTGTTCATTGATGATTTCTGTATTTATAGCTCAAAATCATTGCATCTACAAAGGGTAGAAGAAGGTTTAAAGAAGCTCTATGACATGGAAGGTCAACTCAACCCCGACAAGTGCCATATAGGTGAGGATGAAGTAATCTTGCTTGGTCATAAAGTTTCTTACAAAGGCATTGAAGTGGATCCTTCAAAGGCAAAGGCTCTTATTGAGCTACCATCACCCAAGAGTCTTACGGAGGTCATCTCATTCATTCAAAAGGTGAAGTATATGTCACGCTTCATTCACTTAGCCTCGGAGTTACTTCACCCTTTGCAAAAGTTGACACAACAAGTAGAATTTGCATGGTATGATGAGCTTGAAGAGTACTTTTGTAACATTAAAGCCATTTTGTCAGAGCTACCAACACTCATGCCTCCTGGTTGGGAGTAAAAATTTTTTGTTAGCTCTAGTGCTGGGAAAGAAACAATTGGTGCAGTTTTGCTACAACAAGATCCCTATAGTACCAGGATGCGGCCCATCTACTTTGCTAGTAGGGTCATGAATGCTTTAGAGAGAGGCTACACGGAGGCAGAACTCATGATACTTTCTCTCATGTTTGCGATAAGGAAGTTTAGATCCTACTTGCTCCCAAAACCTTTTGTAATCCTCACCACAGAGAATTTGTTCCCTTGGGTGTCATCTCAAATAAATCTTAGTACTAGGATCTCAAAGTGGATTATGGAGTTGCAAGAGTTTCAATACTCTTTCAAGGTAGAAGATAGTGTGCGTGCACAATTGGCAGGGATTCTCACTTATAGGGTGCAAAGGAGATTAAGGTGCTTGAAGTAAAGACCCTACCATTGCCACCACCAAAAAGTATTCCTAATGCTTTTACTTTGTTCTTTGATGGAGCTTTTCGTCAAGCCACAGGAAAAGCAGGGGGAGGGCTAGTGTTTCTCAACCCAAGTGGAGAGGTGGTCATGAAAGAGAAGTTTAATCTACCAAGTTCAGCTAGCAACAATGAAGCAGAATATGACACACTACTTCATGGTTTAAAAATATGCATTGGCCATGGTATACAACGTCTCATGGTAAAAGGGGATGCACTTCTCATTGTGAAGTAGATTTTAGGCATTTGGGCATGCAAAAATGAAAGACTAAGGGCCAAAGTTCATACCATCCGTAGGCTATTTAATCAATTTGAGGAGGTGCAATTATATCATATTCCTAGGAAACAAAATGAAGATGCTGATTTACTTGCACAACAAGCCTTTGCATGTGTAAAGAAAGAAGTGCAGGTCATCATGGTGGCGACTGCTGTGAAGCAACCGAGGTACGAGGGATTGGAGTCATTGGCTCCCATCATTGGCTACATTTTGGACGGTGAGTTTCCACCAGACTTCACAAAAGCTCAGAAGAGGAGACTCATGAAGAAGGCAGGCATGTATCTCTTCTTAGAAGGCTCCCTCTATCAAAGAGGGAAGGATAAAGTGTGCAGAAGAGTACCAACTATCGCGGAAATTCCAGCCATTCTAAAAGTTTTGCATGAAGAGGCATGTGGTGGTCATTTTTCCCAAGAATTAACTGTGAAGAAGATTTTGCTTGCAGGGTATGTTTGGCCAAGTCTGCATGTGGATGTCCAACATTGGTGTAAAAGTTGTCACAACTGTCAGGTAAATGGGAATAGAAGATTGATTTATGGTCCAAGGCAAATCGTGCTTGCAAATGGACCCTTTGAAAAGGGGGGCATTGATGCTATGGGTCCTCTGCCTTGGACAAAAAATGGTAAACTCTACATTCTAGTGGTTGTAGACTATATGACTAGGTGGGTGGAAGCACAAAGTGTGGCAAAGGTAAATGAGAGGACAGTGAGCAAATTCGTCTACACTCACATTTGTTGTAGATTTGGCACACCTTTGGAGATTGTTTCTGATAATGGTCCAGGGTTTAGAAAGGGATTGCTCATAGAAGTCTGTGAAGAACTTCACATTCTACATCGTCACAGTACACCCTACTATCCCCAATCAAATGGTTTGGTAGAAAAAGCTAATGGTGTCATTGCAGGCATCATTAGAAAGATGGTGAAAAACAAGACAAAGTTGTGGGATGACTTCTTGGATGGTGCCTTGTGGGTGTATCGAACCACATATAGGGAAACCACGGAGTTCACACCATTTCACTTGGTCTATGGTCAAGAGACTTTACAGCCAATTGAGCTAAACATTCCAACAATGCGACTTCATGGAAAATCAACACAAGATGATCAAGAAGCATGGATGGATCGACTTCTTACCTTAGCTGAGCTTGAGTGGAAAAGAGAAGCAGCATACGAGTGCTATAAGAGGAAATCCACACAGACAAAGGAGAAGCTTGACAAGAAACTGAAGGACAAAGGCATCAATGAAGGAGATCTTGTGCTAAGGTATGACAATCGACTCGATAATCGTTTTGATGCCAAATTTGAAACAAGATGGCAGGGGCCATACATAGTCAAGAAGGCTTTCAATTCAAGTTACTATCAACTTATGGACTTGAATGGGAAAGAGCACTCCAGGAAGGTAAACGGCTATCGCTTGAAGCCTTACTTGAGTCGCCTTCTACCAAAGGATCTACTAGAGCAAAAGGCAACTATTCCATGTAAGTATTGTTCCATGAAGCATGAGTGTAACACAAACCAAAATTCCAAGGGGCCAAACAATGAAGATCTTGTCAAGGACTCTGAAGCACTCTCTTTGGAAAAGATTCTTTATGATGGTACATGAATATACCATCATCCTGGGGGAGGGCTAATGATAGCCATTTTTCGGCTCTCTATGATTTCCATAGTGAGTTATCCCCCCCTATCAAATCACTCAAACACTGTGGTTACCCTCACCCTTTCACTGTATATAGGTGCGTGTGAGTTAGGGGACTTTTCCCATATCTTCTTACTAAAATAAAAAACCCTCAATTAGCTAGTCATTGGGCTAGTTGAGCCAAAAAAATAAAAAATATAAGTATATTATGGCCCATGCGTATGTAAATATTTCTTTGTATATAGGGCCTAAATAAAAGATTTTTTCATAATTATTTTGGTATTTATTTAAATATTTCTACCTAGGTGTGTGTTATTTATGCTCTGTACATTGCCTCACCATTACCACAATTTTTCTTACCATTTTTCATACTCTTTATTCCATATAGAAATATTTTCATGTAAGCTTCTCTTAAATTTGGTGTAACTCCACCCCAACAAAAATCCAAAAAAATTAGTTTTATTTATGTGTATATTTTTTCACTATTGTGATTTTTCCCTTCCTACAAAAAATTAGAACACCAAAAATATTTATCTTTTTATGGTAGCCTCATAATGAGAGAGATTTCTTTTGACCCCTTTATATTTTTTCCACTTATAGTATTTATATTTGACATGTACATATTTTTTAGACCCCTCAATATTTGATTTTCTTAGTTGTACTATTCACTTATATCATGATCTCAACAATATCTTCAATTATAGACCTACCAAATAAGGTCAAGGGTAGGTGGCATGCATACATGCACTATGGAGGGCTCACTCTTGGAGGTATTCAAAAGAATCATCCAAAGAAGGACCACACAAGGACTTTGTGCAGTGGAAAAAAATGGTCGGTTTTGCTGAATTTTTAAAGTTCACTTGCTCTTCGAATTTGAAAAGGTGATACAAACAAAAGTTGTAGCTCGTAGGCTGAACTTTTGCCTCAAATGTTTTCATATTTTTTTGAGCTACAAGCTGTGAGCTATGATTTTATTAGTGGACCCGAAGTTTTTCCATGCTATGCAGCCACACTCTCTTTTCCACTTTATCATTTTCCTCTTTCACACACACTTCTCCACTCATCATCCCCACCTCTCTCACCACTCCTCTATGCACCCTACTCACCTTCTCCTCAACCTTGAAGAATAAGAGAAACCATGGTGAACTCATACCTCCCACACATAATTCCATTCCAAAATTGACCACCTAGTCTCATTTTTCCTCCTCCAAATTACCCATATCTATCAAAAAAACCACAAAATCCAGCCTCTTCTCTTAAAAGACAGCATCATGGTGGTTGATTACTCAGCTTCAATTACCTTGTCTCTCAAGGAAGGTCAAGAGTGGAGAAAAAATGTACCGTCAAAGCTAGTGGACCGTCAACAAGCGTCAAAATTGGCGCTACTCAAGACACTTGGAGCATCAACCTTGTAAGAAATCCACCTTTTCTTACCTCTTAAGAGTTTTTCTTCCTTATTTTTATCCTACATGGATACTCCCATTGTAAATATCCAATTCCATTTGTAAATTAATACTAACACTAACCCACTATGAAAAGTCCTATCACCTCCATTTCTCTCCTCTCTCTTTCCCCACCAACTTCTTGATAATTCCAAGCAAAAGAAATTAGATAAATTGCCGAAAATCTAACCCAACCATGGTTAGAGGAGTAACCCTAGCCTTCAAAATTGCTATAAAAGGAGGGTGTAGCTAGCACAAAAAAGGGGGGAGAAGAAAGAGCACTATACTATAGCTTGAGAAGCCAAGCTCAACCTCTTGAGAAGGAGCTCTTGAGTGGAATCTCATTGGAATTAGGTATATGTATGTGTTGTATTAGGGGTGATTAGCAAGGGAACTCTATGCCATTGTAATAGAGAGTGATCATTAAATTGAGAGTAGGAAATCTATCATTTCTCCTACTAGTGTAAGCCCAACATTTACTGAATCAAGGAGGGTGAATTTGGACTAAGCATGGATACCTTGTCTCCCTTCCAACGTGAAGTCATGGACAATAATGATGTGTAAGTGTCTTGGGTTTTATTTAAGTTCTTGATAGCTTGTCTCCGGGTATTGTTATCAATTTAGCCATATATCCCACATGCTGTAAGAGGGCGACAGGGTGGAGAGGACTCCCCTGGCCTTAAGACAGTGATTGGGTGGTTTTTTTCTTGTGATGTGTTGTGGTGTAATTTACTCAGGCTATGTTGAACAAATACTAATCTCACTTTGATTGGTCATGACAGATTTGTAAGAAGGCATTAGTGCAACAAGCACCCTTTTCCCCTTCTCTTTCTTTCTTACATATATATATTTATGTTTGCTTGATCATTAACGATACACTTCAAAGCAGCCCGAGCACCATCTTCTCTCTCTCTCTCTCTCTCTCTCTCTCTCTCTCTCTCTCTCTCTCTCTCTCTCTCTCTCTCTCTCTCCCCGTCTCTCTCTCTCTCGTGTTTTAGTGTGTGAGAGTGTTCCATTGGTGTTAGGGTTAGTGTAAATTCCTTGCTTGTTTGTGGGTTGCTCTAACGATTCTCCTCTTTTGTGTCCTAGTTCGCTCTTAAACTAGGTGGTGCCCCTTGTGTAGTTGGGATTTGGCTGGGAGTTTGTTGTTTTGCTTTGTGTTGTGTTTTGTCTCAGCCCCATTGAGCAGCACGGGAGCCTTGAAGGGTGTCTAGAGGTTTCTCTTCTTGTTGCCCGCCCCGGACCGCTTCACTATCATACACTAAAACCCACTCACCTTTTTCAATTTCTTTACTTCGGAGTTGATGTCGCATATCAAAGTAGTCCTTGTTTTTCAACCTTGCATTTTTTAGTCGTTCTTTTGTAGCCTCAATATCTCTAGGTCTTCTCTCTAATTGCCTTATGCGCAATGCAAGGAGATCTTCCCTACTAAGCCCCTCTTGCCAATGTAGTGCATTCCATGTGAGAATTGTATCCTCAATCAATATCGTTGGATTTTGACCATACATGGGTTGTATGATCAGCCCATAAAACATATGACAACAATTTTTGCCACTTACCAACTCTTCCTTTGTAAGCCTTTGCCAAAGCTTTGATGATGCCCTCTTTCGCTCTTTCCATTGCCTTCAAGGTTGTAAGATGTAGTAAGACAAATCTTGATTCCTAATCTGGAAAAGAACTCCCTTGCTTCCTCGACATCCAGCTCACCTATGTCTGCAGTGATCTTTTCCACATAACCAAATGGAAAATCACCTCCTCGAGAAGGAATTTTCATACAGATTCTATGGTTTTAGCTCTTAATGCTCTCCCTTCAACCTGGTGGTCCCTCTCTCTCACGAAATCACAGGATTAATTGCTAGCTGTCACGACTGGGTTTGTGGTGGTCACTTTGCCCTAGACATAACAAGTAGGAAAATCTTGCAGACAGGCTTCATATGGCCTAGCCTCAACCATGATGTACACCATTGGTGCAAAACGTGTAAGTTGTGTCAAAAGGCCGGCACTAGGTCACTTATGCCCGAACCATAGACACCTATTCTCTCATATGGCCCATTTGAAAAATGGGGTATCGATGCCATTGGGCCATTACCTAGGGACAACTCAGGAAAATTCTACATTATCATGGGGGTCGACTACATGACTAGATGGGCAGAGGCTACAGCCACCACTAGAATCACAGCGGTAGAGGTAGCTAAATTTATCTACGAGCACATATGCTGTAGGTTTGGCACACCTTTAGAGATCATCTCTGATAGAGGGCTAGGTTTCAGAGCAGACTTGGTAGGAGAGTTAATGCAAAAACTGGGCATTACAAGGAGGCACTCTTCACCATATTACCCTCAATGTAATGGCCTAGTTGAAAAGGTAAATGGAATGGTTTCTAAAATTATTACCAAGCAGGTAAACAATCATCCCAGAGACTGGGATAAGTATCTACTACCAGCTTTATGGGCCTACAGAACTTCATTTGGTACATCCTTGGGATTCACACCGTATCATCTAGTATTTGGTAAGGAAGCAATCTTGCCCATTGAAGTGCAACTACAAAGTCTCAAAGTAATGGCAAGCCAACTTCAACAACCCAACATGCATTTGAGAGATCACATCATCACCTTGGAAAGACTGCATCTGGACAGAGAAGAAGCAATAAATTATTATGCAGCACAAGCAGGGCATAGACGGCGTAGCTTTAACGAGCATCTCCGGAAAAAAGAATTGAAGAAAGGAATGTTGGTGCTCCACTACGACAATCGCTTCGACACGCGCAAGGATAAGAAACTCCTGCTCCGATGGGAAGGCCCTTTCATCATCAGGAAAAAGTATGCCAATGGAAGCTACCAGCTTATGGAGGCTGATGGAAAACTTCATAAAACCAGGGTAAATGGTTGGCGACTTAAACCTTATTTTCTTCGATTTGACCAGGCTCCACCAATTGACATTCCAAATGAGGACACACCATCAGCCGCCACCTCCGACGATAATGATCAAACAGATGAGCTAGAGACATGAATGCCTCTAGCCAAAAGGGGAGGGCTAATGATGGGGGCTTTTCACAAGCCAAGCTCCCATACCCCTCTTCTCTCGTCCCCACCCCATGAAAACCCCCTCTTAGGGAAGGAGTGATAAAAGGTATTGGAAAAAGTAAGAAAAAAATAAAGTATGATTATGTAAATATATAAGAAAGGTAAAATAGGCCACCTCATGCCTGCGGGGTAGCCCATCCCCACCTTGCCTCCTTTTTCTTCACTGTTGCCCCGTCGGGTGTCCCTTTTCCTCTCCTCCACTCAAAAGGTCAACCCCCTCTCTCTTCCCCTTGTCCTTTCTCCTTTCTCTCTCCCCTCAAGCTACCCCACCTCTCACCAATAATGCATTATAACTCACCAATAATGCACCCTCACTCACATGCAACTTACCCTATCTTCCAAAATAGTATACCCCACCCCCTCTTTCTCTCTTCTATCATATCCCATGACCCAAATACCCCCCTCTCTCTCTAAAGGGCGTCATGTCTCTTGTCTTGTAGCTAAATAACCTCCCCCACACTCACACACACTCAGTTTCACTGAAAAAGGTGCCCACAGACCCATCCCCACCCGGTGGTTACATGATTTTTCTTGTGTTCACACACATCTGCACACAGATTCACCTCTGAACACACTCCCCTCTCTCCCCTCTTGTAATTACTTTATTCTCCATGTCACCTCTCACTTTTTTTCATCAACCTATCTCTCTCTCTTAGTCTCTCTCTCATGAGACTGTTGTTCGGGCACATATACACATAGCCAGACAAGTGGGGCCCACAGACACATGGCCTATGTAGATAATGATTTCTTCATTTCTAAATTCTAGAATTTCTCCCCCCTCCTCCCCTATATAAAGAGGGTTCACCATCACACTAAGCACACACACCATCACCAAAGAGTACACTATGCACTGTGTGTGCCTAGTGCACACACACACACACACACACCATCACCATCACCGCAATCACCATGCTCGTCTTGAGCATGACCTCTACACCCTTGGGCTATGGAAGATGAAGGGAAACTAAATGAAGGATGGTGTCCATAACCCTCGTGCGAGTCTTCGCCATCAACTCCCACCTATCCGCCATGTGCTCTACCACGCTCTCCCTTCTCATTCCCCTACCCTATGCTCCCCATTTCATCGCCTTATTCTCTAAATAAAGCTTGAGGTTTTGTGAGTATGTTTTCTTGCAATGTTTTGCCCATGTGAGGTGTGCGGAATCGTCACCTAGTCTTGTGTTTGGAGTGAGCTTGTGTATGTGTGAAGGGTGTGCGGATTTGCCATCCTTTTGTGGTGCCTAGTACTAAGCCGCTATACCTCTCTCTCTCTCTCTCTCTCTCTCTCTCTCTCTCTCTCTCTCTCTCTCTCTCTCTCTCTCTCGATCTCATTCCCTTTCCTCTTCATCATTACTCCCAAGCATCCATATCTCTTGGATGAAAACTTTGTTATGGTGGTGTGTTGTTTGCGACCTTGCCGCTGAAGCTAGGTGGTGCCCCCTGTTTGCCATTCGGTCCCCGGTGTTTTAGAGGCCGTCGGGGTTCGGGGTTCTCTTTGCTCCCGTCAATAGCATATCTGCCATTGTATTGTCTTTACCTGAAATGTGCTTAAACTCAAGATTTATGGACTTAATGTAGGCAATCTACTGCAGCAACATAACAATGTCTGGCATTGAGCAGCTTGTTATCATCCCAAGAAGAGGTAGAAAATTTGTTTCTACAACCAAACATGCACCAATTAAGTACTCTTTTCCACTTTTCAAGTTTGTAACCATACCCCATAACTCTCTCTTTATCTGTGGATAGTTTTTTGACAAACACTTAGTAACTTTGCTCCAAATCTCACCACATACCCGTGTCCTTCTTTGTCATCTTGCCCTATTGTCCATCCAATTCCTATAGGACTGGTGTCTACTATCAAAATTACTCGCCTTTGACACTCATAGCCTACCTTTCTCAAAGTTGGTGCTGACTGGAGAAACTCCTTTATGCTTTTTCATGGCTTTTACATGTGCTTCTGTCCATTTAATTAAGATTTTGATTCTTTCTAAGAAATTGATATAAATAGGATTATCTACATGTGCATATTTTGGAGTCCAAATAACATAAAAGACACATGCTCCTAGAAAACTTCTAACCTCAATGATGCTAGTGCATGTTTCTTTCATTCTTTGGATGTCATCTACCTTTGCTAGACAAGGTTTCCTACCATATGTGTAAAGAATGAGGATGCATGAGAGCTACACAAGACAAGCACAAAGACAAAGCACACAGAGATGGAAAGCTTCTTCTTCTTCTTCACAGAAAAGAAAGTACAAAATGACTAAGTGCTAAAGCTGAAAAGTAGCACATATGTACATGCAGTCACTAAGTGTGAACTCGCTAGAAGCGTACTAGGCTGGCACTATATGTGTAGTCCAGCTGTAGAATCACTGGCAGAGATCCTCCGTGTCGGTCACCTAACACGCCAGTGAGTAAATGCCGTAAGCGGTCAAGACCCGTAGTGGATGCCAGCTCAAGGTGTAGAGCTCGACATCTCAACAATATGTCCCCCACATGTACCCCACAATGAGCACTTCATTGACACCAAATATAGATTTTTCCTTGACAAAGTAAGATTCACTTCTTCCAACCTAGACAAAATTTTATCACAATCACTTATCTGATTTACAATAAACCTACGACATCGCCTCAGATCCAAAGCTTCATCTTTCACACTTTCTTCACCTTCTTTGATGGGAAAATAATCAATGAAAGGCATTGTGATTTGAGGAATAAAGTCACGTAAGACCTTATTCATCCCATTAATCATATGTGCAACTGAGTTGGTTGCTCCCTAAGGCAAGGCACACATTCTTACAAACCTAAAGGTGTCCTCATGCGTAAGGTCTCTACTTCAAAATTTCACACAAGTTCTATTATGCATTTGTGTTTTTTCAACCATCACTCATTATTTAAGATTTTCGAGTTCAAATTATGAACCATAGGCTCAGAAACCTAGAATTTACAATTTACACTACAAAATTCTAACATGTGTAACTATACAAAAGACTGTCTAACTTATTACAATACTTATTTACCGTTTCTAGAATTTTCTCTTACTACTATAAATTTAGTCTAAGTTAGTAAAGTATAACATGAAAATGTAAAGTAAGTTATCATTAAGGAAATAAATAAAATAATTATAAAGTCAAAAGATACTCATGGATGACACATGAAGGCACATGAACTCACCTGGACTCACATAGGAGGGGACAAAGTGGGACACACAGTCACATGGAAAGGAGAGGTTAGTCTAGACTAGACTAGTCTAGAGTACTCATCACACTCTTATTATGGATGATAAAATTCTCATTCACCAATTTTATTATCAATTAGATTAATTAGTATTTTGAATAATACTAAAAATTGGTTTAGTTGAAGTATGGAAATTGAAGTTAGAAATGGATTAGAAATGTCATGCATTTCTAAACGTTCAATTTTGTTATTTACACACTTAATTTTTTATTAACTAAGATTAGGAAAGATTTTGATATATAGAAATTAGGTGTAGTGCAACAACACTAAGTGTGAATCCGAGTTGGTGAGGGTTCAAATTAGAAACTCCCTTTGGAAAACTTTAGTAACCTAATATTTTTTTTTAAAAAAAACAAGGTTACTTATATGTAAAAATGACCTTAGGTTTCAAGGAAATTACTAGGGAAATTGACCAATTTAAAGTTCTAAGTGTATAACCTAAATGTAGTACAAAAAAATGGCTCCAAACCCAAGGTGCTAATGATCATGAAGCCGGTACAAGTAACGGGGGAACTCGTGCGGAACATGCTATGTCTCCACCAATCCAAGCTTTGGTATAGCTTAGTATTGCAGTTTCAAGTTATGCATCATTGCATATGCGAGACCATAAAATATAGTAGTTACCTTATGAAAAGAAAACACGGACCGAAACCAAGGAGCTACACCCTAAGAAACTCAGCACATGTTTGACAAGTAGGAAAGAATGTCTGGTTAAATTGGTTGTTATAGGAAAGAATGTTTGTCCAAAACCTTTGGTATGGTTTCTCTCAAGTCTCTCTACTTATTAGCGCTTGCATTATGCGGCAGTTTGCAGAGGTGTGAGATGACGCCTAGGATGGCACCACTGATGCTGTGGTGGGAGTACACCCAGATTAGCCCAATTGGATACTACAGTTTTATTTTACCGTGACGTGAGGATGACGCCCAGATTGACACTATTGTTGCTGTGGTGAGAGTACGTCCAGATTAGGACAATGAGTACTTGTCGAGCGGTATGGGACGCTCGGGATGACAAGGGTTTTTATGAATAATGTATATACCGATCGGACATAGATTGTTGTTTGGATGTTGAAGGAAGCGAATGTTTGAATAATAGAAAAACCTAGAAAAAATGTTTTGAATTTTTATATGGTATTGAAGATTGAAGTTTCCTGGTACAGGAAATTATTCATTCAGCCTACCAAAAATTCCAGACGTTCACCATCATGTTCAAAACTGCATGCCAATCACCAAATTATCGGTTTCGAAAAAGGGTGATGATTATTTTGGATAGGGTGTTTGCACCACCTATCCCAAGGGTGCATAGAGGATGGGGCATCAACTGGAGTCGATTTAGAGGAATCTATACCATCGATGCTGACAAGGTATGGTGCATGGCTACCAACCTTAAGAAACTTCGATGGCCAAAGGAATTAAAAGTTATCAAAGTCTATCTTTTTATTGGTACTAGAACATATGCTACCATTACCTTAGAAGGAGAAAAGATATCTCAAAGTCAATGGGTCTATAACCAAGTTACAAAAGTTATCCATGGTGGTAGGATTTGACCCATGTGTGTATCTTGTAGCTTTCAAGGGTCAAAGAAAAATTATTATTTTGATCCTTTAGCCTATCCTTTTGTAATCACTAAATCCAAAATATAGGAATATTTCAAAGCCTTGTACTTAAAGAGTACCAACCTTGGTAGCAAATAATGTGTATATGAATAAAGTTTGGATTAATATTGACTTTTGCCTATACTATTGTTTGATCAAGTCTTGTCTTAAAGTGGATTAAAGTTACTATACCAAATAAAATTTCACTTAATCTATATTGCAATGAGTGTGGTGTACACATCTCTTCTAGAGAAAAAGATACTTCTCAAGCAGGCTAAACTTCCCTCTTTCAAGGGGTAAGGAACTCTAGTGGAGCGCGATGCAGAAGTGTGGCTCAAAGAGATGGAGGATTATTTTTCTGCTGGAAAAAATTGAGCTTCTTATTCTTTCTTATCACTTAAATGTTTAAGGAGGTCGGGACTTAATCAACATACTGCAATAAAGATGAGAATTGAATTAGCCAATGGAAAGGAGGCTTTATCTCAGTACACTGTGGTAAAATAGATTTCAAGTTGGGAGAATACTCTACTTCTGCTACTTTTTGCACCTTACCCATAGGAATATATGACAAAATTCTTGGAATGGATTGGTTAGCCAGTCATAATGCCAATATCCATTATGCCCAAGGAAGTGTTACCTTTGTGGACAACCAAGATAAAAAAGTCACTATTCAAGGCGAGAATGAACAGCAAAAAGCTTAGTTGGTCAAAGCTAATCGTCTTTTGAAAGGGTTATGCAAGGGTCAACAATTTTATGTAGTCAAACTAAACAAGGTAGAAAAATATTCTTTCAACCCTAAATCAATGTGGCTAGAAGAATTTTCAAATGTTTTCCCCGCAGAATTTTCCGAACTACCACTACCTAGGGAGGTAGACCATGAAATCAAAATTTTTCCAGTAGTGAATCAGTCTCAAGAGCACCGTACAAGATGTCACTTCAGAGGCTATAGAGCTCAAACAGTTGATTGAGCAACGGTTTATCCGACCTAGTACGTCTCCATGGGGTGCACCTGTTATCTTCCAAAAGAAAAAGGATGGCTCTCTTCAACTTTGCATAGATTATATAGGGGCTTAAATTAGGTTACCATCAAGAATAAATATCCAATTCCTCGTATTGACGAGATGCTGGACAGATTACGTGGAGCCAAAATTTTCACAAAGATCGATCATTGATCTGGCTATCATCAAATTCAAATCCAGGAGGCTGATATCTCCAAAACAGCTTTCAACACTCGTTATGGTCATTACGAATTTACAATGATGGATTTCGGACTTATGAATGCTCTTGCAACTTTCTATCGTCTGATGCACGATATCTTTAGAGAATCCTTGCACTATTTTGTCCTAGTATTCTTTGACAATATCTTTACTTATTCTAGATCAAAGAAAGAGCATGAAGGACATGTTAGGAAAGTGTTAGAGCTTTTACACCGAAATAAGCTGTATGCAAAGAAAAGCAAATGTAGCTTCTTTACCCCTGAGGTCTGTTACTTAGGTTTTATCATTTCACGTGAAGGAGTCTCTGTTGACCCTGAGAAAGTCAAGGATATTGTGGAATGGCCTCAACCCACTTCACAAACTGAAATCAAAGGGTTCTTAGGTATCACAAGGTGGTAGAGGATCTTTGTAAAGGACTATACTCTTAAATCTGCACCACTAACCGACTTGCTAAAGAGAGGATCTACAATACTTTGGGAAGAAAAACATGAATCTTTCTTCAAACAACATTAGGAGTATCTTTCTTTATAATCTCTTTTAAAACTTCCAGACTTCACCCAAGAATTTAAAGTGATCACAGATGCTAGTAACCTTGCATTAGGAGGAGTCCTTACTCAATAAGGAAGGCCTGTAGCTTACACTTCTCGAAAGCTTAGGATTCATGAAGTGAATTATGCTAGACATGATTTAGAATTGCTAGTAGTTATCCATGCTCTCAAGCTATAGAGGTATTATCTATTGGGATGCAAATTCCAATTGGTAACAGATCATAAGAGCCTTAAGTGGATTTTTACCCAACCTAACCTTAATATGAGACAGAGGAGATGTATAGAGATCATGCACAAATATGATTTTGATATTAAATTTGACTAGGTAAGGATAATGTTGTGGCAGATGCCCTAAGCCGTAAAGCTTTTCTGGGGGCAATTTCCATGGCTAACAACCCTATTTTAGACAAGGTCTCGGATGCTGTTGTCAAAGATGCAGACTAGTAGATGCTTGCTAGTATCCTACGTGAGGAGAGGGTATCATCAAATCAGCCTAAACCTCTACATTACTCCTTAGAAGATGGGAAGATTTACTATAGGAATTGACTATGCATACCTAAGGATTCTACCCTAAGGAATGCTATCCTATATGAAGCACATGATGGCCCAACTTCAGAACATCCATGTTATGCCAAAACCATCAATGCAATTTGCAGAAGTTACTATTGGCAAGGTATGAAGGGTGATGTCCTTTACTATGTCAAGCAGTGTTTGTCTTGTCAAAGGATTAAGGCAGAGAGACTAAGGATTCCAGGTAAATTACATCCTTTAAATGTTCCCCAAATGAAATGGGAATGTATTATCATGGACTTTATTACCGGGTTTCCTTCTGTTCAAGTTGGATATGATTCAATCATGGTCATAGTCGACTTGCTTAATAAGGTGGATCACTTAATCCCAGTCAAGACAACCTTTAGAGCTTCAGATATTGCTCGTTTGTTTGTGAAGAGGTTTTCACAATTCATGGTTTACCCAAGAGGATTGTCATCCTTCATGATGCCAAGTTTACTTCAAAGTTTTGGGTATCATTGTTTCAAGCTATTGGAACCCAGTTATGTTTTAGTACTGCTTAATATCCTCAAACTGATGGCCACGCTGAAAGAGTTAATCAAGTAATTGAAGACATCCTAAGAGCCTACTGCAATAGAGAGCCTCGCAAGTGGATTCAGTACCTACCCTTGGTAGAGTATGTATACAATTCCTCTACTCATAGAAGTATTGGAATGACACCTTTTAATGATGTTTATGGTCAAATATGTTTATCACCTCTTAACTTTTCTCACCCCACTATAAGGGTAGATGCCTCAAAGAAAATGCTCAAAGAAATGGAGGCTCAAACCAAAGCTATTCGAAGGGATATTCAAGTGGCTCAAGATCGACAAAAGAAGTACGCACACTTGAAAAAGGTCTGATTGGATGAATATAACAAAGTTTTCTTATGAGTAAAGAACAAAAAGAGCAATTTATCTCTTAGAAGGTAGAAGAAGCTTAGCTACCAATATTGTGGACCTTACGAAATAATTAAGGTTGTAAGTGATCAAGCTTATAAACTAAAACTTCCTTCCTATCTCAAAGTGCATGATGTATTTCATGTAAGTCTATTAAAACCTTATGTACATAACCCTGACCATGTCGTTGATGATGAGCAATCATTTTAACTTCTCAAGATGTTATGGAAGGATTTCCCTGTAGAAAATTCTACTTGGGAAGATGAGACAACCCTTCTTAAGGATTACCCTTCATTGCTCTTGAGATGAGGGCATCTCAAATTCTAAGTTGGGGAGATTGTAAGGTCTCTACTTCAAACTTTTACACGTTCTATTATGCATTTGAGTTTTTTCAACCATCACTCATTATTTAAGATATTCGAGTTCCAATTATGAACCGTAAGCTGAGAAAACCTAAAATTTAAAATTTACACTATAAAATTTTGACATGTTTAACTATAAAAAAGACTGTCTAGCTTATTACAATACTTATTTACTGTTTGTAGAATTTTCTCTTATTACTGTAAAGTTTAACTTGAAGATGTAAAGTAATTTATCATTAAGTAAATAAATAAAATAATTATAAAGCCAAAAGATACACATGGACGACACATGAAGGCACATGGACTCACCTGGACTCACATAGGAGGGGACAAAGTGGGATACACAGTCACATGGAAAGGAGAGGTTAGTCTTGACTAATCTTATTGAGGGGGGCCTGTGTGGACTTATCTCTTGATGATGATGACAAATTGGTCAAGTTGATGAGTACCACAAGGGGACCAAAAACGCGGGATGTTTTTTTTTTGCTATAAATAGAGCATCCATACTCACACTTTAGACATAGAGATTGCCTCTATAACACTCACGAAGTGCTGTCACTTCTCTTAGAGAGAAGGCATCCACAAACTACTAAGAGAGAAAAAACTATAGTGGATTAGTAAGATACGTATTAATTAAGCATTCAATTAGCTTTAGGAATGATGTGTGTGTGTTATCTCTTACTCTAATCTCTTTAATAGATTAGTAAGATTCAACTAGCTTTAGGAATGATGTGTGTGTGTTATCTCTTACTCTAATCTCTCTAATAGATTAGTAAGATTCAATTATCTTTATGAATGATGTGTGTGTGTTAACTCTTACTCTAATCTCTCTAATAAAAGATATGTGTGTGTTCTCTTCTACTCTAATTTCTCTAGTGCATTAGTAAGATTCAACTAGTTTTAGAAAGGATGTGTGTATGTTCTCTCATACTCTAATCTCTCTAGTGGATTAGTAACATTCAAATAATTTAGAAAGGATGTGTGTGTGTTTTCTCTTTTACTCTAATATTTTTAATGGATTAGTAAGATTCAATTAACTTTAGAAAAGATGTGTGTGTGTTCTCTCTTACTCTAATATCTCTAATTATACATACTCTCTTTAGTTAGTACATTTTAACTATTAACTTATGAATAGTTAATTGAAATTTATACATAAGAGTACTCATCAAACTCTTATTATGCATAATAAAATTCTCATTCACCAATTTTATTATCAATAAGATTAATTAGTATTTTGAATAATACTAAAAATTGATTTAGTTGAAGTATGGAAATTGAAGTTAGAATTGGATTAGAAATGTCATGCATAAAGTAATGCATTTCTAAACTTTCAATTATGTAATTTACACACTTATTTTTTTATTAATTAAGATTAGGAAATATTTTGATATATAGAAATTAGGTGTAGTGCAACGACACTAAGTGTGAATCCGAGTTGGCGAGGGTTCAAAGTACAAACTCTCTTTTGAAAATTTTAGTAAAGTAGTACTCAAGAAAAATAACAAGGTTACTTATATGTAAAAATGACCTTAGATTTCAAGGAAATTACTATGGAAATTGACCAATTTAAATTTCTAAGTGTATAACCTAAGTGTAGTACAAAAAAATGGCTCCAAAGCGTGCTCGAACCCAAGGCACCAATGATTATGAAACAAGTACAAGTAACGGGGGAAATCCTGCGGAACATTCTATGTCTCCACCTATCAGATCATTTGGAGCTATGGCACAGGTTAGTATTGTAGCTTCAAGTAATGCATCATTGCATATGTGAGACCATAGAAATATAGTATTTATCTTATGAAAAGAAAACACAGACCGAAACCAAGGGGCTTAACTCCAAGAAACTCGGCACATGTTTGACAAGTAGGAAAGAATGTCTGGTTAAATTGGTTGCTATAGAAAGTGATGCTTGTCCAAAACCTTTGTTATAGGTTCTCTCAAGTCTCTCTACTTACTAGTGCTGGAATTATGTGGCAGTTGCCGAGGCGTGGGATGATGCCCAGGATGGCACCACTAATGCTGTGGTGTGAGAGTACACACAGATTAGCCCAGTTGGATACTGTAGTTTTGTTTTTCCGTGACATGAGGATGACGCAGAGATTGGCACCATTGTTGCTGTGGCGGGAGTACAACGAGTACTTGTCAAGCGCTATGGGACGCTCAGGATGACAAGGTTTTTTATGAATAATGTGTATACCAATCGTACATAATAGCGCAAGTAGATATTCTTAAGTAAACATAATCCAAGTGTTGTTGGTTTAAAATTGGACAACTTCTTGTTTGCCTATTGCTTGTAATATTGTTTGAAGGGTTGTTTTAACAAACGAGTATCATAATAAAGTAAAGGAACATGTATGTTTAAACAGTGTGGTAGTAATTAGATAACAAAAGAAGAGTGAGTGTAGTGTGGAAAGTGGGAGAATGATACCCTCATGGTATCATTCTATGGACTGGTGGACTCGATGAGTTGGGTAACTTTCCAACGCAAGAAGTTTTCTTTTTTTAATCATGAATCTTAAAAGAGACGAACCTCAGCGGCTCTGCTTTTGAAACATGGGGAAAAAAGTGCACAGGTTGATCACTCTAAGATTTATACTCTCAGGTATAATTGATTATAGATAGTGTTTAGATAGGGTTATGGTGGTCACACTCCACCATAGCGAGATAGGACCATTCCTTCACTAATGGTTCATGCCCGTGGCTAGGTAGTAGTTAAGGCAATATCCATTGGTTTTTCTTTCTCAGGGTTGGAGACCTACCAAAGGTACTCCGCTCCTCTTAAAAGGGATCAAGGGCCTCACATCATGGTTGTCAAGTCTCTGCTTTCTATTGCAAGCTGAAATTGATCATACCTTAAGAAGAGATCCCCCATTGAGTAGAATGACCTTCGTGAAAACACCTTTGCAAACTCATCCACAACCGGTCCTGTACCTACATTTCTAATTGTCACCTTGTTCACTGGTTGCATAGCTTGGATGAAGCGTAGAGAACCATTCTTCTTTGGAACTGTGAACCACCTGTTTGAGTATGGAGCACAAGAAGGATCCAAAATTATTTTTATCTTTTCATTCAATAGCTCTACTAACTTGGACAAATGAGGCTTTGGAACCAGAATAGGCTGCAGATTCCAAGGCACATGAGGTTTTCAAAAAATTACCATAGGAGCTACAATAGAAGGATCAACACATCATATCTCATGTGGCTCAAAGGAAAAAGCCTTACCATGCTTTGAAATCATTTCTTTAAAACACATTGTCTCCTCCTGTGTTAGAAACTCCTCGCAACCAATCTGCAACTCTTGAAAAAACTCCTTTGTGAAGATGTGCCCAATCTTTTGAGGATTCCTCAAACTTGGTTACAAAGAAGCCTGCTCAATATTTTCCATGTTGTTGGGTGGTAAGGGTGAAGCTACTGGTTTCACCTTCTTGCTACACTCTTGTATTTAGTTTCAACATGGACTTATGGGCCAACTGTTTGCTTAAAACATTGGTTTTCTTTCAAGACTTCTATGACTTGATAGATTTCCATGGAGCATACTTCCACAAATTTATTTTCAAGATGCAAACTAGACTTCATTATAGCATCAAGCTCACCCATAGTATCTACAAAAGAAACTTGCTCACACAAACCCAAAACGTTTTCAGTAGGCTCTAGAAACCCACTCTCTTTCATGCCTATTTGTGCATTATGTACATATTTCCTCTCACATCTCTTCAAATCTTCAAGTGTTGTAAAAAATATTGATCCATTCCTTGCTACCAAGGAGCTCGTTGAGAAATTTTCACTTATTTTTGGATCAAGTCCTTGTACCACTGCAATCCAGCTTTAAATGTTACTTGGCCGAAACCCATCACTTTAGTATGGTCATGAAACTCTTTGCTCACCTTTGGTAGAGGATGATCGCTGAGGTTGTCACAACGACTTTCATGGTTTACACAAACTATGAAAAATTGAACAACACGTTTACCATCTTTGCTTCGTATACTGGCATAAGCCGAACCATCATCTATTACCTTTGTTTCCATTCAAAATCCCACAATGTAGGGATGTCCAAGAATAAGATGATACGAAGATGTGTCCTGTATAAAGAAGTTTTGTTCAACCTTTACATCACCTATTGTCACCTTTACACTTGGACATGCTACATACGATTGACGTGATAAATTTTTTGCCACTCTGACTATCCAACCATGTTCTATATCCATTAGCCATTTTCATTTTTTGTAAAGATGACAACATATTTATTTCAGAACAATGGTCAAGTAAGGCAACAAATGGTTCTTCAAGATCACCTACCTTGATCAGTGGCTTTGTAGTAGCCCGTGCCCAATGAATTTTAGAATAGTGGCTCCTAGGAATACTTTAAGATTATTCCCCATCATCAGTAAATTTCACTTGCCTTACATTCCAAGAAGATTGGTAGCTTTCCACCATAGCTCCATCACCTTCTTTATCATGCACCTGTACTCCTTGTGTCTTCATAGTATTGCCTTTAGCTTGTGGGCAAATAGGCTCTCCAAGTGTTTTCTTCTTTCTCTTTCTGATGGCAATAATTTCTTCATGAAATTCACGTTTGGCTATGCCAAGCACCTCCCCCAAAGCAAAATCAACCTTGCTATTCAAAATCCTGTCCTCTAGAACTTTCTTCAAGTATTTAGCAAGCTCAATGCTAGATTGTAGTTGACCTTTTGTGGGCTCCTTTTTCTTCTCGGTTGTAGATTTTTCCATGGTCACTTCTGGTGAAGGTGCATCTCACAAAGGCGCTCCATCATTCCTCCCTCCACTTCTTGTAGCTCTTTTTGAAGGCTCTTCATCACCATTTTCATGCGCTACAATTTTCTTCTACATCGGCTTCATGGCTTTGGTATTTTGTAATGTATGTATGGACAAACATTGAATCCATTCGATCATTCCACTCTGTTTCTAGACGTATGCAATCACCTGCTTCATGTAGAATCTCTTTTGTAAGCTTTTACTTTCTAACTAATTGCATGAAATTTGGCCAAAGTCGACCATGATGGTCATCACCTCTTTATCACTAAGGTGCTCAATTTTTACTCCATAAGTACCTGCCTCAACTGAAGAGGTGGCATGGCTAGTTGCCATGTATTCAACTAAGGTTTGCATTCCCCCTTTCCCAAAGTTAGTTCTCAAGGGTAGACCTGTCTCTCTTAAGTGGATTTTACCAGCCTTAAAATAGACAACATCTTTTGTCAAAGAATCATTAAAACTATCACAATCCCTTCTTACATGGTCTGTACTATCACACCAATACATCTATTAACAAACCCTTCTTTGGGTTGTTGTGTTTGCCTAGGAAGTAGCCCTGATGGTTGGCCTTTTTCTTCAAGCTTTGCAAGCTTCACCTTCAAGTCACGCATTCCCTTCACAAGCTCGTCTAGCATGCACTTATCAAACTTAGGATCTATAAAAGTAGGCTTTACCATTTTGTTAGAAGTTGAGGTGGAAGGACTTGTAGTGCTTATGACCATCTTGTCCCTTCTTCTTTGTTGTTTGGCAAGGAGTGTGACAACAACTTCAACCTCATTCCAGTCGGTCTTTAGTCCTTGCTCAACATCCTTATCTTCAAGAAGAATCTCCAAATTTTCTTGAAACTCTTTACATGTAGCCTGTAAGAAAAGATGTGTCTTCTCTACATCTAGTGTGGCCTTTTCTATCCTTCTGAGTTGTGTATAGAGCCACTCAAATTCCCTTATTAGCTCTGTTGTTGATAGTCCTTGCTTTGGCTTGACTAATGAATTTTTAAAATAAAATAGAATAATTCTTTATTAAATATTAAAACTCATTGTGAATATTTATGATCATCATTCTTGAAGAACCATGATGATATTTATGATTTCTCTACAACTATTGGCCCATGACCCTTGCCTTGCATTACATGTGCTATTAAAATTGGACACTTCATGTACGGTGGGTGAAACCAATTGCTATAGACCCATTCTTGATTCCTTTCCCATCATTTCTATATCAAAAGAAATTTAAAAGAGATGTTTGTGTTATTTTTTCATCAATTTCTGATGAATGTCAACTACTCTTGTTATTAGTGATTACAAGTCTAGTTCATGATGATGCAAGGGAGGTTATTATTGGATGGATCTTTAATCTATGGTACTTTTAGTCATATGGTTATGGCATGGATCCATATTTTCATGGGGAGATTATCACTGGATGGCTCTTTAATCTATGGTACTTTGAGCCGCATGGTTACGACGTGGATCCACATTGTCATGGGTATTTCCATTCCATATTGCTATTCCAAATTAATTTTTATGTTATATTTTAAAAGCGTCTCTAATACTATGGTGATGACCATGATGCCACGGTGCGTGAAGCCATGAAGGTGATTATTTTATTCCATAGGTTTTTGTTGTTTTGTTAAAAGCAGCTCTAATACCATGGTGATGACCATGATGCCATGGTTCAAAAACCCATGATGATGATTGATATTCCAAATTTTTTCATGGATGTGTTTCAAGTGTCTCTAATTCCATGGTTAGTGTTATAGAATTGATATTTTATTATCTATTGCAGCTGACAGGTGGCAAAAGAACCAACAGATAATGGATTATGCATGCAGAAGGATATTACATTTTATGTATATTGATTATTCAAGTGCTCTTTATGAGCTTTGGCCAGTTATGTCCGACCGGCCAGTTTGTACTCATTTTTGGGCATTCAAGAAATCTATAAATAAATATGTGCAAGAGGGAAATTCTCACTCTTGCACGGGGGGAGATTGCACCTAGCGTCTGTCTTATTCTTCTCTCCTCTTTACTCTTCTCTCTTGTCGTGTCGGCATAGCACTTCGCTCTAGGAGGTGCGCTTGCACGTGCTCTTTGGATCTCTCTCTCTCACCCTCTCTATCTTCTGTAGTGTATGTGCGATTTGTAGGTATACAAGATGGTGTATTTCATTGTATGTGGCATATTATTTTTATATTTTGCAGGCTCGTCCACGTCTCCGACTGTAGCAGTGGTATGAGAGCGTAGACTATGCTCTTGGGCTTGCAATGAGCGTGACTATGGAGACTGACAATAGTAACAATAAGTTATGCTTACGTAACTTGGACTTCAATTTTTTTATTCATCATTGTGAAAAAATGATTATTACTAATTTTGTGAGAGCGGTAAGAGTGCTTTGTGGTGTTTTTGGCTACCATGCCCAATTGAATAAGATGCATACAATGTACCTAATATATTGCGACATATATGTATGTATTGCATGTGTTAGTATGGCTTAGAGAAGAAAAATAAGGAACAACTAGTGCCGAATGAAGTGTTTTCTTTTTTTTTTGGTGTAATTGGTGAAATAGAAAGGGAGATGTAAGCATGAGGATGTAGTAGTGAAGCTCCTGAGAGGCCACGCTACTAGTTTTGTTTTTTCTAGGGGCAAATCATATTGCCATTCACCCAACCAATACCTTTTCATAATGTTACTATACAACATCAAATCACAAAATATGGCTAGTTCCTTTAGAGGGTTAAGTTTCATGTACACTTTAAACCAAGATGCTCTTCGATTGATAGCCCACATAACAAATGACCTTTTTGATTTAGAAATCATACTCCGTGCAGGGCTCGCACCTGCAACCTTCGGTTCATAAACGCTCTAACCAACATAAAATGACAACATAATAGTGATGGAATCGACGCAACATTTTTCATGACAGGCAATAGAGGAGTTTTGTGCTCTCGCTTTCATCAGCTGACTCTCCACCAACTCGGGTGCGTATCATGCGCCCACCTCATGCTAGTTCAGGGCAAGCTCCTTGCCGTCATTTGCCAATTGTAGCCACTTACCTACTATCTTCCCCAAGCACGTGCTCATTTGTCAGGCCGTTTAGATCTCCTCTTTGTGCCAATAGCGCTCACTGACCGCCAACAATAGGGATGACCACGAACTGCTGCATGGCAACCCTTGCCCACAACGCTTACATGGTGATCTTTTTCCACCCAATGACTTGAACTCTAACCTTCACGACTGGCGGCCACATGCTCTTATAATACCCACACACACACACACAATGCCGGTGGGCACTCAGGTCTGTTCGACCTTTCCTTGCCACCCACCTTTGCTCAGACGCTTCCATGCAACCTCACCACCTTACGTTGGCTGCCACAATATCGACGCCACACAGAGACCCAGAATTTTTACCAAACCCCCCCTACACCACACACCATGCAAACCGACAACCACTCCTATCTTTCAGTCGAGTGGGTTGCAGCTCTCATCCACGAATAGTCCGTCGTGGACCAGCCTCTTCGCCCACCACTAGCCGCAGCCCTTTTTCGACTCCTAGTAGCCCCATACTCATGCAATCAATGAGCGATAACCCTTCACAATCCTTCTCTCTCTCCTTGATCATATGCAACAACAGGCAATCGGTCTCCACCCGAGTTAAGCTCTCTCTCTCCCTCTCTCTCCTCAACCTGTATCTCCCTCTCTCATAGCCAGGGATGGTCAATTTGCTCGTGCCGCTACTCACTTCCATCATCGTCATCATGGCATCTGTCCTTGTTATCATTGCTGATGCTCTGAGATACTACCACCAGCAATTGCGTTGCTAGGCTTGTGTATGGTAGGTGGGTCCCTGGATCTCATTAGTTGCACCCTCTTGGGTTCTATTCCCCCGTAGCTTCTGCATGATATTCATCTTCAAGTACATTATCAACAAAGTCCCCGCATCATTTCTGAAGCTTGTATACATCCTTTTGCACAATTACACACCCTATATACTCACACAAGTCATTGAAAGTTGTGTTCCTACTTCATCACTGTGGGATTAAGCCTTAAGGCCTCCTTATAGGAAACCCCACAATAACAAGTCAAGTTTGGACGTAAAGTAGATGGTCGTACAGGTGCTCATGGTGACGATCCCCCTCATCAGCTCTTTCTCTGTTACACTGACATGTGTGATGTATCGACAAGAGCGTATTATGGAGGCGACATGATGGGCAATGAAGTGCAATAGATTCTTGATGACACCACCATTGGTGTCGTATTGTGCTCAACTATGGGTGCCTCCTACTACGATCGCGCTTTGTGCGATGAGGCTAACTCGTATACCCATAGCTGCAACACCATAACCCACTGTTCCCATCATGACACTATCTAACTTGGGTATCTTTGACATCCTAAGTATCATCATCTTATTTGAAGCCATCCTAGTCTCTTTGACGTTGCCAAGGGAAGGTTGATGTCGATTTGGGATGCTCTCTTCTATTTTGGAGAAGAAGACACTTTATGAAGCTTTGATATTTGATTATTGCTTGATGAAAATAAGAAGGGTGGATCGGAGTGGTCAAAGACAATAACAATATAAGGGTGGCGGTGATGGTGACCAGAAACACGAACAACGAGTACAAGGGTGAAGATGGGCTTGACAGCTTTAGGATACTCGTCCCTAGTTGCAGTTCAGATGCAACGCTTTTTTTCAACCTATCAAGGGGGCATTAATTTAAGATATCTTTACTATCAGTGGTTTTTCCACTCTCAATTTATTATCAAAAGGCTTTGTACACTTTTATCGTCTTGTGCTTTTGTATAACCCTAGGATACAAGGTCTCCATTGACCTACTCATAACTCATTCGTGAGGATTGGCCTTACCTAGGTCGGAAGGTGCTAAAACATATCAAGATCTAGTGTAATTTTTAGTTTTATTTTCCCACGGCATCAGGTCATCTACCTATTAACCATCATCGATACCGCCTATTATTATTTTTATATTTTTATATATATATTTTTTAAAAAAGAGATAAAGATTATGTTGAACCTCCTAGAGGCAGCTGCCATTGTCATTATAAGTTTGACAAATTTTTTCATTGTTTCTCTACCTTCCCATTGTTTGTATATACCCTAACACGATCATATTCGTCATCTTCGAACAAGAAAACATTATACATGCTTTATAATGGTGATGCATAAACTTTCATCTTTTCATTGTGTATTTATCTCCCTCTCTCTGGTGGGTTTTGCTACAAACAACATTATTATCATATCCCAGGGCACTTAACAAGAGGCTATTTGAATGATGACAAGATTGCTAGGATGCACAAACAATGCTTCAATAATGCATTGCATACTTAAAGAAAAAGCATTATAAAAATTTGGTTGACACTTTTAATTAAGAAGAGTGATACTTCTAATGCAAACATTCATTAGGCAACATTAGTGCAGATTTGCTGATTTAGCCAGTATGTCTTATTGGTGTAGATTCGTCGATTTAGGCAACACCGACGATCACAAAATCATGCTACAGTGGCTGGCCACCACTGTAGCTGGTATGATTTTGTTACCCGGGTATGGAAAATGAAAGATATTTTGGATTTGGATTTGGAATTGGATTTGAGTTGGTATATGATGATTTTCTACCGCAACAGTATTTATGAAAGTGAACTTGAGATTGATGAGAATTGATTTATACAATGATGAGTGTGACCAATAATATCCTGATTCATCAGGGAATGACATATACTATTTATTCTAGTGGTATGGGACACTAGAATAGGTAGTATGTAGATGATAGTAGGCATAACCAGTGTGTCTAATTTTATGGATTTTTCTTTTACTATTTGATACAGATTTCTAATCATTGTTTTTGACAAGTATTGTTTGTAGATTTTATCTTCGCAACTGAGGACAGTTGCTTTTCAACGGAGACGTATGTTATAGAATTGATATTTTATTATCTATTGCAACTGACAGGTGGCATTCAAGAAATCTATAAATAAATACATGCAAGAGGGAAATGCTCACTCTTGCACGGGGGGAGATTGCACCCAGCGTCTGTCTTATTCTACTCTCCTCTTCACTCTTCTCTCTTGCCGTGTCGATGTAGCACTCCGCTATAGGAGGTGTGCCTGCACGTGCTCTTTGGCTCTCTCTCTCTCACCCTCTCTATCTTCTGCAGTGTATGTGTGATTGCCAGGTATGCAAGTTCATGTATTTCATTGCATGTAGCATATTATTTTTATATTTTGTAGGCCCGTCCACGTCTCCGACTGTAGCAGTTAGTACCATGAGGCCATGGTATATAAAGCCATGGTAATATCTGCTTGTAGTTGAGATCTTTGGGGGTCTCAATATGATTATTACATACCGACTTTATGTATACATACGCACATGTAATTGCATCAATATTATGTTTGTCTCTCATTGCATCAGTGTAATGTTTGTTTCTCTATTGTCTCTAGAAAGGCGTCACGAACCGTCTATAAGCTGGACAATGTGATGTGGTTATTTCTAACTTTCATGTCATGATATGTTTCTTGAGTTGCTATTGTGAACATAATTAAAACCACATCAAGTAGCATATGTAACAAGGGATCAACGATGCTAAAGCTGCTCTACTAAAGCATTTACAGTAGCTCACTTATATAGGATAGCTTGTGCAATTAAACTTTAACTTTATGCTAACTAGAATTTTTATGAGCGTTCATGGCCATTCTTGTACATTATGGAGTGATGTAGGTGGTGGAGCTATATATGGCTCACTCTACTCAACTTGGTCTCACCTAAATATTTGTATCTTGTCTTCAATATGAATCAACCTTTGGGAGCGTACATGGTGTGTCTCTTGTCTTGTCTCTCTCTCTTTCTGTCTACATCTCAGCATGGTATCAAAGTGGTAACGATCACACGATGATTCAATTTATGGTGACAAAATAGATATGTGTTGTGATTTGCATGTAAGATTTATAATTTCTACAAAATTTATTTTTGATAATTGACTCTTATTAGTTGTGGTTGTTTTGTGCTAAGAAGAATATGATTGGTGTTTTGTGTGGTGTTTATTGCTACTTGATATGGTAAATCACCGATTACGTTTTCTTGTTGATTTGTCTTTTGACACCCTAAACTTCATCTCAATTTTTGGGGGTCTTCTGCTCAAAATTTGGAGAAAGGGAAAAAGCGAAAAGGAGCATTTTGAGAAGACAGAGAAAGAGAAGAACAGAGAGATGATACGCAGAGAGTGCAACTCCAAAGTGTGTAGAATATGCACACAAGATGGTATATATATAGAGGGAACCCATGGCTATATTTAGAGTAGCTTCACATATAAGCTCAACAACCCCTCTCAAACAAGGGTCCCTAGTTGTGGATGAAAAAACCCTTGGGGGCTCGAGGAAGAAACCCACACCCCTGTATATACGCACTGTTATATTAATATATTGTTCAATTTATAAACATGGTTTATAAGGAGTTACATCACTCGTGCTATATACAATGATAGCCTCAAAGGCTCAATGAAATGATTTTATTAACTCTTGAAATACTTTAAAGAATTCTTCGGATCATCTTTAGCTTCAATAAACATATACCATCTCCGAGATACTTCACTTTGTCTTTGTATAATCTGTGAATATCACAAAATCAAAGAGCACAAGATGGAAATAATATCAATTTTAGAGAAATACACTGACACAATGTCTTTGGAGATGGTTTGTAACACTTCAATCAAAATTAAACCCATGTATATATTATACAATCTTCTGAACCTAAAATACCATCATGTAATATGTGCACATATATACAAAGCCGATACTCAAATTTTACCATGGGAATCTCTTTTTTGTATAGACTCTATTCAATGTAATTTTTCTTGATCATAAATTAATCACCATGAAAGCATCACAGAGAAAATCTATGAAGAAACAAACATCTCAAGCATAGAAAATTATCATAAAATAAGATAATGAAATAGTATTATGACATCATAAAACAATCATCTCAATCATTACAAATCAATATAAGAAAATATCATGGTATAATAAAGCAAAGCCATAAAATAATAATCATTTCAAGCATAATAAAATATAATGGATTAATACCATGGTATCATGGCATAGCATCATGGTATATGAATCAATAAAATTATAAGAAATCATTATGAAAGAACTTCATGACATCATAAAATAAATCCATAGAATAATAAACATAACAAAATAATATGAAACGATATCATGAAATCACAAAACGGCCATCTTAATCATTACAGATGAACTTAAAATAACAACATGGTATAATGAATTGACTTCATGCAATAATAATTCTTTCAATTATAATAAATTATCATGAAAGACTATCGCCATATTAAGATGACTCTATCTAACAAAAAACTATCTCAATTATACTAAGTCATCCATGAAACATTGCTATAGAACAGAAAACCATCTCAATTAGAAACAATCAATATCATCATGAAAACGCATCATCATATCATGGAATAACTCCATGAATGAGTAATTTTCTTACTAATAAACAATCAATACAAACGACTTCTAATCATAATGAAAAGATAGCATGTCTCATAGAACAACTTAATGAAATAATAACTATCTGAATAAGAAATGATTATGAAAACACATCATGGAACAACTCTTTAAATTAACAATCATCTTAGTAATAGATGATCAGTTGTATGAACATATTATAATCACTATGAAAATACTTCATGACATTATGGAATAGCTCCATGGAAGAATAACCATCTCAATGAGAAACTGTTTGTACGAACGATTTGTAATCACCATGAAAATGCATCATGACCTTATGAAACAACTCCATGGAATAATAATCATCTCAATGATAAACGATTAGTATAAATGACTTCTAACATATCATGAAATCATGAAACAAGTTTATAACAGAATAATCGTCTTAGTGAAGAATGATCAATACGATAACATCTAATCATCATGGAAACACATCATGGCATCATGCAAAAACTCCATGGAAGAATAATCATCTCAATAAAAAACGATATGTACGAACGATTTGTAATCATTAAAACGCATCGCGACCTTGTAAAATAACTCCATGGACAAAATATCATCTCAATGATAAATGATTAGTATGAATGACTTCTAGCATATCATGAAATCATGAAAGAACTCTATAAAAGAATCATTGTCTTAGTGACAAATGATCACGATGAACAAATTCTAATGATCACGGAAACACATCATGCCATCATGAAAAAACTCCATGGAAGAATAATTATCTCAATGAAAAAGGATCAATAGGAACAATATTTAATCATCAAGAAAATGTATCACGGCATCATGGAACAACTCTATAAACCAATAATCATGTTAGTAATGAACGACTAGTACGAATAAGTTATAATCACCATGAAAACATATCATGACATCATAAAAGAACTCCATAGAAGAATAATCATATCAATAAGATGAACGATCAATAAGACGATTTTTAATCATCATGGAAATGTTGAGCTATATATAATATCTCTATATATAGAACCCTGGTCCCCTCTATATAAACGCATACCGTGTGATCAGTAGACACACTTTTTGGGGTTTTCATATGATGGTTTTGTCTCTCTCTCCTCTCGTCTACCTGCGCTCTGCCGCTCCAGTTCAACATGGTATCAGAGCAAATTCCTCGCAACAGAGAATCAAAGATAAGTAATAATTATTTGTTCATTTCAAGAGAGCTTCTTTATTTACTTATTTTGATTCTTTAAGGATTTGTATAGTGCACGAGCATGGAAACCTGAGTAGCGCCATGAACTTGCTTTGTGTTTTGTAATAAATTATGTTGATAGGCATGCGTGGAGTTTTGTCAATTTTGTTAGATAGCGCTGTTACACCTTATTATGCTCCAATTGAAAGATTGTGTAGCTACATGCAGAAGAGAAGTTTTGTAGATAGATGATTGGAAAGTAGCAAGTAAGCACTCCTAGCATGTCCTCATAGCTGCCTTGGGCTGCAAGATGTTTTTTGTTTGCAAGAGGGTGCATGCTTCTAGGCGGCTAGGGTGCAGGGGATCGTACTCCTCATCATGCACGGATGACTGTTGAGATAACTATTAAGTAGCTTTGCAAATTAAAAGAAAATCTTTGCAGAGAGTAGTAGACATGAGCATGGCGTGAGAAAGCAGAGAGGGAGAGAAGGCATGGTAGCCTGTTTTGATCAAAGTCGTGTGAGATAAGAGAGAGAGTGTGCATGAAAAAGCATGAAAAGTGGCGGCGTTCAAGTTTTCTCCATGCGACTGTTAATCCTTGCGATTTTTGTTGCGCCACTGTGCACCCTCTTGTTCATGCAAATCCGCTCTCTTCCTGTTGTTGCTAGCATGGCAATGCCCTCTTGGCCACATGCTTAATCTATGTAGTACTTAGTGAGACGACCAAGACCAAGAAGCCCCTGGATATTGTCGTATGTGTTTTCCTGTTCTGCAGAGAGAGACACTTGGGCATCACGATCCATGGCAAGCTATTTTTAGTTGGCCCATATATCTACACAATATTCTTAGCTACCTTTGCTATTTTTATAAGCAGACCAATAAATCTACGGAATATCTTATGTAAAGCATAAAAACATCTATCGTCTTTTTATTATAAGTGTCGATTGAAACACATTATCGTATTGGCAAGATGTCCTACACCGTCAATATTTCTTAGCTTCAAAAGGACGTCGTGAATCAAGCGGCCTCTTTTTGGCAAACTTGTCCCCTACCTCTACAAGGCGTCTCACATAATCGAAAAGTTTGAGAAGATGGAAAATTGGCATAGTAGTTTGGACTTCAATGTTATAAAAAAAAAAACATCATAGATAGATTCTTCTTGCATCTGCAAGTGAGTTTCTCTAGGTCTCTATGTGAAGGAAATGAGTTGGCTAGTCGGATGTGGAAAACTTTGCTTTTGTGCCGAGCCATAATTAGAAAATCTCATTACAATTTGTCATAAAATAATTCATATAATTTTATGATCTTTTTATGTGATCATAAAATATTGTGTATGATGGTCTTCATGTGCATCATTGACTTAGAAACGACAAGGTTCACCAAGTCGAGCTCCATCATGTCATGGGTGACGTTACATGAATATGCATCTATATTATCTTCATCCATGGTTCAAGGTGATATTATTTGTTGTGTTTTTATTGTCTCCATTCATGGCTTTAGTTCTTTATACATGATTATACTAATCTCGTCACAATTTATTAAATATTTCACGTGATTTTACAAAGTAGCTATCTATTGACTAGTCATTGTCTTGAGGTTTTGCAGATTTTGCACAAAACTAGCATCTGTAATGCCATGGTACGCAAATCCATGATGGTGATTACTATTTACAGTTTTTATTTAATTTGAAGAAAACGTCTCTGATGCCATGGTACATAAAGCCATGATGATTTCTATTTCAAAGTTTTTCTGAGTGTCCCTAATGCCATGGTGAATACCGTGATGACATGGTACGTAAAGCCATGATGATGATAACTATTTTACCATTTTATTTGATTTGAATAAAACATCTCTCATGCCATGGTACGTAAAACCAAGATGGTTTCTATTTCAAAGCTTCTTTTGAGCGTCTCTTATGCCATGTTGAATACCGTGATGCCATGGTACATAAAGCCATGATGATGACAAATGACAGCTCTTGAGATCTTGGGGTCCCAATATTTTCATTACATATCGTCTTTGTATATATGTTTCACATGTGATTATATTGATATTACATTTGTTTCTATGTCGTCTGCACATGTGATTGCATCGGCATCATGTCTGTTTCTATGTTGTCTCCATAGCGGCGTCGCGAACCGTCTGCAAGGACAATGTGATGTGGTTATTTCTAACATTCACGTCTCGATATGTTTCTTGAATTGATATTTTTTTCAGGATGAAAGTCACATCAAGCAATGTGTATACAGGCTCAAAGATATTCAAGCTGCTCAAAGATATTGAAGGTTTTCAAAGAAATTGAAGAATTTGCATCAATTCAACTGCATATATTGTTAAAGACCCTTGAAAGGGCACATTGTAAAACAGGAGTGATGTAGCTCCTTTGAACATTGTAAATGTACATTTAAAATATTTTAATATAACGGTGGGTATATATAGAGCTTTGGGTTTTTCCCTTGAGCCCCCAAGGGTTTTTTCATCCACATTTAGGGACCTTCATTTGAGTGGGAGTGTTGAGCTATATATAGTATCTCTATGTATAGTACTCTCGTCCCCTCTATATAAACGCATCTCGTGTGATCAGTAGACACACTTTTTGGGGTTTGCATATGATGGCGTTGTCTCTCTCTCTCTCCTCTCATCTACCTGCGCTCTCTCGCTCCAGTTCAACAGGAAAGACATCATGGCACCATGTAGCAACTCCATGGAATAATAACTTTATCAATCAAATGAACGATCAGTACAAATAATTTCTAGTTATCATGGAAACACATCATGGAAATATGAAACAAATCTAGGAAATAATAACCATATCATTAATAGAACAATCAATATGAATGACTTGTGATCATCATAGAAACCATCATGGCATCATGGAACAACTCCAAGGAAGAATAACCATCTCAATAGCAAACAATCAATACGAACGACTTTTAATCATCAAGAAAACATATCATGGCATTATGAAATAGCTCTATGGAAGAATAACCGTATCAATAAAATTAACAATCACTACGAACAACTTTTTATTATCATGGAATCATGAAACCAGTCCATGGAATAATAACAAACGAACAACTTTTTATTATCATGGAATCGCATCATGGCATCATGAAACCAATCCATGGAATAATAACAAACGATCAATATGAATAACTTGTAACAATCATAAAAACATATCATGGCATCATGTAATAACTCCATGAAATAATAACCATCTCAATAAAAGGAACGATCAATATGAACGTCTTGTCATCATCATGAAAACACATCATTGCATCATGAACAACTCCATGGAATAATAACCATATAAAAAATTGAAGGATCAGTATAAACGACTTGTGATCATCATGGAAACGCAGCATGGCATCATGGAATAACACCATGGAATAATAACCATCTCAATAACAAACTATCAATACAAACGATTTCTAATCATCATGGAAACGCATCATGGCATCATAGAATAACTCCACGGAGTAATAATCATCTTAATAGCAAATGATAAATACGAACGGCTTGTAATCATCATGAAAACACATCATGGAATAATGGCATCATGGAATAACTCCATGAGTTAATAACATTTTAAAATATAAATTAATAATAGACAAACAATACGAACCACTTTCAATCATCATGAAAACGAATCATAAAATAACTCTATGGAGTAATAACCATCTCAACAATGAACGATTAGTAGGAACAACTCTTAATTATCACATGAAAACATAAATCTCAATAACAAATGATCATAAGAATGGATGATGAGTAAAAACCATAATTTTTTTAATATTTTGGCTGAAAATAATTTTCTAAAATGTATCTCTTTGATAAATTATCAATATTATAACTCTTTAACATCTATATGTAAAGAATTGATATAAATCAATAAACTATAACTCTTTGATTTTTTGAATCAAAAGAGAAAATAAGTCATCAAAATAAAACTCTTTGATAAATCATCAGAATATAACTCTTTGATAAATCATCAAAAACATAATCATTAACATTCATAAAGAAGGGAAATAATGTGAATTCTCAAAGTATAAGTATCAATATCGATTGAAGATTATAAAATAGATAATCAAAATCGTAAGTATTTGAGATGCAACTACATAAATCATTAAAAAATAACACTTTAATAATCATAGAAAAGAATAAAATGAATTATCCAAACATAATTTTTTAATCTTTATCTTTGAGTACAACACAAATTATCAAGATTGTATAACTCTCAATGATTTAATCTTTATCATAAATCGTATAGAATCGAAACAAAAAGCAAAATAAAAAAATTTCAAATGATATGACTTTGATTTAACTCGATATACATGCATCAAAATATATGTGATATATATAAAGAGTAAGTATAGAGATCAATCAATTTATCTACTTTTAACATATAAATCAAATTGAAGATAATATACATTTAGCATGCTTACCTTTAATCTTTTTTTTTTACATAAAACAAATTGCATATGATCCATAAAAATAAAAATCCAAAAAATTATGCAACAAAAAGAATTGAAGGCATTGTGATTTCAATATTCTTAGCTTTTACTCTAATTTCTTTTACACAAATAGAATTGCATATAATCCATAAAAAGAAAATCCAATAATCATGCAACAAAGAACTCGACACATATCAATATAGTAATCTTCTTGAATGCAACATAATGAACTCTTGATATAGATTCTTTTAAGAAAATGGAATTGAAGATGATGCATGAAAGGTAAATCAAAGATTCATAACAAGAAGCTCAATACAAATAAATTCAAAAATATAAAAGCTCAAACCTTTTCATAATTTCAATTAAAAACGTGTCGAAAATCATTTCCAATTTTTTATAAGTTACTTGAAGTGTAGAATTTGATAAATATGTCATGACGGGCAGCTTTGAAACGTCCTAAAACCTTAAGAAGCACTCTTTAAACACTAAAATTTGAGTTTCGAGCAGAAAGTTATGATGATTTTATGTTTTGCTGAATTGCAGATTTTTATTGTGCGAGCGCTGTGCCAAGCCGCACGAGACAAAAACGCTTTATTTTTGTGAAGAAAAAGAAAGCATGCTCTGATACCATGTTAAGAAGATAGAGAAAGAGAAGAACAAAGAGATGATATGTAGAGAGTGCAACCCCAAAGTGTGTAGAATACATACACAAGATGGTATATATTTAGAGGGGACCCACTGCTATATTTAGAGTAGCTCCACATATAACCTAAATAGAGCATAGAGGAATGATATTTTTTATCCAAAACTTGTGTGTCTCCTTGAGCTCTTTGATTTGAATTCTAAGTTTGCATCAATTGGAGTTCGCAGCAGAAAATTATGCTATTTTTATTGCAATCGAGCTTGATGCAGGTTCCATCCTAGTGCGTCTTTGTGAAGTTTCTACGATCATTTTTTTAATTTTGACGTTAACTTTTTTGAGTAAATTTCGAATTTTACTATTCATATTGTGGTCCTCAATCTTGTCTCTCACGTCGCATCTCACATCACTTGAGGACTCTTTTATTATTACCATCTCTTTTTTCCAGTTTTTTTGAGTGACGTCTCTTACATCTTTGGACGTTTATTGAGAATCCTTCTTGCGTTTATCGTTGACAAAACAGAGTCGTCATATTTCTCTTGTTCTCAATTGTAGCCTTCACCATATATGGTGTACATATTTTGTGATTTTATCTTATACGTCTTCTCACAACCAGATATGGCTATGACCATTCTCGTCAATGATTTTCTTATGGCCAGCGTTCTGTTCCTCCTTTCCAAGGCCAAGGATTTCCAGGCTAGAAAGCAAAGATGTTCTTTATTCTTGAAGGCGATGAGCTCTTTGATATTGTCCTTGGAGATTGTGTATGTCCACCTCAGCCTGTTGATATGGATCATCACAAAGTGCTTATCACTGAAAGACTTGTATTTGAAGATTGACATTGTGCGTATACAAATTGGAAATGATGTGATAAAGCCACTCATCTCGGTATATTCTTTTTGCTCTTATTGATCCTGCTTGCTTGATGTGTATGAACTGACTACTTGCCACGACGTATAGAAGTACCTTATTGAAAATGTTTAGAAGAAATCTATTACAAAAATACTTTATTTGAGAGGTTTTCTTAGCAAGTTACAATATGAAGTTGACACTACCATGATGAGACATATTGAGTCTTTCAAATCTATTATTAATCAACTTGATGCTAAGGGTGATCCTGTTCCACAAAAACAATTGATTACACTTCTCCTTGATACGATGAAGCACCCTTCTTATGATAACATTCTTACCATTCTTTCTAATGAAGATGGTCTTGATTTCGACCAAGCCAGCATGTCTTTAATTGAATACTCTTTATGTCAAGAACGCTGTAATGCTGGTCATGATACAACTATGATTTCACAAGAGGAGACTGAGTCACAACAGATGGAAAATGCTTTTTATGCTCGAAGGCGTCCATTTCAACGAGGAACCCACAGAGGTGGCCGTCGTGGTCGTATTTTCTCTTGTCTCAAATTTCCTAATAAGTAATATTCTTACTGCAACAAAAATGACCGTACTGAATATGATTGTTGGGCACGTCAATATGATGAATAACACAATATAACCACTAAACAAGCACGTTTATCTAGAGACTCTACTTCTTCTTGTGAATTTTGTGGACGATCTGATCATCCCACTCATATGTGCTATAAGCATCGATTCGATGCAGATTGTAATAGACATATGCTATGAACATCAAAACAATATCTTACCAGAAACAAGTTGCATCCTATGCTCAGTTGCTTCACATAGAATACTTTATGTATATGATAGATCACTTTTTATTGTCAATTATGGTACTACAAGAAATATAACATATCACTCTAAGTGGTTCTATAACTATCATCCACTACCAGTAAATGGTGATGATACGACTATCATCTACGTTTATCTTGCTGATGATACGACCAGTAAATGGTATTGGAGATTTATATCTTGGTATCTTATCTTCTTCCCCTCAAATTTTGTGAGAAGTATTACATCTACTAGATCTTCAACCTAATCTTCTTAAGTTGTTAGACTTGTTGATCTTGGTCTCTTTGTTGGATTTGATTATGTCAAATGCCAAATTGAGAAAGATGGACAAACTATAGCCATTCCTCCTCAAAACGGTAATTTGTTTGAACTCTCTCTCAATGATCTAATAGCAAATGTTGTCACTGCTTCAAGTGATCATGATTGCAAAGGATGGTATCACCGTTTTGTTCATTCTGGTTTTTCAAAACTCCTTGATCTTCGGCGTCGTGATCTTGTTCATGGCATGGATCTTAAAGATCATCCCCAGATGGAAATTTGTGAGTTTTGTGCTCTTGGGAAACATAATCGTAAACCCTTTCCTCTCTCAAATACAACTCATTGTCATAACATATAGATCCTATTCATATTGATATATGTGGATATCTACCTTCTTTGAGATCACAATATCACTGCTTCATTACCTTAATTGATGATTTCTCACAGTATACAACTGTATTTCTACTTAGACAAAAATATGAGGCCTTATCTGTTTTCAAACAATTCCACAAGGATGCAGAGCTTCAAACTAGTGACAATGGAGGCAAATATGTTTCTCGTGAATTTGTGAGTTATTGTATTGACAGTGGAATTCATCATGAATACACTATTTCATATTCACCTCAACAGAACCGCGTTAGAACGAAAGAATCGCTCTATTCTCAATGTTGTAAGATGTATGCTGATTCATTATGGGTTATCTCCTATTTTCTAGGCTAAAGCTACTTTGACAACAGTATTTATTTAGAATCATCTTCCTACTATTGCACCCTCTAGTAAGATACCCATCACAGCATGAAGAGGTGACATTCATTCTGTATTTCATTTTTTAACGTTTGGATGTATTTCTTATATTCATGTTCCCAAAGAAACACGAAAAAAGCTTGATGCTTTTGGTTTTAAATTTATTCTTATTGAATATTCTGACACTTCCAAAGGATACAAATTTTATGACCCTTCCTCCAAGAAAGTAATTGTGAATCGTAATTCTACTTTTAACGAACAACTTATGGGAGACTCATGGTCCATGGATGATTCTAACAAAATCATCCTATAGAGCATCTTTCCTCTTTACAACCGTCCATTCCAAATGTTGTCAATGATGATATTGATTTTTTTGTTGACCTGCCTATTTATTTTGAACATGGCTCATGTCATGCTTATGATGACGATATTGTTGATAATGCTTTCTCTACTTCTGAAGATCCCTTACTTATAATAAAGCTATCTCTTCACCACAAAAGGATCAATGGCAAGAAAGGCTATGAAAGCAGAGTATGATTCTCTTATCTCTAAAGGTACAGGGATACTAAATCAACTACCTCTTGGTTGTATAACTATTAAGTGGGTGTATAAGACAAAAGTAAAAGCAAATGGATCTTTTGACAAGTTCAAGGCACGTTTAGCTACAAAAGGTTACTCCCAAGTAGCTGGTATTGATTATCAAGAGACTTTTTCACCAATTATTCACATTACAAGTGTTTGAGTTTTATTGGCATTTGCTATTCAATTTGATTTAGAACCTCATCAAATGGATGTGCAAATTTCTTCTCTGAATGGTGATTCAGAAGAGGAAATTTATATGGAACAACGAGAAGGGTTTGTTGCTCATCTCCATATATAAGGTACTATATGGTCTCAAACAAGCTTCGTGGGCCTCATATACAAAATTTGATCTCTTTCTCACCTCTAAAGCATTCATATCTTTCTCTTTAGACCCCAGCTTATACATAAAATGCCAAGGTAGCAGTTTTGTTATTTTTTCTTTTTATGATGATGATACCATCCTTGTTTCCAATCATTTGGGATTTCTTCAACAAGTGAAAAAGTTATTGTCTTCTACATTTGATATAATGGATCTTGGAGAGATTCACTCGTGTCTTGGTACTCAGATTCAATGGACATGTATAAAAGGTATTTTATTCCTTTGACAGTCAAAGTTTATTGCTGATACTATTCAAAAATTTGGTATGGAATCTACACATTGGGCCAACACACCTTGTCTTGCAAGTTCTACAAAGAACACTTTTGACTATGGCGGTGTCGGGGGATAAGTGTTCGCTACATGGGAGGTGTGAGAGAGAACAAGAAAAATAGATGCATTGGCTTTGGCAATCACCGTAGTCTTCAATTAGTCTTCATATGTCATAATAATCAATATCTAATTCTCCTAAATGATTTTCTCATGTTAAACTGATCATTTAATATGGGGAAGTGCCAGGGGAGAAAAGGCTAGAATATTGGTTAAGCTAGCAGACCGGCCACAGTAGGGATCCAAAGCAGGGAAACTAGGGATCCAAAGGGGGGGCCATCTGCAAAAGAGCCATGTGCAACAATGGGCTAAAAAGACCCTAAGGTTCAGCCCATTAAGAATTCCAAAATGCTAAGGTTCCAAAATTCAAAGGTTGGTCCAAAGGTCAGCCATAGGGGAATTGGATTGGTCCAAAGGTCAGCCAGTAAATCTAGTTTAATTAATTTAAAAACACTTAATAAAATAACCAATGAAAATTAAGTCCTCTAGAAGACTATTGGACAGTCTCCCAAGGGGTCGAATGAGCATTCAACAGCCCAATGGCTTGCCTGATTCCTATTGGCCAGAAGGCAAAGGGGTCCAATGACACTACAAGAGGTTGTGTGCTCTTGTAACGCTGTTAGCGACGGAAATACACTGGGCTTTTATAACCCCCGGCGTCGCTAATAGTGTCGCTACGAGAGCGTCGCTATATGCATCCCTATAGGCGTCACTATATAGAGACGCTCATAGCGACGCTCATAGCGACGGTTATAGCGACGTTTACACAGAAGTCTATATCGACGCTCATAGCGACGCTATAGAGCCATAAATAGCGACGGTTATAGCGACGCCCGAGAGAATTTTTTTTTGGTGACAGGGCATTGAATGCCCTGCCACCCATCAACCATATTGTACTTGATTCATTTTTTTAAAAAAGTGCAAGGGTAGATAATAGACCCAAAATAGTCACCCACAAGACACATTGTTTGCAAAATTGACAAGCGTAAAATTGACAATTGTACACATCATAGGCAAAATAATGAATTGATTGGCAAATGTAATAATGACAATTGTACAACATCATAGGCATAAAGAATTGATTGGCAAAATGAACTGCGGTGACAAATGTAATAATATACATGGTTCAAAAAGACGTATAAAATCCGTCTCATGATACATAAGCTATGAGAAACCCTAAACTAATGCTATCTAGCTACGGCTAAACTGACGTCGTCTAGTCAGACGTCTCATCGCGTCCAAGCGGCGTATCTGTCGGATTCTGCAAAAAAAGACAATAAGACAGCTTTCAGTAAGTATAAACATATAACGACATTTATAAAACAATACAAAAAATAGAAAAGAGTAAACCCTAATACTAACCATGCCGCCGCGAGAACTGAGAATGTCCATCAGGGCGTTTAAGCCCTTCCTGCCTGCGTACTCGCGCTCGTACGGTGTGGGATCACATCCTGTCATCGACCACTGTCAAAACATACAAATATTTCATTATGTTAGAATTAAAAAACTCATAAACCCTAAACTATCGAACATAAAGAGCAATGCAAAAACACTTACAAAATCGGTCTCAAATGATGCCCATCCACCGCTCCCCAAGTGGTACGAGCTCCCTGCCTCTACTCTCCAGACCCGTCGGATAGTGCATCGGTGGTCGTCTTCCCCGTCTCCACTCGATTCGTGCCCTTTGTCGCTCTTGCTTTGCATCCTCATATTGTGAAATCCACTTTTGCATCACTGGATTGTGGAGCATGCAAAATCGGTTGATTTTAGCCTCTAGATCTTCCGTCAGCTTCTTCTCAACACCGAGATTGCACATGACAATCCCAGATCTGCGCTCATCATCTATGGTTCGCCATAGCGTGTCCCGGGCTTTATCACACATATGTGAGGCATCTTGTGGCCTCACATATGCTGCTTGACCAAAGCGCCTGTGAACATGTCTATTGGGTTGCAAGATTGCTGCTTGTTGGCCAGCGTCAGAGTCAGACGAGTTATAATTGGCAACAACTCGATCTCTCTCTCTCTCTCTCTCTCTCTACCTCACATTCTCTAGTCATGTCCAATCCCCGCACACCTCGGTCTAGAGGTGCACGGAGATCAGAACCACCGGGTTAAAATCTCGTCTTTATTGGCCAATACCTATATTTGTGGGTACAAGAAATCTACAGACCCACGTCTACATGATACTGCATGTAGTGGACAAAACCCCTTTGCCTCTTCTCTAGCTGTAGCACTTCACAGCATCTTAACATCTTTTCACAGTAGATCTTTTCACTGTTCGTCTAACTCTAAACCCTAAACCGTAAGTAATTCTTGCGTGGAGTCGATCTAACGTAAATAAGCGTAAATCTAAATAAACGTAAATCTAACTAAAAATAAACCTAAATCTAATTTAACGTAAGTCTACATCTAACCTAATCTTTAACGTCTTTTGGGATAGTTTCCTATGACGTTAAAACTCTCTTCTGCTTGTGTGTGTGTGTGTGTGTGGGTAAACCTAAATAAACCTAAGTCTAATCTAATATAACATAAATCTAAATCTAACGTAAATTATGTTATATTAAAAACAAAGAACTAAACTAACAGGGATTATAAGAACCTTAAAACTGATTTAACACATAATTTTTCACATAACTCGGTAAGAGTTGGCATTCTCATCACTAAAGATGTGAGAGTTAACTTCCGGCGGTGACGCTGCCTCATCTCCATCCACATCTGACGACAGCAATTGGCCCTTTGGACCATTCTTGCTCTTGTTACTAACTTTGAAGTTGTTGTTGAATGACTAGAGGTTGTCTAGATGGTCATTGTCGGGGATGTAGTGACTCTTGCCACCCAGAAGATCCACCTTCTTCCCTATCTTCTGAAGACATTTCACCAGTACTTTTGGATCGACGGAGCCCACCATGACTGAAGGCAGCAATACCCTATATTCCATTGAGGGCTTTCTTCACCCGCTTCATGCAGGCATCGCAGTCTATGGAGACCTAAATCTAATATAATATAACGTAAATCTAAATCTAGCGTAAATAAACGTAAATCTAACTAAAAATAAACCTAAATCTAATCTAATTTAACTTAAATAAACCTAAATCTAATTTAACGTAAGTCTACATCTAACCTAATCTTTAACGTCTTTTAGGATAGTTTCCTACGACGTTATAACTCTCTTCTTCTTGTGTGTGTGCGCGTGTGTGGATGTGTGTGCCAATAAAAAGAGATAAATGGTATAACCTTTCTATCGCCCATGCCAAGTATGATAGATTGGTTATGCCATTTCCCTCTTGAATAATAGGTCTTGAGTTCAACTCCTCGTCGGCTAGATCTTTAGGTCTTTTAATTTTAATTAGTTTCCTACGACGTTAAATTAGTTTCTCTCTCTTTCTCTCTCAATGTGTGTGCGTTTTTTTGTTTATGCATGTTTTATCTCTCTTTTCCTCTCTCAATGTGTGCGCTTTTTGTTTATGCATGTTCTCTCTCTCTCTCTTTTCCTCTCTCAATGTGTGTGTGCATTCTTTGTTTATGTATGTGTGTGTGCGTTTTTGTTTATGTTTGTACTCTTTCTCTCTCTCTCTCTCTCTCTCTCTCTCTCTCTCTCAAAAACACTATGTGTGTGTGTGTGTGAGAGAGAGAGAGAGGGAGAGAGAAAGAGGGGAAGGGAACATGAGAGTGAGGAGAGGGAAGGAGCATACCTCCCTCTCCTTCCTCTCCTCGTGTGTGTGTGTGTGTGTGTGTGTGTGTGAGAGAGAGAGAGAGAGGGAGAGAGAAAGAGGGGAAGGGAACATGAGAGTGAGGAGAGGGAAGGAGCATACCTAGCTCTCCTTCCTCTCCTCGTGTGTGTGTGTGTGTGTGTGTAGAAGAAAGAGAGAGAGAGAGAGAGAGAGAGAGAGAGAGAGGGAGAGCATTACCTGCTCCTTGCTTGAAGGCGCCGAAAAACTCAGATCTGAGATCTGAGTTTTTGGGCGCTCTCTGTTATTTTTTTTAGCCCAGTCGGCGTCGCTATGAGCGTCGCAAATTTACAAGTAAGTTTGCGCTCATAGCGACGCCGGGATTTTTTTTTTTTTGAGCGTCGCTAATATGAATAGCCTCTTGTAGTGTGAGAGCTTAGTTGAATCATTAAATTACCTAAAGCTCTCACAAAAGGGGAAAGGGGGACACATGTCAAAAGGCTATCACTTATGCTGGTTAATTGTCATTTGCTAGTCCTAGGGAGGTCCAATGAGAGGATAGCAAGAGCAAATAGCAAGAGGGGTCTCCCAAGAGAGAGAGGGGGCTTATTTTTGCAAGGCATTATCACACACACACTCACACAATCTCATGTGTGAAGCAAAGAAGACTCTCTCTCCTTCTCAATCTTTAATGGAAAGCTTACCACCTACTCCAAGCTTGTGAGAAGGGAGGCCTACACCAACAACTCTTGGCTTTGTGATGCAAATCCAACCAAGAGCCAAGATTCAATGCATGCTCATCTTCTCTACCATGCTAATTACTAAGCTAAGCTATGCTAATATGACTGATTATGTGACAAAATGTACATCTTTCTCGTAGAATACTCCTACTTCCTCTCAATCTACTCTCATACCCTGCTAGCTCTCACCATCTTCGAGGGTGTGTGAGGTCTTGGGTTTGAGACCGGGGATAATTGATGTTGTGTTTGCTAAGTGTTTTGCTTAGTGGATGAAGCTTTCATCTTCATTGCACTAGCTAGTCTTGAAGGAACACAAAAAATTGTATTGTGCAATGTCTCTCTTGATGGGAGAAACCATAATACAAAGCCTTTTGGAGGGGGGACCGGCTCCATGTAAATCCGGTCATCAACTATTGTCAATAGCTTAATTTCTCTCTCTTTTGAAAGTGTTGTTCATGCTATCTAACTAGGTGTTATGCTTTTTGTTGCTCTCTCCACCCAAGCACTCTTGTAATTCTCATTAGGAATCTATTCTAATGAAATGCCCACTATGTTCATGCTATTTCCGCTACACACAAGTTTCTAGGCCATTAAATGTACATTGGTATCAGAGCACAAGGTTTCCCTTTTCTTGCTCAAGAGGGGAGGTCCTCAAGCTAGCTATAAATGGTTGCTATTATTAATTTTCTGTGAGTAAGTAGAATAGGGATTTTTCAGCCTTGCAGTGCGCCTGCATTTCTGCAGTTAACGAGGCATCACCATTGAGAGCTATGGTCTTAATAGTGGAGTCCTACGGGGCTTGCCTACGGCTTAACCACTATTGAGCTATTAGAAGCTTGACAGGAGCCGGTGCTATTTTGGTGTTGAATGACCCTCTCTTCTATTACTTGCAATTAATGGTATTCGAGCCACGGGTACAGTAGCTTGAGTGATTTTTCTAAAGGGGTGAGGAGTAGCAAATAGGGCTTGAAGTGCCAAAGTACACCTAAAAAGTTGTTGAATGGCTGACAATAGTAAAGAGAGTGAAATTAACGTTGATAACTTTGATTTTGCTAATGAGCAAGCTACTAATGATGCTCTGATGCTTGTTAACTATCTTGTTTCTAGGCTTCAACAAGCCATGGGCAATCCATCTCTCCAAAGTGAAGTGCAACGGCAGCTCCGTGCTCATGGGATTCTCCAAGCTCACCACCATGACGAGAGAACACCTAGGAAGCCTCCTTGTGAGACTTCCAAAAGAGGTCTCTCTCCGATTCGGGAAGAAGAAGAGAATCCATATGAAAGGCTCAAGAATTTACTTCTTGATGATGCATCTCCTTCCCAAAGGAGAACTCAAGAGCCTCCACTGAAGGAACGAGAAAGAAGTGAGTCTCTGGCCACCTCGGCAGAGATGGCTCCACGAAGACAGCGGGCTAAACGCTCTCCATCACCACCAAAGTGAAGAAGACCATCGCACCCTTCTCCACACCATAATTCAAAGAGGGATGATAAAAATCAAGAGAAGAAAAAGGCGAGAAAGAGGACACACTCTTCTCCATCTTCTTCATCCTCTTCCTCTTATGAAAGTGAGGGTGAAGATAATGAAGATCAAGACAAGAAAAAGGCGAGAAAGAGGTCAGCCTCTTCTCCACCTTCTGAAGAAAGTGATGGTGCAGCCTTTGAACTATCAAAAAGAAGAGGCCATAGGAAATCCTATGCCGCATGGAAGAGGTCGTCCAAGCTCAAGAAGTTCAAAGAGGGAGGGAAGAGCATCTCTTTCCTTACCTATGACGGCACCTTTGGTGCTACAGACAATGTCTTGGCCTTTATCCAACAATTTGATGTGGCGTTCGGAGATGAGGGCTTCACGGAGCCCTCTAAGCTACGCCATGTAGCTATGCATTTTCAAAAGTCCGCCAGGCAATGGTGGTCTAGCCTACAAGCCAATGGTGAAGCTCCACGAACATGGAAAGCTTTAAGAGCTTCCATTATGAAGCAGTTTTTGGCCACCAATGCCAAAGACAAAGTACTCACCAAATGGCGAATCTCAAAGCTCTCTCCCTATGAATCCATCCACCAATATGTAGACAAGTTTTGGGACCTACAAATCAAAGCCACTGTCTTCAAAAAGTTGGATTTTGGAGAGCAAAAGCAGCAATTTTGTGCGGGCTTAACCGAAGAAATGGCGGAGTATGTCAACTCCCAAAGGCCACGTACCATATCGGCGGTAATACACCATACTATGGTGGCCTCTCAAATCAATTTCCAAACCACGGCTAAAAGAAATAATAAGCCCACAGAAAACAAGGGTTCCAACGAGCCTAAGGGGAAGGACAATGTCCCAAAGTCTCCTAAGGGCAACTCCAACAAAGCTAAAGAGAAGGGATTGATAAAAACAAAATCTCTTCTGAAGAGCTTGAGCGTTATCGCAAGGATAACCGGTGTTTCAAGTGCAGCAAACAAGGGCATGCCTACCGCGCTTGTCCCCAAAAGAACAACCACCAAGATCCTCCTAGAGCTACCTTGGTTAAAATCCAAGAGGAGGAGACTTACCAAATTCACCACAAAGGATCTCCTCTATGCCATGCTTGGGAAAAGGTAAGAGAACATGATGCTTTTATTCTCTTTGACCCTGGTTCTACTCACAATTTTATATCTATAGAGTTGGCCACCAAGCTAGGCATACAAGCCTATGAGATGGGAGATGTTCTACCCGCAGACAGCACTTTCAAGGGGCAAGAAGCTTCAGTCACTCCCTTAATCGAGAAATTGAGGCTTCATGTCCAAAGCTATGTGGACAAAGAGGACTTCTTTATCTCTCCTCTCAAGCATGAGGATGTAATCCTAGGGCCACCATGGTTTGACCGCCTGGCTGCCAATGTTAAATTTCCTGACAGGAGATTATCCTTTAAGTTCAGGGAAAAAGACATGTATATAGATGCTAAGGAAATGGGTAACACTATCCCCATTGTACATACACCAGCTTTCAACAAGTCAATAAACAGCTCTATTTCCGTGTACATGATTTTTGTTAAAGATTCTCAAGATGAACCTAATGCTTTAGCAAAAGAAAATAAAAGCAACCAAAAGGAATGAGAGCTATCCAATTTTCTGAAGGGGTTTCAAGATTTTTTTATTGACGACATACCTTGTGAGCTACCTCCTAAACGAGGTAATGATGACCATGCAGTTGAACTTCTTCCAGGAATTTCACCGCCTAATAAACCTCCTTATAGAGTTTCTCAAGCTCAACAAGAGGAGATTATGCGGCAAGTGCATGAGTTAGCTGAGAAGGGCATGGTTAGGCCTAGCTCATCTCCATTTTGCTCAACTGTGCTATTAGTACAAAAGAAAGACGACACATATCGTATGTGTGTCGACTATAGAGCACTAAATAGGATCACTATCAAGAATAGGTTTCCTGTTCCACAGGTGGAAGACCTATTTGATAAGCTACAAGGATCGACCTACTTCAGTAGGATTGACCTAAAAAGTGGCTATCACCAAATAAGGATAGTTGATCAAGATATTGTAAAGACTGCATTTCGCACCACATTTGGTCTTTACAAATACATTGTCATGCCTTTTGGCTTGACCAATGCACCAGCCACATTCAACCGCTTGATGGAGAAGCTGTTCAGGCCTCATTGAATCTTCACCGAAGTGTTCCTTGATGATATTATCATCTACTATAATTCATTAGACGAACACAAGCATACACCTCCAGGTAATATTTCAAGTTTTAAGAGAGAATAAACTTTATGTTAATTGAAAGAAAAGTGAATTTTTCTTGCAAGAGATTCAGTATTTAGGTCACATTATCTCTCAAGATGGCATCCAAATGGATCCATCAAAGTGAGAGGTAATAAAAGGATGGCCTAAACCAAAGAATCTTCATGAACTAAGAAGCTTTATAGGTATGTGTGCATACTATAGATGCTTCATAGAAAAGTTCTCACAAATTGTGGGACCATTACATGACCTAACAGAGAAAAGGGTTAGGTACACATGGTCTGCTAAGGAGAACAATGCTTTCAAAAAGCTTATCTCTCAACCTGTGCTTACACTACCGAATCTCTCAAAACCATTTGAGGTCCAATGTGATGCTTGTGGTGATTTCCTTGGAGCTGTTTTGCTCCAAGAAGGGCACGCCATAGGCTATGAAAGTCAAAGGCTCGACCCTGTTGAGCAAGCTTTAGGCATATATGAAAAGGAACTCCTTGCAGCTCTACATGCCTTAGACTCATGGAAGCACTATTTATTGGAAACTCCTTTCATTCTGCCGAACGGATCACCAAAGTCTTTAGTACTTCATGACGTAGACTAAACTCTCCGACGAACAAATGAGGTGAAAAATTTCCTTTCGCAATTTCATTTTCATATTGCTCACATTGCTGGCAAGCATAATCAAGTAGTTTATGCACTCTCAAGACGACCGAGAGTGAATGCGGTTTCCATAGTAACTCACAATGATCTATCTTCAATGATAGATGAGTATGCTATTGATCCCGACTTTAGAGATGTGATTTCAGCCCTTGCATTAGGGAAAAAAGAAGAACCATTTACTTCACAAGATGGTTATTTTCTCTATGGCAATAGACTATGTGTTACTAACTCACTACGTGAGAAATTAATGTATGAATCTCATGCTCCTCCTTCTGCGGGGCATAGAGGGATAGAGTCTACCTTAAAGGGAATTGAAACATATTTCTATTGGCCTACCATGAAAACGAACATACAAGAGTATGTTTCTAAATGTATGGTATGCCAAAAGACAAAATTTAATAGAGGGAAGCAACTTGGATTGCTTCAACCCTTGCCAATCCCTAATTCACCATGGGATAGCATATCCATGGATTTTATCTTTGGATTGCCTAAGTCTATCCATGGGAATACAGGAATATGGATGATAGTAGACAGGTTCAGTAAACAAGCTCATTTTATACCTGTCAAAAAGACTATCAAAGCCCATCAAATGGCAACCCTCTTCATTTCACAAATTTTCAAGTGCCATGGCTTGCCAATGTCCATAGTGTCGGATAGAGATCCTAGAATGAGCAGTAATTTCTGGAAGGGTCTCTTTGAGAATTTAGGGACAAGGCTAAACTTCCCTTCGGCCTATCATCCACAAATGGATGGCCAAAGTGAAATAGCTAACCTAACAATTCTCGATCTACTAAAAGCCTATGCAACGGAAGTAGATCAAAGATCCCAATGGGAGAAGTACTTACCCTTAGTGGAGTATGCTTACAATAACACTGTACATACTTCCACGGGAAAAGCACCTTTCAAGGTAATTGAGGGAAGATCAAAAAGTCCCTTGCTACTTAAAGTACATGGGAAGATCTTTGTTGCAGATGAGTATAGCCGAGACCTAGAAGAATCTTTTCAAAAGATTAAGGATGCTATCTCTATCTCACAACAAAGGCAAAAGGCTGTTGCTGACAAGCACAGAAGAGCCCAAGCCTTTAAAGAAAATGATTGGGTCTTATTAAAGTTTCCCAAGTCTTGATTAAGGCACACGACCGGCAAGAATCCTACGGGACACCAAAAGTACTATGCTAAACTAGCAAAAAGGTACTATGGTCCCTTCCAAATTCTTAGGCCAATCAATGAGATGGCCTATCAACTCAAGTTTCCCAATCATTGGCTCATACTCAATGCTTTCCATGTGAGCCTATTAAAGCCTTACAAAGGAGAGCCACCTCAAGAACCGACTACTGAAGACCCACCGGAGATCGAGGACCAAGAGGAGGTGCTGCAGCCTGAGTCCATTCTCTGACATGAAGACAAGGTACTAAGAGGCGGTAAGACTATCCGACGATATCTTATTAAGTTTAAGAATTATCCTTTTGAAGATGCTAGATGGATGAAAGGCATACAATTAAAGGATAACCTAAACCTTGTCAATGCTTACAATGCTTCCCAAGAGTAAGCAAATGTACAAAATGTTAAAAATGAACAAAGTTTTTGTCTTACAAGACTCTCTTTTTCTTTATTGTGCACAAAAATGAAGTAGTATGCATGCTTAGATCAAGTTTACAGAGACGACGTCTCCCAAACACCAAGTAGAGCTTGTCACTCTACTATGGAAGATTGATAGGACTAATGTGCAGACATGCTTGCGGCAGCCTCAAGCTCTCAAGCGACAAATGGACTAGTCATCCATTGTGGAATGATATCGTAGGGTAACATAGGGATCCTCTATCCGCTAAGAAAAGGACTCATGAATATGATTTATCTTCTGTACAACATAGTCGAGGATGACTATGATTTCAAGAGAGAGGTAATGTCATAATAATCAATATCTAATTCTCCTAAATGATTTTCTCATGTTAAAATGATCATTTAATATGGGGAAGTGCCAGGGGAGAAAAGGCTAGAATATCGGTAAAGCTAGCAGACCGGCCACAGTAGGGATCCAAAGGGGGGGCCATCTGCAAAAGATCCATGTGCAACAATGGGCTAAAAGACCCTAATGTTCAGCCCATTAAGACTTCCAAAATGCTAAGGTTCCAAAATTCAAAGGTTGTGTCCAAAGGTCAACCATAGGGGAATTGGATTCTTTGTGCCTGTCCAAAAGGTCTTTACACATCCCTACGTAGGAGGGGGCGAGCCTTGCTTGTAGGGGATGAGAGAGAAATCCACACACACACACACACACAAGCTCCCTTTGCACAAAGGGAATGAGGGACACATGTCAGCTCCCTAGGCCAGATGCCCACAAGGTGTACCCAATTCCTACTGGATGGCCTTGGAGGTGGACCAATGAGAATTAGGCTAGAGTAAATCTAGTTTAATTAATTTAAAAACACTTAATAAAAGAACCAATGAAAATTAAGTCCTCTAGAAGACTATTGGACAGTCTCCCAAGGGGTCCAATGAGCATTCAGCAGCCCAATGGCTTGCCTGATTCCTATTGGCCAGGAGGCAAAGGTATCCAATGAGAGTTTAGTTGAATTATTAAATTACCTAAAGCTCTCACAAAAGGGAAAAGGGGGACACATGTCAAAAGGCTATCACTTATACTGCTTAATTGTCATTCGCTAGCCCTAGGGAGGTCCAATGAGAGGATAGCGAGAGGGGTCGCCCAAGACAGAGAGGGGGCTGATTTTTGCAAGGAATTATCACACACACTCTCACACAATCTCATGTGTGAAGTAAAGAAGACTCTCTCTCCTTCTCAAGATTTAATGGAAAGCTTACCACCTACTCCAAGCTTGTGAGAAGGGAGGCCTACACCAACAACTCTTGGCTTTGTGATGCAAATCCAACCAAGAGCCAAGCTTCAATGCATGCTCATATTCTCTACCATGCTAATTACTAAGCTAAGCTACGCTAATATGAGTGATTATGTGAGAAGATGTACATCTTTCTCGTAAGAATACTCCTACTTCCTCTTAATCTACTCTCATACCCTGCTAGCTCTCACCATCTTCGAAGGTGTGTGAGGTCTTGGGTCTGAGACCGGGGATAATTGATGTTGTGTTTGCTAAGTGTTTTGCTTAGTGCATGAATATTTCATCTTCATTGAAGACCATATGAGGTAAAGTGGGAAAATCCCAATTCCCAGGTTGGACAACTTTCAATATAGAGATTTTGTCAAAAATTTGAGTTTTCTTAAGGTCTCATTCCACTTTATGCACATACAATACACAATGAAAACAACTAAAATATCATGTACAAAATATAGAGATTTTGTCAAAAATTTGAGTTTTCTTAAGGTCTCATTCCACTTTATGCACATACAATACACAATGAAAACAACTAAAATACCATGGTTTCAATCAATTGGATTATTAGGAGACGAGTTTATTGTATCCATTATCGTTTTCTATGTTCTACTGTCCTACCTACAACTTATCTCAACATGGAGAGCATGGTTTTTAGGTCCACCACTTGTCCAAGTTAATGTAAAAGTGACTCAAGGTTCACAACTTGTGAAAGCAAGGATCCATTGAGGAATACAATCCACTTGGCTATTTTTGCTTAATTTACTGCATGTGACATTCAAGCAAGGTCCACTTCTAATCTATAACTTCTTAATTTGAGGCATGGGGCATACATAAAAGATGTAGCATATGCTCTATTGCCTCATAGGAAGGTTGGTTTCAAGGTGCACTTATCCAGGCTAGCCTATCTTGGAGAAATGATGGAGCTTGCTTCTCTCCTTGTTTCAATGGAGACTAGGTTGGACAAGTGGTGGACCTTTGCTTCTCTCTATGTTTCAATAGAGTTAGCTTGGACAAGTGGTGACCTTGGAACAAAACCCCCATGTAAAACATATCATGGATATTCCAAGTGATTAGAAAGATTACCATTTAAGATATAACCTTATAGGTTGGACAACTGGAGCCTGGCTTGGAGAAATGGTGGACCTTTGATTCTCTCCATGTTTCAATGGAGCCTATCTTGGAGAAATGGTGGAGCTTGCTTCTGTCCATGCTTCAATGGAGCCTAGCTTGGACAATTGGTGGACCTTTGCTTCTCTCTATGTTTCAATAGAGTTAGCTTAGACACGTGGTGGATCTTCAAACTAAACCAACTATTATCAATGTTTCCTAGCTTGGACAAGTGGTGGAGTGTTTCTCCTCTCCATGCTTCAATGGAGCTTAGCTTGGACAAGTGTTGGACCTTAAAACAAAAACCCCATGTACAACATACCATGGATTTTCTAGATTTCAATGGAGTCTAGCTTTAACAAATGGTGGAGCTTGCCTTCATCCATGTTTCAATGAAACTAGCTTGGACAAGTGGTGGACCTTGTAACAAACCCCCCCATGTACAACATATCATTGGTTTTCTAAGTGATGGGAAGGAATACCATTCAAGATATAAACTTATAGCTTGGATAAGTAGTTGACTTTAAAACCAAATTCATCATAATACAATGAAATACAGGTCAGCCAATTCCTAAATCTTGAGACCAAACCTCCCATGCTATTAGAGATAATATATTGGATAAGTGGTGGACCTTCTATTATTTTTCCATGCCTAGTTTAGACAATCGGTACACTTTGTAGCTATAAAGGTTGGACAAGTGGTGGAGCCTTGTTTCTATCCATGTTTTAATGGATACTACCTTGGACAAGTGGTGGACCTTGGAAAAAAGCTTCCATGTACAACATATATGAGGTTTTCCATGTTTTAATGGAACCTATCTTGGACAAATGGTGAAGCTTGCTTCTCTCCATGTTGATTTTGGAACTACCTTAGACAAGTGGTGGAGCTTTGCTTTTCGACTCTTCATAATACAATGAAGTATAGGTTGGTTACATGGTGAATCTTAAGGCCAAACCTCCCATTTTACTGGAGATGATAGGTTGGACAAGTGGATCAACCTTCTATCATTTCTCCATGACTATATTGGACAATTAGTAGACCTAACATCTCTCTATGTTGTCTAGAGATGATCTTGGACAACTGATGGACCCTGCTTCTCTCTTCCCTTGGTTTACTAGTTTGAAGACTCAGTATATATACTTTCTTAGATCTAGCTTGAACAAGTGGTGGACCTTGTATCCACAATCTTAATTCATTACAAAAAAGTATATGAAAAAATAACATAGGAATCTTGGTTTGAAGGTCAATCAATTGGTTCCAAATGCACATAATAATATATTTTCCACCCATAAGAAAAGAAAGTTAAATATGTTATTACCAAATTGACAAAGGTAACGTCCAAGAATTCTAGCTTTGCATCTTGTCAGATCTAAATCTTCATCAAGGCGACATGCATGTATACATCAACTTTCAAGCCATTCAAGAATACGTGCACTTAGACTCCATAGTTTTCTTTTCAAAGTCTTTTAGGTTCTAAAACTCTTTCACATAAAGTATGTAATGACAAAATTCTTGAAGCAAAACATTTGTGTCCAAGAAAAAGATCCCTCTCACATATTTAAAGTCCATGAATTCTTTGATCCACACTTACAAGTTTTATTTTGACATCAAACATCAATTCTCTCATAGTTACAAATAAATGCAACCTCAATATATGAATTGACAAATTAAAAATTAATTTCTTTTACTATATGACCCAACATAGGACCCAATCAAATAAAAAATGAGTCCCCAAAAAATTGGGTGCTCTCTAGCAATACATCAGAGTCCCCTTACAATAGGATTCACTCTAGTAGTACATTGAAGTCCCCTTAGAGTAGGGTGCACTCCATTGAAGTGTTCATAAAATTGACACACCTTTATTTTATTTTTTTAAAGACTATATCAAATTATACAAATGTTGAAAGATACACACTAGAATAAAAAAAGCATCTTATGGCCATATTTATTCAATGCTTTCGTGTTGACAAGTACACACCAAGGACATAATTTGTCTTAGAATCACTATACTGATTTACAATTGTGTTGTATGTATAGACTCTCTTATCTCTTGCATACAACCATCCTACCAACCATGGAATTATGGTTCTCTGCAAGAAGTTTTGAAGTTGCTCGGAAGTTTGCCTCCACATCTTTGGAAATATAAGATATGTCCCTTCCATGTTCCACATCACCCTATATGAAGTGTCATCAAACATTAAGGTATTGCTTGCTTCCAAATCCTCAAATATCTTCCAAATATCACTCAAATTTTTGTGATAAACCCTTGTAAATCCTAACATCATATTTAGATTTTGGCAATTTTTGTTACTCATAAACACCTTGAACTTGGTATATTGCTCAGGAAAACATTTTTGTGTGATACGTTGCACCCTTGTTAAGTTATAGCAACTCCATATCCATAGCTCAAAGTATTCAGCACAAAAATCCAAAAAACTTTGTGTGTCTGGTTGCACCACATGATAAACTTCATCTTTATCCTCAACAAGTCGCATGTGTTGAGAAGCTGGCATAGAATCTCCATGTTTCATTTCAATTGTCTTGAGACGTAACCCCTCTAGATCCAAGATAAGTACTCTTTTGATGTCCTTGAAAGCAAGTGGTAGGTGATAAGGAGGTGATTCATTCCTTGGACAAGGTCTTGGAGGAGGTTGGATGGGTAATTGAATAGTTTTCTTCAATTTATACCAGCATGTAGCCAATCCATTTTTCTGTAATGATTCTGAAATTAAAGAACAAGAAAACTTAATGCAAACACAACAATAGACATGATTTTTACATTGTCTACCCTAAGGTTTTATTAGATACCAAAATACATCTATGATCTACTCATTAATAGAAAGAAAGTCAAATTGAAATCCTGACTCTTTTTTATGCTACACTCTCTCTTAGTCTCAATACCATGGAGTTCAACTAGACTTAAGTCAACTAATAACTACTACTTGTTGTTAAAGGTATGCTTGAAGTGTATAAGGCTTAACCAATGCTCTAGTGTAGAATGGGTATTTAGGTCTCAAGGTCTACCACTTATCCAAGCAAAGATCCATTTAGATATAGAAACCCAATTTTTCTTAATATAATGATATAGAGTGGACAAGTGGTGAATCCTGAGACCAAACCACTCATGCTACTAGGGATAAAAGGTTGGACAAGTGGTGGACCTTGAATGTAAACCCCCCATATACAAAGTATCATGGGTTTTGGGTATTTCAATGGACTCTAGCATCTTGGAGACATGGTGGAGATTACTTCTCTCCATGTTTCAATGGATTCTATCTTGGATAAATGGTGTGGCATCATTCTCTCCATGTTTCAATGGAGTCGAGCTTGGACAAGTGGTGGACGTTTGTTTCTCTCTATGCTTGAACAGATTTAGCTTGGACAAGTGGTGGACCTTGGAACAAAACCCCCATGTAAAACATATCATGGACATTACAAGTGGTGAGAAAAAATACCATTCAATATATAACCTTATAGGTTGGAGAAGTGGTGGACCTTAACACCCAATTATTATTAATATAATGACATAGAGTGGACAAGTGGTCAATCTTGCAACCAAACCTACTAGGAAAAGTAGGTTAGACAGGTGGTGGACCTTGAATGCAAACCCCCCATGTACAAAATATCACTCATGCTACTAGGAATAATTTGGTATTAAGGTCCATGTTTCAATGGAGACTAGCTTGGACAATTTGTGGACCTTTGTTTCTCTCTATGTTTCAATAGAATTAGCTTGGACAAGTGGTGAACCTTGGAACAAAACCCCCATGTAGAGCATGTCATGGGCATTACAAGTGGTGCGAAAAAATACCATTCAAGGTATAACCTTATAGGTTGGACAAGTGGTGGACCTTAGCACCCAATTCCTCTTGATATAATGACATAGAGTGGAAAAGTGGTGAATCATGAGACCAAACCTACTAGGGATAATAGGTTGGACAAGTGGTTGACCTTGAATGTAAATCCCCCATGTACAAAATATCATGGGTTTTGCGTATTTCAATGGAGCCTAACATCTTGGAGACATTGTGGAACTTACTTCTCTCCATGTTTTAATGGAGCCTATATAGGAGAAATGGTGGAGGCTCCTTCTCTCCATGTTTCAATGGACCTTTGTTTCTCTCTATGTTTGAATATGGTTAGCTTGGACAAGTGGTGGATCTTGGAATGAAACTCCCATGTAAAACATATCATGGGCATTTTCAAGTGGCAAGAAAGGATACCATTAAAGATATAACCTTATAGGTTGGACAAGTCGTGGACCTTAACACATTGTTCTTCTTAATATAACGACATAGAGTGTACAAGTAGTGAATCTTGAAACCAAACCACTCATGCTACTAGGGATAATAGGTTAAACAAGTGGTGAGCCTTGAAATAAAACCCCCTAGAGTGTTTCAATGGATCCTAGCTTGGAAACATGGTAAAGCTTGCTTCTCTCCATGTTTCAATGTAGCCTATCTTGGATAAATGGTGGAGCATCATTCTCTCCATGTTTCAATGGAGCTTAGCTTGGACAAGTGGTGGACCTTTGTTTCTCTCTATGTTTGAATAGAGTTATCTTGGAAAAGTGGTGGACCTTGGAACAAAACCCCCATGTAAAACATATCATGGGCATTACAAGTGGTGAGAAAAAATACCATTCAATATATAACCTTATAGGTTGGACAAGTGGTGGACCTTAACACTCAATTATTCTTAATATCAGACATAGAGTGTGTTGAGAGAGAACAGAAGTAGAACCCCAAAGTGTGTAGAATACACACATGAGATGATGTATATATAGAGGGGACCTGGGTGCCATATATAGAGAAGCCATATATTGAGTAGCTTCACATATAAGCTCAACACCCCCGCTCAAATAAGGGTCCCTAACTGTGGATGAAAAAACCCTTGGGGGATCAAGGGAAAAACCCACAGCTCTATATACACCCACCGCTATATTATAAAAATCATTGAATATACAAATGTTTACGAGGAGCTACATCACTCCTTTTACAATGAATGTTTTATGAGGAGTTACATTACTCCTATCCTATCAATACAATAATGAATACAAATGTTCAATAAAGAGGTGTAAAAGCTATCGATTAGCTTGTAATCAAAAGTGTCTCCGTGAATCTGCTGTGTAGCTTGTCATCAATATCGCGTCACCAAACATGTCTTCATGTTGTCATCAATATGGCATCACCAAACATATCTTCAGAAATCTTTTATTGTCACCAAGTTTGTCTTCATAAAATCAATTATTTGATCAATCCTACATAGATCATAGACTCCAAAAAAAAAAACATGTCATGAAAATTATTAGCATCGTTAATGAAATAATTACGTTCACAATGCCATAAAAGATGGTTCGCGACGCCACTCTTTTGACGACATATATACGCACGACAACATATGGTACATAAAGTATAAACGTAAAAGTACAAAATGTGTGATTACGTGATACAAATGATATGTGTATATACTACATAAAACAACATTTATCAATGTAGTGATCAATGAATACCATCAAAGTATTAACAAAATACCATCATTATATCAATAAAAATGAATAAATGATCATGGTATCAACAAAAAGCATCATGATATCACCGAGAATAATCATTGTATCAATGAAACAACACCATGGCGTCACCGAGAATAACCATGGTATCAACGAAACATCATCATGGCATCACCGAGAATAACCATGGTAGCAACGAAACAACATCATGGTATCACCGAGAATAACCATGGTATCAACAAAACATCATCATGGTATCAACAAAAATCACCATGGAATCAACGAAATATCATCATGGAATCACCGAGAATAACCATGGTATCAACGAAATATCATCATGGCACCACCGAGAATACCCAATCTGAGGTGACTCTGGCTACCTGCAAATGCTGCCTCGAGCCTCGATCTGAGCTCTAATACCAGTTGAAGGAGTACGAGCGGAAGTGCGACGCGAGAGAGAGTGCGAGAAGAAGAGCACGACGATATGGTAAACTCGCTCTACTGTAATGTGTAGAGCATAGTGAGTTCTTATTAGGTTTTTACAAAAGAATATGTGTACATACCTGGCAGCCCACCCACTTACCTGGGCGACCACATTGGGCTTTATACACCAACAATTAGGTCCCCAGGGCAATAATCTCGTCTTTATTGTTCAATGACTATATATTAGGGTTCTTAAAGTATGTGTGTGTTATTAAAGTCCGATTGCGTTATTTTACTTTGTTTATCAAAGTTCGTTTGCATTTATGAAGTACGCAAGACAATTTCAAAGTCCGTTTCCATTTTTTCTACTATTTTCTGCTAGCTCTAACAACCTCACATTCTCTAGCCATGCCCAATCCCCGCACACCTTGATCTAGAGGTGCACAAAGATTAGGACCATAGGATAATAATCGCGTGTTTATTGGTCAATGACTATCTATTAGGCTTTTTGAAGTTTGTGTGCGTTATTGAAGTTCGATTGTGTTATTTTCCTTGGTTTATCAAAGTCTGTTTGCATTTTTTTCTACTATTTATTGCTAGGTCTAATAACCTCACATTCTCTAGCCTGTTGGAATTAGGGTTGCAAGAAAACACACATAGCTTGGAGAAGATGAAGGAAGCTCAAGGCACACCACTGAGAGAGTTACTTATGTGCAATGGAAAGGTAGATAGCCCTAGAGTGATGGGCGTATATACAATGCACGGGGGAAAAAACCTCCTAAAGAGGGAAAAAATGCCTCGCTGGTCCTAGTGTGTTCCCACATGTATATGGTAACAAATCCCCGCTGGAGTGATGCGGTGAACGAGAGCTGGCACATGAGTAAACGGAAGTGCCATGCCCTGAGGATATGATAAGTCCACAAAGGGAAGTAAGCCCAAAGCTTTGCGAAAATCTTTGAGCTTCTCACAAGACAATGCCTTTGTGAAAATATTTGCAAGGTTGTCTTGTGTTGGCACATAAGCCAAGCTGATCCCTCCTGTTGAGAGCCTCTCCCTGACATAGTGGTAATGCACCTCAATGTGCTTTGTGCGAGCATGAAAACTGGGTTCCTTTCAACTGCCAATGCGCTCTGACTGTCAGTGTAGATAGCGTTGGTAGAGTCCTTTCTAACACCCAAATCAGCCATAAGGCGTCTGAGCTATACACTCTCAACCGTAGCTGTGAAGACTGCCCTCCACTCAGTCTCACAACTAGAAGTAGCCACAGTAGCTTTCTTCTTGATCAACCATGATATACATGAACTTCCAAGCATAAAACAAAAACCACTTGTGGACATTCTTGTGTAAAAACAACTAGCCCAATCTGAGTCCGAAAAAGCATTTAAGTCTTGTGGAAATGATCCCCCCTTGGGATAAAACAAGCCAAGATGTAAAGTGCCACCAAGCTAGAAAAAAATCCTCTTGACATCCTACCAATGCTTAGACACTGGTCTATGCATAAATCTATAGACCTGTGAGATTGCAAACTTAATTTTCGGCCTCGTGCTGCATACATAAATGAGGCATCCAACAACATTTTGGTAAAGAGTGACATCTGCAGGATCACCAGCATCATGGAGACTCAGTTTCAAACCTATTTCCATGGGAGTGGCAATAGGTTTGCAATCCTCAAGTCCAAACTTACATAGAAATGTCTCTATGTAACTTTTCTCACACAAAGCAATACCACCATCACACTACTTAAATTGTATAGCCAAGTAATGATGAAACATCCCCAAATCTTTCATCTTGAAAGTAGCATTCAAATTAATCTTAAATCAGCAATATGTCTCTCATTTGGTCCAGTGATCAGCAAATCATCTACATAAAGAACCACAATGAGAAGTACATCACCCTCACACGGCTTTACATACAATGTGCTTTCTGTTGGATTGTTACGAAAGTCTTGTTTGACCACATGAGTGTAAGCTTTCTCAGATCAAGCACGAGGAGATTGCTTCAACCCATACAAAGCCTTCTTACATCTGCACACTTTGTACTCTTGTCCTTTCTTGACAAAACCGCAAGGCTATGTTACATAAACTTCCTCAAATATGTCACCATTCAAGAAAGCAGTAGCAATGTTCGATTGATGTACATCCCAACCAAAATGAGCTGCCAATGCACATAGAAAATTCACACTAGTAGTACGACAAGGGAGAGCAAAAGTCTCTTCATAATCTATGCCTTTTTGCTATGCATAACCCTTTGCACCAAGTCGAGCCTTATGTCGATCGATCGCAGCATTCGGCTTGCATTTCAACTTGTAAACCCACTTCGTACAAATGGCCTTTTTTCCAGGAGGTAAATCACATATAGTCCATGTGTCATTTTCTATAAGTGCATCATATTCTGATCATTGCATGGCATCCATCCAATTTTTTAAATTTTGTGCTTCATCAAAAGACAGAGGTTCCGCAACATCATGTATGCTAGATACAGCCAAAGCATGACAATCTGATGCATAAGATGCATGGAGAGAGCCTCAATGAGTACGAGTAGACAAAGATGCATCCAATTTACTGTCATGCAATGTATGCACCATCCATTTTGGCATACCTTTAGCCTGCTTATTTTCAGTGCTTTCCTCATTAAGTACATCATGTACATCTGCATCGGTAATAGGCTAATCTATAACATTTTTGGAAACCCCCATAGGCAATACATTTGCCTCATTGGAATTTACATTCAAACTTCCACCACTGAAAAGAGGCAACAAAGTGTTATAAATGTCCTATGAGCTTACATTAGTGTCTCTAGTACATGATAGCAAGGGCTGAACAGAATCTTCCAAAAACACTACATCCCATGAAACCAAAATACACTTTGTTTGAGGATGATACAATCTATAACCTTTGCTTTCAGCACTATAACCAACAAAAATACATTTGACAGCCTATCATCCAATTTTCTGCGCGCTGTGTCTGTGGCACCAAAGCATATGCCAAACAGCCAAAAGCGTGCATGTGCTCAATAGAAGACTTTCTATCGTGCCATGCTTCATATGGATTAATAGACTGCAAAGCTTTTGTAGGACACCTGTTAATTTTGTGCACACTTGTCATACAAATTAAGCTTATACAACCCACCGCACAAAAGGCTAGATGCAACAATTTCATCACCAAAACCGAGATCATGAACTATACATTTATCATCCACAAATTTGACTACAAGTCCAAGTCTAGCCAGTGCAGACACAAACAAAAAAATCTTCTTGATCCCAGGTACATAAAGTGTATCAACAAGTGTGAAAGAACTACCATTCGTAGCGGTAAGCACAATCTTTCCAACTCCCTAAATCGGATAAGAAGCATTGTTAGCACAAGTGACTAAATTGAGGGACATACTCGAGAGAAGTGAACAATTCACGATGTGAGGTAATGTGCTTTGTAGCACCACCGTCAAAATACCACACATGTGAATCTGCAGCAACTGACATACATGCATCATGGATAGCAGGATTGTAAGTGCATTCTGCATCAACATTTGCATCACAGTCTCTGTTCACGAAAGACTCAACAATGGCTCTATTAGGAGAATTAATAATCAAAATCATGACCTAATCAACAAATTAAGGTCAGGCCATCAAAATCATAACTTCACCAAACTTAAGGTCATGCTGGAAAAACAATTAGATGATGGCAATCAAGTTTTCCACCCAATGTTGGGTTGAAAGCGCAACCCAACTTGGCGATGGTCATTGTGGTACCGGTCCCACTTCCGTTATTACCATGTCTAGTGCAAGGGGGGATCTTATGCCACTGACCACTGTCGTAAGTGTAGAGATACATGTCATCGTCTGCCCTAAAGAGCAATTGGCTAGTGCTAGCAATGCACTCTGTCCGCGTTGGTAGAGCTGAAAGGTTGAGGTTGAGAGTGCTCCCCTCTAAATGCAACCATTCCCAGGTAGGGAAGAACAACTCAAAGATGTGTAAGAGGCAGGCCGTTGGCGGGCTTGAAGGTAACTCGGTAGCTACTCCATCATCGTGGACATGATCAGCCTCAGCTTTCGGCTGCACCATGTGAAACCAAAATCCGTGAGCAGCGCCTGCAAGATCAACATCTGGTAGCGTTTCTAATATGTCGAGTAAATTTATGGCCTCCCATTTGTCGCCATCAAAATATTGAATAAGGAAGACGCTGGGTCCACGAAAGAGGAAGGCCAGCTTAAATTTACCCCCCATTTGTCGCCATCAAAATATTGAATAAGGAAGACGCTGGGTCCACGAAAGAGGAAGGCCAGCTTAAATTTACCCCCCATTTGTCGCCATCAAAATATTGAATAAGGAAGACGCTGGGTCCACGAAAGAGGAAGGCCAGCTGGGGAGGGCATCCATCACGGGGTGGCACATAATAGAAGCTGTTGCAGCTTAGCTCGTTGAGAGGCATGTCTTGAAGGTTGGGTACGGGAAAGAGAGGTATCGGTGCCTTAGGGCAGCGACGATGGAGTGATAGTACACTCACCTCGGTCTCAGAGTTGCTTTCTAATCCTTGGAAGGCCGAGCTATATCCGAGACGAACAAGAAGAAGCGAGCTAGCTTGTGGTCCAGCTCCTCCCGCAGCATCATCATCATCTTGCACGAGGAGACGTGCTAGCCTAATCGCCCCCGGTGGTTGTCTCGACAGGAACGCCAACCTCTCAAGCCGCCCAATCATGGGACCGAACGGTTTAGTCAGAAGCACGGCTTTGGGCAGCAAATGCGGTCCGACTCCGACCGGCCTCACCTCCCAGCTGACCAGCCCTCCCGCTCCACTCACTGGTGCCGCATCCACCCCTGGTCTCACTCTACCATTGATTGCATTCTTCATGATGAGAGCCAATCTCCCAGCTGGCGAGTTCAGCCACCTCCAAGTATGCGTGTTCGGATCGAATGCAACCCATTCCCGCAGCCTTCGGCCATCTCGATGCTTTGGTCCGCCGCAGAAAAACCATGGCAGTACTGGATCCGCAGCGCGTGTCGTACTCCTGCTGCAAAACACTCGCGCAAATTACGTAGTATACATCATGCATGTTGAGCTAGGCACTACAGAACCGAAAAAGAGAAAGGCGTGCTTGTGTGTGTAAGTGTGAGAGAGAAAGAGAGAGAGAGAGTGACAACGTTGAAGGCTGCTCGCCCTTAAAGATCTCGGGGATGCCGTGGGACATGATGGACTTCCGCCAAGAAGAGCACACGCCGCTCATTCGAACCTGATCTGTCACGTACAGCTTGCTCAGCATCCTAAACATCAAATCCTTCGGAAAGTCATGCAGAGATGATCAAGAGAGGACACTGCATTTGACGCCACTCAATATCATCTGCCCTCACCGTCAACCTCTTCGCGTTCTGATGAGCCGTCATATTGCGAGCACCTTCTCTAATTGGCACTGCTCCGCTATATTCTTCCACCTTTGCCTCCTCAGGTAGGTCGTCGTTGGCATTAACACTGACTACTTGTAGCTTGGCTGACTCCATCTCTAGTTTTACAACACAAGAGGCATAATACATACAGGCTTCCTTTATATATCCCTTACGCTCGGTGAACGGGGTTACTACACATAAAGGATTCCTAAATACTCAGGCCTCCAAATTGGAGGGGCGCTTGGAGGGGTCTTATTACTATTTCAAGCGCAGCACGACGAGTTTGAGAACTAGCCTACAAGTAAAGTGTGAGGACAAGGGTTATGGGCTGGGCAATAGGCTGGGCAGGGTGTAGTGTGGCTGGGTAATAGGCTGGGCAGGGTGTGGTTGGTTGGGTGGTAAATTGGATGCCATTCTACCTGCAAGCACTAAGATCTTCAGAGTGGCAACTGATAGTGATTGAACTCTGAGTGATGCAAGCAAAACCTTTGTATCTACAGTAGTGCTAGACATCTGGATGTAGTGTTGGTAAAAGTATTTTCTTTGGATTTGCAGAGATAGTGTTGGCACCTTACACGTAGTGAGATTTTTCTAGTCCATGGGCAACTCTTAACATTTTTCTTAATTTTCATATGCATTTTTTGTTGATGCATGTACTTTGTTATCTTGACTATGTGAATCCGTTAACGGCTTCTTAGATACAACTCATACATATAGCTTGACAACAACAAATCTATGCGTATCTTGGAAATTGACATGTGTCTACAAGCGTTTCAGATATTTCTATTCTAGTGGGAGGTATATGCATATGGTATTGAGAGCATTGAGTTTCTGTATGGAGCTGATTGCAGTACTTCTCTAATTTGTTTTTCTTTGATACTTATTGGTATTTGTTTATGTGTGTATGCAACATCTTTTTGCAATGATTCTACAAATCATGTACATTATGTTGTAGATACTCTTAATCTATGTCGTTGTGGAGCATATTTTGGTTTGATATTGGCAATCCTAGTCATTTTTGAGATGTGGTCCAAAATATCTCTTTATAAGACTGTGCCTAGTCACTATGCATTATATCTACATAGCCTTTTGTGAGGATCGTGCATACAGTTTTTTGAAGCCGAACAATGGGGATCGGGTTACCTAGTGTGAAGTGGATTGGGTTGCTGGATTTTCCTACTCATGGCCTCACCATAGGATGTATACAAAGGAGGATAATTGCTTTGATGCCAAGTTACCAGTCTTTCTTAACAATTGGAGTATTCATTTGAAGACATGCTAGCTTGGTCGAAATAGAGACCATCTTTATTAGAAAGAATGGTAACAATGTTATCATAAGAAGAGTCCTTCAAAGTATCAAGGAGAAGTGTAATCACTTGTTTTTGTGGAACAGGATCACCAGAAGCATCAAGCTGATTAATAATAGTCACATCATGGTAGTATCAACTTCATATTGTAACTTGTTAAGCAAACCTTTCAAATAAAGTATTTATGTAATAGATTTCTTCTGAAAGTTTGCAAAATAAGGTACTTCTATACATTGTGGAAAGTAGGAAGTCCATACACATCATGCAAAAGGGAATTAATAAGAGCATAAAAAATATACCAAGGAGTCACTTTATCACATCGTTGCCAATCTGTATACGTAGCATGCCAATCTTCAAATACAGGTTCTTTAGGATAAGCACTTTATCATGATTTGTATCAACATGCAGAGACAGACATACACAATTTCCAAGGATAATATCAGAGAGTTCATCGCTTTTAAGAATTAACAAAATCTTTGATTTCCAACCTCAAAATCCTTGGCTTTGCAAAGGAGGAACAGAACGCTAGCCAAAAGGAAAACCGTTGACGAGAATGGTCATAGCCATATCTGGTTGGGAGAAGACGTATAAGATAAGACGTAGAATATATGCACACCATATATGGTGAAGGATGCAATTGAGAACGAGAGAAATATGATGACTGTGTTCTGACAATGATAAATGCAAGAAGGATGCTCAATAAACATTCAAAGATGTGAGGGACATTACCCAAAAAAACTAGAGAAAAAGAGACGCCAATAGTAAAAGAGTTCTCAAGTGACGTGAGACTCAAGATTGACGGCCACATTATGAATAGAAAAAATCTTAACTAGCTCAAAAAAGTTGATGCCAGAATTAACAAAACGATCACGGACGCCTCACAAAGATGCACGAGGACGAAACCTGCGTCAAGCTAGATTGCAGTAAAAAATAGTATAATTTTCTCCTGCAAACTCGGATTGATGCAAACTTAGAACTCAAATCAAAGAGCTTGAGGAGACGAACAAGTTTTGGATGAAAACTGTCATTGTGTTGTGCTCTATTGAGGCTATATGTGAAGCTACTCTAAATAAAACTGTCGGTTTCCTCTATATATATACCATCTTCTGTGCGTCTTCTACACACTTTGGGGTTGCACTCTCTGTGTATCATCTCTTTGTTCTTCTCTTTCTCTGTCTTCTCAACATGGTATCAGAGCGTGCTTGCTTTTTCTTCACAAAAATAAAGCGTTTTTTGTCTCACGCAGCTTCGTGCAGCGTGCGTGCAACAAAAATCTCTAATTCTGCACAACATAAAATCATCATAACTTTCTACTCGAAACTGGGGTTTTAGTGTTTAAAGAGTCGTTCTTGAGGTTTTAGGACACTGGAGTTGCTTGTCATTATAAATTTGTCAAATTCTATAGTTGAAGTAGCTTACAAAAAATTGGTAATAACGATTTTCAACAGGTTTTTAATTGATATCATCAAAAGGTATGAGCTTTTATATTTTTGAATTTATTTCTTTTAAGCTTCTTGTTATGAATCTTGATTTACCTTTCATGTATCATATTCAATTTCATTTGTATAAAATGATTATTGGATTTTCTTTTTACGGATTATATTCAATTTGATTTGTGTAAAAGAAATTAGAGTAGAAGTTAAGAATATTAAAATTACAATGTCTTCAATTCTTTTTGTTGCATAATTCTTGAATTTTTGTTTATGATCATATGCAATTCGGTTTATGTAAAGAAAAATAGATTAAAAGTTAAGCATGCTAAATTTACATTATCTTCAATTAGATTTATATATTGAAAGAAGTAGATAATTTGATTGATCTCTATATTTACTATTTGTTTATATCACGTATATATTGATGCATTTAAATCGAGTTACATCAAAGTCATATCACTTGAAATTTTTTGTTTTTCTTTTTGTTTCGATTGTATATGATTTATGATAAAGATCAAATCATTGAGAGTTATACAATCTTGATAATTTGTGTTGTATTTCAAAGATTCATGCACAAAATTATGTTTGGATAATTTTTATTATTCTTTTCTATGATTATTAAAGTGTTATTTTTTTATGATTTATGTAGTTGCATCTCAAATACTTACACTTTTGATGATTTATTTTATAATCTTCAATCGATATTGATACTTATATTTTGCAAATTCACATTATTTCTCTTGTTTGTGAATGTCAATGATTTTGTTTTTGATGATTTATCAAACAATTTTATTTGATGACTTATTTTCTCTTTCGGTCACTTCAAAGGGATGATTTTGTGAGTCAATCTATAGTATGTACTCGCTCTATCATGGACTTGCACACGCTTCCATGCTTTTAGGGCTTGAGAGGATTGATGTCCGAATATTGACGCTATGATTGGCTGCATGGTAGTGGGAAAAATGAATGAGAGACTTGCTGTTCAGAGTTGGGAACAATAACGAACAACATGCACTTCTATTTTAAGACTTGCACATGCTTCCATGTTTTTAGAGCTTGAGAGGGTTGATATTCGAATATTGACACTGTGACTCGCTTCATGGTAGTGGAAGAAATTGAATCAAAGACTTGCTGCTAAGAGTTGGCAACGGCGAGGAACAACATGCACTTGTATTTTAAATGTGCGCCTTTCATTGCATCCTCTAATTTTAGAACTTCAATAAAGTACGCGAGTTATTTAGTTTGCGTAGAAAGCACTATAAGAGGAGTTGTCTATAACCGCTAACATTGCGGCGGAAAAACAAAGGAAAAAGGAGAGAGAAAAATTTGTGTGGGTGGCAATAACCGCGGCTATGACCGTAGTAGTGGTTTACAGTAATAAGCGCGGTAATAGTCGCGGCAATATACCCGCTGCTATTACCGCGACCTTTGCCGCAGCTATTACCGCGTATATTACCGCTAAACGCCAATTCAAAAATAAAGGTGCTCATTTGGTCCACCCAAATTAATGAGCACCTTTATTTTTTACCTGTATAAAACAATAAGACATCAATTGTTTTTTGGAAGAGTATAAAAAATACCAAAGAAATGAAATTGAATTTACTTTACCTTGACAATTAAAAATGTAGAGGATCAGCTATTTAAAAAAGTTACAATAAAAAGTAAATAGTTGGGACTTTATGAAAGTTTTGAAACAACATTTTCTTATCTAATCCTCGTCGTCGTTCAGAGGCACGTATGTTGGATCATTTTGACTCTACATAAATCCAAACCAAATTAAACAATTATCCACAACTCAAAACAATTGATACAAAATTACTTGTTTAAACTTACCGCTTGTAGTGGTCCAACCACCGCGTCGAAGTGCTCGCGAGAGATGTGGTTGTTTTCAAACAACCATCGCCAAGTATCAAATTCTGTATGTTGCTCCCGATACTTGACCATCTCTCTAGTTGGTCGAGAGAGAGTGACATTTTCCTAAGATAGCAATAACAATACCAAATTATCAACTACAGTCTTTATAATCAACGATCGACGTTATAATTCAAATAATCTTACATAGTTATCCTTCCAAGCTCCCTTGCCTCCTGAGCCATAGTGTGTGGGAGTTTGTCTTGTGCGGGCCTCGCGTTGTTGTCTATATGATGAGCCCGTCGCAGCTTTGATCGCTCTGGTGAATTATCCACTCCCACTCCACGTCTACCATGTTGCCACCGCGGTAACTCTTGTCTGGATCTCTGACTTGGTTGGATGCTGTGCGCCGCACACTGGACTGCTTGTCTTTTAGAAATGTCTTTATGTAGCCCTCCAACCATTGTTGTGAAAAACATTGATCGGGGGCATTAGGAAATCTAGCTAATATAACATCCTCAATGTACAGTGCATGATCGGGTAGTTGGTCTGTAAACTTTAAAAAACAATTCTTATACGTTGAATGTATAGGAGTGTAGATGGCGTCGAAATGCCCTGCCCTGTGCTGTGCAGAAATCAACCTCCCCGCCATCTTTAACCCTGTAGTAGCACCCATGCGTGTCTGCAAGGATGTGTCAGTATCCTTGTCCTCTGCGTCAGGGGACGCACGCTCTGAAAGTGGGGACTCCGTTCCCCCACCACTACCAAAAAATGCAAAACCACAAGATCCGCCACTGCTTCCTCTCTCACGGTGATTGCTGCCCTGAGACGAGCGTCAACGTGTGCTGCCACAGGAAGTCCATCAATGATGTTTTGGCAAATTCGGAGTGGAATGGAGTGGCGTAGGACCCTGTGATGCCATGGAAGTAGGACCCTGTGATGCAAGGAGAGTAGGACTCTGCAATGCAAGGGGAGTAGGAACCTGCAATGGAATAGGAGAAGGACGATAGGAAGGGAGAGTAGAGGGAGGTGCCGTCACTACGAGGCTCTGTAGGTAAGGAGTTCCTCCGTGACTCCCCCATGGTGTAGTCTGCGGAGAAATGCCGTAGGTTGCAAGCTAGTGTGGAGTGTAGCGGCCAGACAAATCCTCCGTCGAATGGTGGTATTGCTCTCGTAAAGAGATAGCCCGCTGTAAATAAGGATCTATGACCGGTGCAGGAATCTGAGAAGCGTAGGTGTAGGATGGCCATGCCTGCAAATAAAAAAAAAACAACTATGACACTCATAGTTTATGGTTCTACGTAAAAACATTATTTATTTCTTTGCTTGTTCTCACGGACTCAAGACTCGAGTCCACTAGCGGCGATGTTCACCCCGGGTGGGAGCCCACCTGAGATGTGAACCAACCAAACGAAGAGCTAGCTGGCTGCTCCTCACCAGTTTGTCTGTGGTCTAACCTCTATGTTACAAAGAGCAATATAAGATTAAGCTTTCCACCCTACTCACTCATCTAACTATACGTACACAAGTATATTACCACACAAACACGTAGATACATGTATATACTAGTAGACCTAAGTAGAGGCTAGTAGTGCCAAAGGTCAACTGCACCTCTTTAGATATCATCGCAGTCTCAATCGTGGTAAAACCAAAGGTTCATTGCGGTAATCCATGCATGAGTGGTCAATGACCGCAACACCACGATTAAAAAAGGACTAAACCCAAGAGAAACCGTCTAGCCTTCGGATGCTATGCTACCGTACTTAGTGCCTACATACATGCATAAACAGATATATATGTTCACACATATATATGTTAAGGTTGTAAATGTATCCATCGTTTTGTGTTGGCTGCACCTAAATTCAACGTCTAAGTGATCAATTGATCGTAACATTACAATCTCTCCCAGAGGATATATATGTTAGCACACAAACACGTAGATACATACACATACTAGTAGACCTAAGTAGAGGCCAATAGTGCCAAAGGTCAACTGCACCTCTTTAGATATCATCGCAGTCTCAACCGTGGAAAAACCAAATGTATGTTGCGGTAATCCATGCATGAATGGATCAATGAACAACACCACGATTAAAAAAGGACTATACCCAATAGGAACCGTCTAACCTTCGGATGCTATGCTTTCGTACTTAGTGCCTACATACATGCATAAAGAGATATATATGTTCACACATATATATGTTAAGGTTGTAAATGTAGCCATCTTTTTGTGTTGGTTTCACCTAAATTCAACGTCTAAGTGATCAATTGATCGTAACATTACAATTCTCTCCCAAAGGATATATATATTAGCCCACAAACATGTAGATACATACACATACTAGTAGACCTAAGTAGAGGCTAGTAGTGCCAAAGGTCAATGCACCTCTTTAGATATCATCGCAGTCTTAACCATGGAAAAACCAAAGGTACATTGCGGTAATCCATGCATGAGTGGATCAATGACCGCAACTCCACGATTAAAAAAGGACTATACCCAAGAGGAAGCGTCTGACCTTTGAACGCTATGCTCTTGTACTTAGTACCTACATACATGCATAAACATATATATATGTACACACATATATATGTTAAGGTTGTAAATGTAGCCATCGTATTGTGTTGGTTGCACCTAAATTCAACATCTAAGTGATCAATTGATCATAACATTACAATTCTAATGTAATGTAATAAGTAATTCTATTTTTCTCACTGAGTGTCTCTCTCTCTCCATCCCAGAGTCATGTCTGCGCCTCCATGTAAAGTAAGCACTCTCAGAGATGAGAAGCCAAACATGGACGACATCTTTTACCGAGGTATGGAGGTCCCAGCTAAGGTCATGGTGTCTTTGGACTTGGGTACCACGTTTTCGGGCTTCACGTATGTCTACAAGAGCGACCCCAGGGACATCCACCATGTCCTAGAATGGCATCACAAACCGAGGTAGCCGCTTCATTATGTTATTGAAAACCATAGATCGACATGTTTTACAAGTGGAACCCATTGTCTTCTACCTACACCCTTCAAGCTTAGGGATGGATTGACCTTCGCTTTCTCTCTCTTTCTCTCCCTCTCCTTCTCTCTCTCTTTCTCTACCTCTTTCCCTCTATCTCTCTTTCTTTCTCTCCCTCTCTTTCTCTCTATCTCTATTCCTCTCTATCTCTCCCTCTCTATCTACTCCCTCTCTTTCCCTCTCTCACTGTATCTCTCCCTCTTTATCTCTATCTCTCTCTCTTTCTTTCTCTACCTCTCTTTCTCCCTCTCTATCTCTCCCTCTTTCTATCTCTCTCTCTCTCTCTCTTTCTTCCTCTCTATCTCTATTCCTCTCTTTCTCTCCCTCTCTATCTACCCTATCCCTATTTCCCTCTATCTCTCTCTCTTTCTTTCTCTACCTCTTTTTTTCTCTCCATATTTGCCTCTATTTCTCTCCCTCTTTCCCTCTCTCACTCTATCTCTCTCTCTCTCTTTCTTTCTCTACCTCTCTTTCTTCCTCTCTATCTCTCTCTCTTTCTCTCCCTCTTTCCCACTCTCCCTCTCTTTCTCTATCTCTCTTTATTCCTCTCCCTCTCTTTGTCTCCCTCTCTATCTACTCTCTCTCTCTTTCCCTATCCCTATCCCTATCCCTATCTCTATCTCTCTCCCTCTTTCCCTATCACTCTCTCCCTCTATCCCTATCCCTATCCCTATCTCTCTCCCTCTTTCCCTAGCATGGACTCCCTCTATCCCTATCCCTATCTCTTTCCCTCTCTCTCTCTCTTTTTTTTTTGGGAAAACTTATTATTTACATATATATTACATATTCATCCCGTCATCTTTCCCTCCCTCTCTCTCTCTCTCTCTCTCTCTCTCTCTCTCTCTCTCTCTCCCTCCTTCCCTCCTTCCCTATTTTGCTATCACTCTCTCTCACTCTCTCACTCTTTCCCTCTCTCTCTCTCTCTCTCTCTCTCTCTCTCTCTCTTTATCTAACATTTCTCTCCCTCTCTTTAAATATCTCTCTTTCTCTCTCTCTCATTAATTCTCTGTCTATTTATCTACCTCTATCCATCTTTCTCTCTCACTCTCTTTATTTATTTCTCTCTCTCCATCTAACATTCCTCTCCCTCTTTATCTATTTCTCTCCCTCTCTTTAAATCTCTATCTCTTCCTCTCTCTCTCTCTCTCTCTCTCTCTCTCTCTCTCTCTCTCTCTCCCTCTCTCTCTCTCTCTCTCTCTCTCTATTTATCTACCTCTATCCCTCTTTCTCTCTCACTCTTTTTATCTATTTCTCTCTCTCTCTCTCTCTCTCTCTATCTAACATTTCTCTCCCTCTTTATCTATTACTCTCTCTATATCTCACATTTCTCTCCCTTCTTTAGATCTCTCTCTCTCTCTCTCTCTCTCTTTCTTCATTTATCTCTTTCTCTCTCTCTATTTCATCTAGCACTATCCAAACTATCATTTCCAAACTCTCTTTATCTATTTCTCTCCCTCTCTTTAGATCTCTCTCTCTCTCTCTCTCTCTCTCTCTCTTTTTTTCTTCATTTATCTCTTTCTCTCTCTCTATTTCATCTAGCACTATCCAAAACGTGTGTGAGGAATCAATCATTTCCAAACGTTCGTAGCAAAGAAACCATTTTGAAACGTGCTTAGCAAAAGAATCAAATCAAACAAAGCGTGTGAAACAACCATTTCCTAATGAACGAGGTATGTTATAATGGATTCTCTATTTTCTCTATTTTTTTAATTTATGTGTGTGTGTGTAATAGAAAGCAAAGGGGGAAGAAGGAGGATGTGCTTTTGTGTTTACCTCTTCTCTGTAGCGCGGTTGAGCTTCGCATAGGTTGAGCGTCCAAAGAAGATGGCGGAATACCACGTTGCCGAAACTTGGACGAAACCCTCTTCGATGAAACTTGAGAAGCTAAGAGAAGGAGAGAGGGGGGGGGGGGGGGGGGGGGCAAGGCTTGTTGAAGGAGAGAGAGATGGGGGGGGTGGGGGAGGGGAGCTTGGGAGCGATGACGGAGAGCAAGAAGACAGGGTATGCTGCAAAAATGTAACATACTCTACCTTCTTTCCTTTTTTAGGCACTAGTTATTACCGCGGCTACTACCGCACCTATTACCGTGCTGATTACTGCCCATATTACCGCAGCCAGTCATTTCAAACGGATACATGCGAATCCGAGGTTGCAGGAGGGGGTATAAACCACCCCTCCACCCTTAGCTATACAGTATTTCATTTTTTAGCCTTTTGAGATTTTTATGAAGGTTTTTAATTTTTTATGGATACTTCATTTTGTAGTACTTTAAATGTTTTAATTGAATTTTTCAAATCTCTTTTAGTTAAAAAATAATTTTAACACTCATTGTCATTTATTCCCTTTGACTTTAACTATATGTAATTTTTCTAATGGAACTAAGTGTTTTCCTAATTGTTTATTTTTTAGGACACATGACTAAATAAACAATCTTTCGCATGTGCAAGACATCAACTGGGATGATCGTGGTCCTCCTGGAGGCTTAATGCGAGATCGTTGGCTCAAGGAAAAACTACCTTGTCATTGCGCCAAGCACAAAAGGGAAATTCCTAACTTGAGGCGCTTTGCTTTCGAGCATGTGGAGAACGAAGGGCTTTGGCATCCTCGGAAAAGCGCTCCGAGAGATGATAGCACGACTCACCCGTTGCTTGAGGAGGTGTCCCATTGGTATGTGTTCGGTGGTGGTGCACCGGTGCCCAAGGCTGAATGGCAGAGGCAAGAGCGACTGTGCGATTTGGGTGCACCGCATGGTGATCCTACCATTGTCTCTACGTCGGCAGCTTCTCTGGCGTCTTCGTCACACTTTGAGGTAGAGGATGAGTACATGTTCGATATGTGTAATGAGTGACTAGCTCATGAGCGTGACATGTGCGAAGAGGATTGTCAGCCCTGCACTAAACGGGCTGCCAAAACGGAGGATAGATTGATGACGAGTGCCCGAACACCTCTTTACGACGGTGCACGGTACTCGGTGCTCCGAGCATCGTTGGAAGTACTCAAGTTGCAATAAAAATTCGGTTGGAGTAATGCAAGTGTCAATGCACTACTTCTGTAAGTATGGAATGTGGCTTTTATATACTCTCTCCCTCTCTCTTTATGGTGTCGTCTTCTAGGAATTATACTAATAGGCATGTTTGTTGTAGTTTGATGGGAAAAATGTTGCCAGTTGATCAACACATGCCTCTAGATTGTCGCCAAGCTAGATCGTATGTCACTGCACTTGGAATGGAGTATGAGCGCATCCATGCGTGTGTCAACAATTGCATGCTATGCCGCAATGAGCATGCACACACTACCTCATGTCCCATGTGCAGAGAGGCACGATACAAGACAGGTGTGAGCGGGGCACACCTACCCCACAAGGTATTAAGACATTTTCCATTACTTCCTCGCATCCAACATATGTTTAAAACCAGGTCTACCGTGGAGCTTCTCTCGTGGCATGAAAAACATCGCTCAAACGATGGAATGATGCGTGTCCCTCACCACATGTCTCTAGATTGTCGCCGAGCTAGATCGTATGTCACTGCACTTGGAATGGAGTATGAGCGCATCCATGCATGCGTCAACAATTTCATGCTATGCCGCAATGAGCATGCACACACTACCTCATGTCCCGTGTACAGAGAGGCACGATACAAGACACGTGTGAGCGGGGCACACCTACCCCACAAGGTAGTAAGACATTTTCCATTACTTCCTCGCATCCAACATATGTTTAAAACCAGGTCTACCGTGGAGCTTCTCTTGTGGCATGCAAAACATCGCTCAAACGATGGAATGATGCGTGTCCCTGCCGATTCACCTGCATGGAGGCACATCTAAACTTAATGGCCAGAGTTTGGGTTGGAGCCTCAAGTTAGGAAGTGATGGTGTCAACCCCTTCGGCACTAAGTCTACTTAATGGAGCACTTGGCCTGTGGTGATCGTCAACTACAATATTCCACCATGGGAGACAACCAAGAAGGGCAATATACTTCTTTACTTGCTTGTGCCAAGGAGGTACAAAGTGTCAAATATTGACATTTACCTTGAGCCCCTCATCAAGGAGTTGGAGGAGTTATGGAGAGGCATTCTTGTTGTCGTGCCTCACTTGCAAAGGGGGGGAGAGAGGCTCAAGTGAGGGGAATCCTTATGTGGACTATGCACGACTATCCTAGGCTTGGAGAGATTTTTGGTAACCCCTTGTCCTCTATCTCTCTTTCCCTCATTCCCTCTCTCCCTTTATCTCCCTTTAGCTCACTTTAGTTCACTCATCTCTCTAACCATATGATATGTATGCAAGGTTGTCCACATCAGGCCACAATGCATGTCCTACTTGCAGACCATCGTTGATGACGGAGAGACCAGATTCTTTTCACAAGGTAATCTATCCAACCAACGATCGTTTCTTACCCCAAGGGCATATCAAGCACAAGGCTCCAACAAATGGGAAGGCTCCTCTAAAGCTCACAATGGTAGATTGGGAAACCATTTGGGAGGAACACCACAACAACAATCTGGCTTCGTGTCCTCCACCAAAAGGTATGTCAAGGTATTCCATATTTTTAAGGCTTCCATATTAGAAGGACTTAAAAATACAACACCTCTTGGATCCCATTCACATAATCAAGAATGTAGCCCAAACACTATGGGACCACATTATTGGCAAGAAGGACTCTTTGGGTGCGAGGGAGGATTTGATTCTTTTAAAATGTCTCCCCGCCTCTGCGACTCCATGGCGTGCCCCAAATGGAAAGATTGTGCTTCCTAAATCACCATGGATGCTAGCAAAAGAAGAATTTGACAATGTGAAGGGTACCATTGTCTCTATTCGCACACCAACAGGATACATGAGGTCGCTAAAGGGAGATTTCACAAAAGCAAAGAAGGGTGGAAGCGTTCAATTGTATGGGTTGAAGTCCCACGATTGGCACAAGATGCTTCAGGTAATCTTCATACTCCCTATTCTATCTATAGTTGTGTGTATGACTATCACTCACCGTAGAATGAACTACAATGTGTATACACATTCTGCGGTGAGTATGTGAGTATACACATTGTAGTTCATTCTGCGGTGAGTATGTGTATAATTCATGATTTACATTGTAGTTCATTCTGCGGTGAGTATGTGTATATGTCGGGACAAGAAAGTCACGGATGCTATTCTCAAATTAGGAGATCTAGTAAGGTACACCACAAGACTCCACTCGACTACACCTTTTTTATATACACAATAATTTCAACTAGCACTTAGTGTATCCTTGTGTGTTTTCTTTTAGATTTGTGAGCTCCAAGGAAATAAAAATATATGCTATCCCTGTTGCTCAAACACTTGCAATAAAAACAGTGTGTGCCATTGAAGTTGCATTTCCTTGATCGGTCCTTCTTAGTCAAATTCACCTCTTGGTTCACGTGATGAAGGAGATAGCTATATGTCGAGTAGTGCGCGCATGATGGATGTTCTTCTCAGAGAGGTTTTTAAAGACTCTCAAAGATTTTGTGCAGCTACGGTCTCAACCAGAGGCATGTATGGCTGAAGGGTGGATTGTTCAAGAGGCATTTGTTTACTTATCAGAGTATTTGGCACAAGTTGATTCTTCAATGCCTCGCATGTGGTCAGGCAAGGAAGATTCAAGGATGACTTCACACTTGACAAGTGGAAAGAGGAAACTACTTAACATGCAGGATATGAATCTATCCCGAGTGGTCGATAACTTTTGCATTCTCAATGCAAAGATTATGACCAAGTGGGTGGACTTGTGGCCAGTGGCAACGTCCACGTATTTGCAAGAGAGGGAACCATGGAAAAAAGTACATGGAGGAAGGAGGGCACCCCCAGTGCCTAGACACCTTGCATGTTTCCCAGATCTCATTAGTGCAGGGTGGATTCATGAGAGAATCCATGACCGAGGCAAACGCGTGCGGAGAAGACATCACCAACAAAGACTGAGAGTATGCACGAGGCTGCGTACCAAAGGTAGAGTACTCATATACCTAAACCAAGTTTTCTTGCTATTTCTTGAAATTATCTTTAATATGTATTTGATAAATTCATATATTTTTCTATTTTGTAGTGCCTTTCCTTTAACTCTATGTGGTCAAAGGGTCGTCACTTTCGTACTCGCCACATTGACGAGCGTAGAACCACCATGGATTGTGCCATCATGGGCAACTGTGACATAGATGATGATGAGTCCAGGTACTACAAAACTATTGAAAGGATAGTAAAGGTTAATTTTAGAACCTTTCATAGCTTCATCTTCGAGTTCAAGTGGTCTGCAAATGTGTCTGGACGACATGAGAATGGCCTCTACATGGTGGACTCTAGTGTGCATCACACAGGGAGGTATGACAATTTAGTTTTACCACGCAATTGTAGGCAGGTGAGTGACATGTACCTTTTTTATTCTTATTTACTTGTTGTAGCGTTAGTTATACCAATGTTACTCACTTTGAGCTTCTATTTTATAGGTCATCTATATCCCAACAATCCACCAACCAAAACTTTGGTTTGTAATTCCCGTAACACCTCCGGGTACAATGATTTTTTAGTCGGCGGCATCAAGTCTTAGTGAGGATGCTTGTCATGATGATGAAGATGATGAGATGGAGGATGACGGACTCAAAGATGATGAAGCTGGAAATGCATCCAAAAATGACAATTCCGTTTCTCTCTTTATTGATTTAGGAGCAATGGGCTTAGAATTGGATGATGATTCATGTAGAGATCTTTTGGAAGATGATTCATAAACATTTTGCAGTTATGAAGTTTTTTGATCGTGTAATCCATTCACCTCTCTCCCCCTCCTCTTCCTCTCTTTAGATTTGAGAATATGCTCAATTATGTTAATCAATTGACAATGATTATTTTAGTGGTAAACAAGGGTAATCATAGGCTGGGTTCAGACAAGGCTGGAGGAAGAAAGGCTTTCTGCAGGTCTACCGCCACCTCGTCTAAACGGTGTTGGAGGAAGAAGAGTGGAAAATAGAGAGAGGTGGAGAAAGGCCAGCAGCTCTTCCAAGAGGGGGGTGCCGGAAGAAAAATGGCGGGCCCGGAGGAATATGATATCTACTGCAGAAAATAGGCTTTTTCCACGCAACTTAGATGCCCCTTTGGGAAGCATTTCTCCCGTAGCGTCTGAACCGGGCCTTATATCCCCCGCCTCCTTCTCCCCCGTCTTTCTCTTTCTCTCTCTCTCTCTCTTTCTTTCTCTTCTTTTTTATATTTAAAAAGTATTTACAGTACTCTTTAATTTTTATTGAGAGGAGGGAAACACCAAAATTTGAAGGGGGGGGGGGGGGGGGGGGGGGGGGGGGGGGGGGGGGGGAGTTAATCCAGAATTTGAAAGTTTAGGCGCTAAATTTGGGTAGCGAATATAATGATGGTAATGAGCGCGGTAATAATTGAGGTAATAATAGTGGTAATAACAGCCGATAAAGTTGTGATAATACTTTAAACACAAAGAAAACCCCCGCCCTCCTCTCTCTTGTTTCTCTCATCGATTTACACCTTCTCTCTACAAAATGTGGTAAAACAGCGCGGTAAACACTTGGAGATTTTCATAGTGAAGTTTATCTATGACCATCATTGCAAATAAAAAACTTGTGGAGCAGACAAACTTGTTGCCGTAGTCATGCTGCGTTTCACCTTATAAACCCGTTATGCCCTACGCACTACATCTCTACCTTGCAAGGGATATAAACAATGTCCCTAATGCGTAGAGATTCTAGAGTTGGACTGATTTTTAATTAGAGACGGGTCTGTGCATGAGGAGAATAGAAGTCAGACTAGCCTACCTGCTTCCGGCTTCGCGTTAGTGCTTTTGACCAGTACAGTGTAACATACTACACTCAAAATCCTCATGGCTTGTATACCCTTCACACCCAGTGTAGATTAAACACTACAACGTGCAGGTCTTGCAGGCCAATGGTGAGAGTCGATAGGAGCGAGGTTCTCTTTGATGCTTTGTGTCAGCGTGATTTGTATACTCAATGCAAATCATCTTCAACATTCTTTTGACTGCAAGCTACCCTCGCAGGTGGCTAATGGTGGCAGCTTGTGATGCTTCAACATAAACTTGATGTTTGTGTTGTGTACATCAATCATGCCGTGGCTGCATATGTCAGTCTATTTTTGGTAACGTATTTTCTTCCAAGTTTCAGTCTCTTAACATCGTTCTTTTATTTTTCTATTTTTATTTTAACAACGGCTCTTCACCGTCTATCATGCCAATAATATTTTTCCTATTCATAGCGTTGGCAGTGCTGCTATGCAATTTGATTGCTATCATGAGATACTATGAATTTTCTTTTCCATTTAATTTTCATGCAGACAAAGCTGCATCCTTACTTCATTGGCGAGTTCATTACTGGTTTGGTCAAAATGAGATATGAATGTGTTGTGCTCGTCACACAACTAGTGTTCTTGATATTGATCTTTCCTCTATTTGGCTTTCATGGAGATGAAATAAGTCTCAAGATCATGGCTATGCATTGTTAATGGTATGCATAAGTACATCCAATGCCATGTTTACGGTATGGAAACACGTTCAAAATTATGTCCTCAAAAGCTTCTCTTATGGGTAAAAGGATTTCTTCTCGTCTCGTCAAAGCCGTGTGTTATGGCTAACATCGAGCCTTTCGACATGGAAAAATGACTTATGTTATGGCTATATTGAAGTTTTGTCGTCTCGTAAAAGATTGATGCTGACGAATGAGTATAGCTAAATATCTATTGTCTCGTTGGCAGCTGAACATCTATCGTCTTGTGTGGCTATTGAAACTCTATCTTCTTGTCAGCCCCACTGAAAATCTATTGTCTCGTCAACCTTATGTTATGGAATGCATTTTCTTTGTTTGCAAGCATACACATAATCTAAGGGGACCCATCGTGTTTTTATATGCCGGCTTTGTATTATATGTGTAGACATGTGATTACATTGATATTATGTTTGTTTCTATGTTGTCTGCATATGTGATTGCATCGTTGTTACGTTTTTTTTAATGTCGTCTCTAGAACGGCGTCGTGAACCATCTCTAAGGACAATGTGATATGGTTATTTCTAAACTTCCTGTCTTGATATGTTTCTTGAGTTGAAATTGTTTACAAGATGAAAGTCACATCAAGTAGTGTGTATAGAGGCTCAAAAACATTGAAGGTTTTCAAAGATATTGAAGAATTTGCATCAATTCAATTGTTTATATAGGGTTGTTAAAGACCCTTGAAAGGACACATTGTAAAACAGGAGTGGTGTAGCTTCTTTGAATATTATAAATGTATATTTAAAATATTTTAATATAACGGTAGATATATATAGAGATGTGGGGTTTTCCCTTAAGCCCCTAAGGGGTTTTTCATCCACAGTTAGGGACCTTCATTTGAGTGTGGGTGTTGAGCTATATATAGTATCTCTATATATAGCACTCTGGTTCTCTCTATATAAATGCATCTTGTGTGATCGGTAGACACACTTTGGGGCTTGCAATTTTGGAGTCATCTCTCTCTTTTCTCGTCTACATGTCGCTCTCTCCCTCGAGTTCAATAATTTCACGATGCAATGATGCGTTTTCAGGATGATGACAAGACGTTCGTATCGATCGTTCCTTTTATTGAGATTGTTTTATTATTTCATGGAGTTATTCCATGATGCCATGATACGTTTTCATGATGATTAAAAGTTGTTCATATTGATGGTTTGTTATTATTCCGTGGACTGGCTTAATGATGCGATTCCATGATGATAAAAAGTTGTTAATAGTGATCGTTCATTTTATTCATATGGTTATTCTTCCATAGAGTTGTTTCATAAAGCCATGATATGTTTTCTTGATCATGAAAAGTCGCTCGTATTGATTGTTTGCTTTTGAGATAGTTATTCTTCCGTAGAGTTGTTCCATGATGCCATGATGGTTTTGTTGCACTCGAAGACCAGACACGAGATGATGGAGAAGAGAGAGAGAGATGACTCCACAATTGCATACCGCAAACTGTGTCTAATGATCACACGAGATGCGTTTATATAGAGGGGACCAGGGTGCTATATATAGAGATACTATATGTAGCTCAACACCCCCACTCAAATGAAGGTCCCTAACTATGGATGAAAAAACCCTTGGGGGATCAAGGGAAAAATCCACAGCTCTATATATACCCACCGTTATATTAAAATGCGTGAAAGAGGATAAAGGAAAGAGAATAGCTGGTACAGGAAGACAAAGTGAAGGAGAAGATGGAAGTTAAACATGGAAACCGTCCATCGCCGTCTTTAAGAGGTGAAAGGTCAAAGACGAAGAAACAAAAGAGGAGCCATGATTAAGATGATGATGATGCGAGAGTTCAATCAAGTTTTTGGAAGGCTAGACTCAAAAAAATTTATGGGATAGAAGAGATTTGAAAGTTTCGATTGAAGAGCTTGGAGATTTGGATTATGCTTTTGATATGTAGAGCAAGCCCACCAGACTTTCAAATGCCCGAACAAAGTCATTGATTGTACCAAGATGGTTGAATTGGATACTATTGAGGATGCGGATGATAAAGGTAAGTCATCTAACCCTTCTTTATGATGTTGTATGTCTTTGATGCATCATTTGAAAGATTATAAAATTTAAGATGTGAAATTGAATTTCTCAATTGATTCGAGTAGTACACATTGATTCTTGTCCTCTAATCTAGCTAGAAATTAAACCTGAAATTAAACTGAGAAATCAAGAGACTTGTGGACTTAACTATTGAAAATAAAAGGTTCACAAAAGAACTAATTACAAACATGTTTTTCCTTAAATAGTCATAATTATAAGGAAAACTTTATGTCATAAACATGGGTATGCATGATGTAATTATTTGTATCAATTAGATGACTGAAAATCATGTTTTTTTTATTGTGAAGAAAGAAAAATATCTCTTAAATCATTGGATGAGGATAGTCACACTCTTCATGGGAAAGAAAGAGATTCTAAATCTACTTTTGGCCATTAAATTGATAAGGTGACTTAGACAAGAGTGTGAGACTTTTATAACTTTTGACAAATGAGCTCAAAGATAAACCTGAGGGAAAAAAAAACAAAAAAACAGTGTATGTAGAAAAGCTTTTAGATGAACTCAGGGATGTTTTCCTTGATGACCTTCCATATGTGTCTTCTTCTAAATCACTAGACTAAGAGATAGATCTATATCTAGAATCTGAATCACACTCTTGATCTCCTTATATATTCAACATACATAAACTTTAGGAACTAAACTCAAACTTGATAACTTATTGAAGAAAGGGTTAATCATGCCTAGTATATCTCCTTGGGACAACCTTGTTCTTTTCTAAAGTAAGAAGGATGGGGACTTTTAGACTATGCATTGACTACATGGGTCTTAATAAATGAACCTTTAAAAATAGATATCTCCTTCCGCACATCGATGAGCTAATGAGTCAACTTCTCGGTGCACAAGTATCTTCAAAGTTTGATCTTTGATCTTGATACGACCATATCAGAATTAAGAAAGGAGATCTAGTTTTAAAACTGCATTTGAAACATTGAAAGCAAGGGTGACTAAAAGTTATATTTTGAAAATTTCAAAACATGGAAAACCTTTCGTGGTAACATGTGATGCAAGGAGGGAACAAATGGGATGTGTCTTATGTCTAGAGGGGAGAGTTGTGGCATGTGATTTAGGAAGTTGAGAAGACATGAAGTAAATAATGAGTTTCTACTCTAGCATTATATCTCTTATCTAAATTCTTATGTGGGAGGAATGTTTGAGAGAAAATTTTGTTCACATAAGGGTAACTTGTATTATCATGATTGCTTATGTGTGTCTATAAATTTCTCTTTGAAATATCAAATTTTGTCGTAGTGCCAACAAATATATATTTTTAGATAATTTTATTCTAAAGAATAGATATGAAGGCAAAATTAGAAACCAGTTCGATTGTAGAGTTAGACAACTTAGAGATAGGATTCTTCTTGAAGTTTTCGTTAAGTGAGAGGTATCATGTAAACGATGCCTCTTGGATTGAATTTGATGTTTTGTATGTTGAAAAATCCTCTTTCCAACTCTAAAGACAAAGTTAATTTTGATAAGGAGAGAATGTAATAGGACTAATTTTTGAAGTTCTTAAACTCGAAAAGAATAAAGTAGACCATATCTTTCATTTAGCACGATTTGAAAGATTGTTGAATAGTCAATTAGATAGAGCTTATATGAATGAGTTTAAGATATTATGTTCTTTTTAAGTAATACACTAAAGACATATTTCATAAAGATTAATGAATAACAGATAGTCTGTCTATGAACAGTATAATAAAAACGTAGTTAAAATTTAGATTTTTATTAATATCAATGTTTTATATTTATGTGTTTTAGCTTAAAATGCATGGGTAGACTTAAAATAAGTGCAAAAAGTAGTGGAGACTCACAAAAATAGGGTTTTTATGAGTCGCGACCTAAAAGTTTCATTTACAACCAATGAAAGACGTTTTTTGCAATCCTGTCCACGATGCCTTGTAGATCAGACCTGTTCCCGTTGTTTTGAGTACCTTGAAGTCTATATTCTAACCTCGTATAACAAAGTTATGATAGAAATAAATTACCAATAGCAATAGCACAATCTACTTACAAACAAATATACACAGAAGTTACAGAAATCGATGTGTGAAACATGATCTATTCGAGGTGTCATGATATTGAGATTGTGATCGTGTTATGACTCGGATAATGATCGTTGTTGCTGTCCAGAGATTCTGAGAGTGCGATTGTGATTGAGAGTGTGATTGAGATTGAGAGTGAGAGTGTGATTGAGATTGAGACTGTGCACAAGATTGAGATTGTGATTGAAAGTGAGATTGAGATAGCTCGGGGGTGGTCGGGAGGTTATGAAACGATCTATGCTCTTCTTGTAATTATTATCTATATAGACTCTTCACTTCATCAGTTTATTTTGTGTACTCTTTGTTTTTCATTATCAATGTATTTGCCTCTCCCCTATCGTGTCACATCTACCTTTTAAAGAGCTCGGAGATTTGGATTATCTTTTGATATGTAGAGCAAGGCCACCAGACTTTCAAATCTCTTCTATGCCATAAAATTTGTTGAGTCTAGCCTTCTTGAAAACTTGATTGATCTCACAACTTCTCTCGCATCATCATCATCTTGATCATCGCTCCTCTTCCGTTTCTTCTGCTTTGACCCTTTACCTCTTGAAGACGGCGATGGACGGTTTCCATGTTTAAGTTCCATCTTCTCCTCCACTTTGTCTTCCTATATCAGTTAGTCTGTTTTCTTTGTCAGCTTTCACGTATCTATTAAGATCTTCATTGAGCCATCGAATAATCACCACTTATTCCTTCAATCACTGCTCGTATACTTCCATCGCTACCGCAGGATTGAAACACTCTGATACCACTCGTGATGCGACACGAGAGATCGAAATACATTGATAATGAGCAAAGAATATACAGAGTACACATAGTAAATGGACGAAATGAAGAATCTGTATGGATACAAGGAAGTCATTACAAGAAGAGCATAGCTCGTTTCATAACCTCCCGACCACCCCCAAGCTATCTCAATCTCACTCTCACTCTCAATCTCAATCTTGTGCACAATCTCAATCTCAATCACACTCTCACTCTCAATCTCAATCCCAATCACAACTCTCAATCTCGATCTCATGCTCATGATGGCAACAACCATCATCATCGGAATTGCAAGAAAATCACAATCGCAATATCATGACACCTTGCATAGATCCTGTTTCACACATTGGTTTCTACATCGTCTACAAAATAGCCAAAAGAACATACTCGTGCAACAAAATCAACATGATAATCAAATTCAAAACACCATTTTGTGCCATCATAAAATAGTATAATCACTTCTTGATTGGATCAAACAAAAGAGATAATACTTGTGTATATCTGTTTCTAAGCTAACCTGTTGGGGCTGCTTGTAGGTTATCCTACTGCTGCTGACAGTTTGTTTTTACCATAACTTTGTACCATCATAAAATAGTATAATCTCTTCTTGATTGGATCAAACAAAAGAGATAATACTTGTGTATATCTGTTTCTGAGCTAACCTATAGCTGCTTGTAGGTTATCCTACTGCTGCTGACAGTTTGTTTTTACCATAACTTTGTCAAACGAGCTCAGAACATAGACTTCCATGTACTCAAAACGATGGGAACAAGTTTGGTCTACCAGGCTAGCATAGACAAAATTATGAAAAACGTCTTTCTTTGGCTAAAAACGTAACTTTTAAATCGTGACTCATAAAACCTCTATTTTTTGGTCTACACAACTTTTTTCACTTATTTTGATCTTGTCTATGTATTTTAAGGTAAAACATATGAAAATTAAACATTGATATTGATGAAAAACAACAATTTTGACTACGTGTTTACAAACTACATCCAAATGATCTTTTATTTAATAATTATTACTCAATACATCTTTAATGTATTGTGAAGAGAATATATTTTCTTCTTCGATAAATCGAACTCATTTGTGTACGGGTAATACTTCCTATCTTTCTAACCTATTAGATTCTTTTGGACTTTAAAAACTTCAGAAATGAGTTCTATTACAATCATAAACATGACATGAGCCATGTTCAAAATCAATAGGCATATCAACAAAAACATCAATATCATCATTGGCAACATTCGGAATGGATAGTTGTGAAGAGGAAAATTGCTCTATAGGAAGAGTTTCATCATCTAAAAGAAATGAAAAATCCTGAAGTAATGATTTAGTATCATCAGAATCATCCATGGACCATGAGCCTCCCATAAGGTGTTCGTTAAAAGTAGCATCACAATTCACAATTACTTTCTTAGAGGAAGGGTCATAGAATTTGTAGACTTTGGAAGTACCAGAATATCCAATAAAAATAACTTTAAGACCAAGAGTTCCAAGCTTTATTTGTGTTTCTTTGAAGACATGAATATATGCAACACATCCAAAGGTTCAAAAACGAGATACAAAAGGAATGTCACCTGTCCATACTGTGATGGCTATCTTAATAGAGGGTGCAGTAGTAGGAATATGATTCTAAATATACTATTTTCAAAGTAGCTTCATTTCAAAAAACATGAGATAAACCAGAATGAATCAGCATATATCTTACAACATTGAGAATAGTGTGATTCTTTCATTCAGCAACACCGTTTTGTTGAGGTGAATATGGAATAGTGTGTTCATGATGAGTTCCACTGTCTCCATAGTAACTCAAAAACTCTTAAGAAACATATTCGCCTCCATTGTCACTACGAAGCTTCTTAAGACGACGACCAGTATGAAGTTCCGCAACCTTGTGAAATTATTTCAAAACAAATAAGGCCTCAGATTTTTGTCTAAGTAGAAATACAATCGTATACCGTGAAAAATCATCAATGAAAATAATGAAGTAGCGATATTGTGATCTTGAAGAAGGTAGAGATCCACATATATTAGTATGAACAAGTATATCATACACATTTGAAAAAATAAAAGATCAATGAGAATCATCTAAAGATGTTGGGCGACTTAGAAACAAGGACTGAAGCTCTCTCTCTCTCTCTCTCTCTCTCTCTCTCTCTCTCTCTCTCTCTCTCTCTCTCTCTCTCTCTCGCACCCTAAAATGGCAAATGCCTCTCTGCGTGAGTGCAGGCCTCTGTGTGTGTGCGTGTGAGGGCAAAGGACTTGTTAATCAAAAACTTGTAAAGGTCAAGGCTTCACGCAGACTATTGTGCAAAGAATCCATGAGGTTTAGACAGAGACTGCTTGGGTGCTAGTAGGAGATAAGGCAAGGTGCAGATAGAAGGAGGCATGTGCGTAAGGAGACAAGGCATGCGTGGAGTGGAGGGGATTGATAATGTAGGCATGGGCGTTCTGGGTAGGATGGGGGGAGGTATGGCGAAGGCGATGATTAGACGAAGAGGGGGGAGAGAATAAGGGAATCTTTAGACTAATGGATTTTTTTAAAAGTGTACCAGTATATGTGAGTATGTATTACTATGAACAAGATACAATATGTGATGAGAATGAGTTGTATTTGAGTAAAGAAAGGGTCTACAATTATGTTTCCCAAGAGCACAAAACTCATAGACTCCCATATGGGATGAGATCTAAGATCCATGCCATGAACAAGATCATGACGTTGCAGATTAAGAAGTTTTGAAAACTCTGCATGTACAAAATGGTGATTGCATACTTTGTAATCATGATCACTTGGAGCAGTGACAACATTTTCTATAGCATCATTGAGAGAGAGTTCAAACAAATTACCATTTCTAGGAGCACTGGCTATAGTCTGCCCATCTTTCTAAGTTCGACATTTAGTATGATCAAATTCAACAAAGAGACCAAGATCAACAAGTCTAGCAACTGAAAGAAGATTACGTTGAAGATCTGGTACATGTAATATTTCTTGCAAAATTCGAGTGGAAGAATATGTAGAACCTAGAGGAGACTGACACCAGATCCACCTCCCAGCCAATCTATTATAGGAGAGGCCATGGACTAAGTCCTTGACTCCCCTAGGTTGGACCTTTCCCTCTAGCCCTTGGCGTGGCATTACTCCCCCCTTGGAGAATTGTTTTCGTCCTCGAAAACACTAGTGATAGTATCTTCGTAAGAACACTGATGTTTTTCTTATTGGCATCCCTTATGCGGGCCAATTGTTTTTATGACTGATACTTGGTGCATGGAGGAGTTTCAATGAAACCTGGAGCAACATCTTGAGTTTTAACATTGTTTTCCTTCTGCAACCACTTGTATCTAAATGGTAACTCAATTAAAAACTCACTTGAGTACTTAAAAGGAGTAACCACAACTAAAAGGTATCTAAACACATAATCAGTTTTCATACTTTCTAAAGATACTGGAAAAATGCCAGAAAACCTTGGCGCAAATTTCCATGAAGCCGTGAGCCTGATTTCCAGCTCATGACTGTCTGGAAAAGCTCATAGCTACTGAGGGGCAAAATAGGAAGTGTCCTCATGTCAAACTTCTGAACAATATGAAACATACATAACTACAAGTTCACCCCTAATGAAGGTTATATGCCAATATGCTTTGTCGGGACACCTACAAAGTTCTTGACTAATGCAACTATTGAATCGGTATCCAACCTCACCACATCAGCTGTTCAAAATTAAAAACCTAAGAAAATTCTAGAATAGGGGGAGAATGGCCGATTCAGAATGATTTGTGCTAACGTATGCTCTTAGCAGATCCTTCAGCACTAGAAAAATACTTGTAAGCTTCCCATCCAACGTTAACATGGGATGCATAGCAGCAGTAAGAGTGAGGTACTTGTCCCCAACCACTTACAGACAGTCTTCCATGACTGATGATAAACTATGACTCAGCTAGTGAGTATCCAACCATATACTAGATATGGAGTGGACGCAACCAACTAGGTTGAAAGAGGGTTGGAGTGGAGTAAGCTCATAGAGTATACACCATCCAACCACAGACATCTATCCTGAGCCGTTACCTTGTACAGTAGGGTGTAAACTCATAATCTGCTTGAGAAGTTGCACTTGAAGTGCAAAAAATTATAGAAACAAGAAAGTCCATGAATTGGCATGCCGCTCCAAACAAATTTTTGTTAAACACTAGGGCCCATAACACATAGTGTGCATGCATTTAACACTAACATATCCGAACCGCAATTCCATGAAGAGAATTTCCATGCCACGTATATGAAAACCTTGCAATAAGAGTTGGGCCATAACAGAATGTGAAAGCTCACTCACACCAAGGTACCAACCATGAGACATTTTGATGAACATAGAATACTTGGTATATGTAGAAATGACCCTCAGTTAAGGTGGTTTCACAGGACTTGTAATCACAACAAGTCTGTACGTAGTACTCAAAAAATTTTGGCCCAACTGAAATTGTTCCTGATATGGTGTGCTCCAAATGGTCTAATAAACGGATGCGGCCACGTAGGTACTTTGTCACGACACATCATTAGGAATTAGGTGAAGCCAATGTCAGTCCCAGAGACTTATATTTTCCACATGTGAAATATGTCTGAAGTAAGGATAGCAGAGAAAGCGACATCCATCAAGCACAAATTGTGCTTGTGTGTGGAGGTAACTATGAACACACTACGATGTCAGTGAGAGGGATCCTCTTTATCATTGCTCCACACTGGCTAAACCGAACTCCTTGAGTTCCTAAACCATGTTGTATCCTATGTGAAAACATGTGCCAAACATAACCATACCATGTAGGTCAGTAACTGTTTTAACAAGAATAGAACCCATCACGATACCTTGAGGAACAGGGAAGAGAAAAAATAGCAATATTTTCTCAAAATGTTGTGCTCTTACATGACCTTGTCATGTGGCTAAAGAGCAAGCTATATGAAAGCTTTCTAGCTCCAGTATCTGTTGTACAAAACTTAATCAAACGTAATTGAAAAGGAAAAGAAACCAAAAAAAAAAACATATACTTACAATGAGGTAGAAAATTACCTGATACTTTCCGTGAAGTTAGGTATATCCCTCAACTTGGAAGCGTACTATATCAAAATTTCTTTGACCTGCTAATAACTAAAATTAGAGATTAGTGAAAATAAAGAAATGAAACTTGTAACCCTGGGTGTTGCTGTGGCAATCCAAACACTAGGTATAGCTTGCAAAACCAACCCCCTTGGTGAAAGGTTGGAAAGAACCTTTTGACTATCCCTTGGCAGATAGCGTTTCTTAAAAAACCAAGTGGGAAGGTGTCCAAAAATGACCATGAACACGTATTGTGTAATTTACCAACCACATATGTGGTCATACCACAAAACTGTGCTCCTATATGCACGCCTAGTGCTATAGAGAAAACGGGAGATCCACACAGGGCATAACCCCTAGCTCTTATGGACAGCCATGCTGTAGGAAATGCTTGTTGCATCTATACACCGTGGTATAGATCAGCCTATGCAAGTGTAAATTCATCAAAAACTCAACTCAATCGTCGCACCAAAACATGGAGTGTTTACAAAATACCCAAAAACATATGTAATGGAAAGACTCTTGCTTGGCCATGAACATCAATGGGGAATCCATTAGGTAGATATGTTCAAACTGGAGAACGATCACCCAAGGAATGCCAACAATTGGGTGTTACACTAGATCTAATTATGTTTCTTAGACAGCCTGTGTGGCTCATAGCCCTTATGTCAATTAGTGTTCAATCGACGAATGAATGAAGACTACTGTGGATGGTGTCTTGGCCACTTGCTAGCTCAGAGTTAGAGCACCTTGGCTCAGACTGACTCATGAGTGAAACATGTATCAAAAGCTTCTTAGAAAGTTTGCGTTATTCTTTGAGAGACATAAGAAAGAGAGAGAAGGAGAGAATGCTATGCTGAGGAACTTTCCTTAATTTTCTAGTGTGTGTACCCAATCTGTGTGCTCTTATACATCTTATGCCTGACTTGCAGATTATCCTATAATCATTCCATAGTTTACTGGTATGACTCTCTCATCGAGAGAGGTAATAGAAAAACACAAAACACATCCTGACCCACCTAACTTGCAGGGTGAAAGCATGTTAACCTGTCATGCTTTTTCATGTCCCGGACAATGCTAACTAGCACAATTTTGACATATGCTAACTAGTACAATAACTTGAGCTACATCTTCAAGATCTATGACATATGATATATCAATAGAAAACACTTGAAACAAGGAATCCAAATTTACAACCTCCGACAAATTTTGATATTATTTGTAAAAAATTTACCAGACGCCCAACTTTTTGAAGATGTGCTAACTTGAAACTGCTAACTAGCACAAAAAGTGCGATAGGTTAACATGCTTTCACCCTGCAGGGTCGTGATTGTACAAAAACGACTTAAATATGGCATTTCGGGTAAATAAGTCCTAAATTTAGGTTCCTTTTAGTGTTGGTATGCGATGACAGCAACCAAAAAAAAAATATGCGAAACAATTCATAACTAATAGTGTCCTTGACAGAGTGACTGTGTGAGAGCAGAAGTGTACCTTATATCACCTAGGTAGCATGCCTTGCATACAAAAGTAGAAGACCTTGGCTACCGTGACAACCATAAAACACCATAAGTGCCTTACACCAGCTAGATTGGTATGGATTCGGTGAGATGATATCCCGATTAATGTAGGTGCTCCAAACTTGGTTTCCACTACTCTTGACACCAAGTCAATTGTACCAAGAATTAGAAGCCTTGAGTCACATGAAATTGGCCAAGCATTTGTCTTTGCACAACAAACAATACTGTCCAAACTAAATGTAGAATGTAAAATTGTGTGACATGTGTATCATATACACCCTAATTTAGTGATTTTGTATGCACCTCATAATGTTTTTGGCTTATCATATGATGCATGGTTTTTAGGACCCCTTCTGAAGATGCAATAAAGGCACAGTCAGTTGTTGGGGAGATGAGGATACTCTAGTCCAAGGGATCTCGAAAGAGAAGAAAAATCTACTTCACAAGCACCAAAGAGTAAAAAGTGCCATGGACAGAAGATACGTGGGAACGAGCTCTTATGCATGCCTACAACCTATATCTTATAGAATAGCCCATTCTAGGTGTGAATTTCTAGTGAAATTTACACGAGGATGTTCGTGTGGACTCACAGCACAGCATACTCCGTTTTCACTTTTTTACCGACAGTAAATATTTTTTACCACAGTAAATATTTTTTACCTACAGTAAATATTTTTCACCTACGTGGTAAATACAAATCACTTTTTACCTACAGTAACTTTTTTTACCCATGGTAAATATTTTTTATTGCACCATAAGTATTTGGTAGGTAACTGTTCACCGTTACTAGAAGCAGTGATTGGGCATCAACAATGCAGTTACAGGAGGAGAAAAGGAGAAAATCTTATGGTAAAGGTGAGTCAACAGGGATAAAGACTTTTGAGTTGAAAAGAGACATGCTAATTTTTTCAAAGAACACATGTCAAAAGAAGCCATGGTTGAGGATTTTTTGCGAATTTGATATTCAGGAGAACCTCCAGTTTCAACAGCCACTTACCTACTCTTAAATGCTGGTCAAGGCCTTATTCCCATGTGTCACAATCAGAAAAATCAGCATTTACCCTCCCCTCTCACATCACTCTAGAGAATATCTTGATGGTGACATATCAGGTGACCTCAATCTGTTGACCACCCTAAGCAAAAAGTAACCCCAATCAGCGGATTTAAGCATGTTTATCCCTAATCCTAAACCCTCTTAGAAACCTATATAAGGAGGCCTTCTCTCACTCAAAACACAACACTTCACCCCCTTCACCAAGCAATGAAGCTATGACGACATTGCCCACAATGAGGAGGTATGGATGGAGCTCTACTCTCTCTCCCTCTCTCTCTCTCCCTCTAGTATGCTACATTACTAGCCCTAAAACCTAAATAAGGAGTCTTCTCTCATGCTCCATGGCCACCATCCTCGCCATCATTCTCTAAGGTATTGATGTGTTGCTAGTAGGATCATACCTACTTGCTGGGTTGATTGTTTTTTTTTGACAAGGGATTATGCCATCCTTGGCTTGCTTCTCTATATCCTTGTTATGTATGATCAGATGCTGTTGTATTGTTAAGCTGATGTCTTGTGTATATATATGCTACATAAGGTCCCTAAGCTTCATTTCTATTTGTTTTGCCATATGTTTTGATGCCATCATAATGCCAGAAGTCTCACTTGCCTATGTGCACTATGTGTGAGGTCCCTAAACCTCTTAATTTAGGGTGGTGCCCCCTTTGTTTTGTTCTTTGCTCGTTTTAACACTACCGAATTCAAAAAAACATACAATACTCTATAAATCCACATTCAAGTATGAGAAAATGTCTGAGCATAACATGTTCAAAAGACATATAACAGTTGTGCCCTACACCAAAACTGGAGTTTATGTTGAACCAAGAACTCATGCATCGTACTTACGCTGTCGTAAATGTGGATACTTCTTTTTTTGATGCGTTCCTAAGCAATTAAAGCATAATCTTTGACTCTTTGCCCCTTGAAATTGGGATTGTGATAGTTTCTTGCTGACCACGTTGGACACAACTAGATCTGTATCTACAACCGATTTGGATTGTGGTAGTTGCTTCTTGACCACGTTGGTCACGATTAGATCTACAGGTATATACAATTGATTTCTCTTGTGCCTATTGGATCTCTTTGGTCATAACTTGTGGGCAGACAACCCCTTCGGTTGCCAGTAAGTGAAAAGATGATTTTGGTAACATATTGTAAATTAATTGTGTGATATTTTCCACTTGGATAGCCAGTATTTGGACTGCAAAATCGGGCATCAAAAGTTTGCCAGTCCAATCGAGTGACAAACTCTCTAGCATCTGGCAAGTTACTATTGATGGCCGGTTTTTGAAACTACAGTCGCGAGAACCAACCCCACTCGAGGGGAGCTTAATAACAAGCAACGAAGAAAAAAAATATTTTCTTAAGCTACATATGCCGCCACTACCCCTCCCATGCTCATGCACGCCCAGAGTGAGCCACCCCTCCGTTGGGACCACCCTCCCCCTTCTCCTCCATTATTCCCCCTCTCCCTCCTTCATTATCACATGGAGTCGAAAACCCTCGCTCTCCCTCTAGTTTTTCAACCCACAAGGGGCCTCCATGCATGTGACAACTCTTTGTCCCCCTCTCATCCATTATTCAACTAGTCTCTCTCTCTCTCTCTCTCACTCACTCACACTCCCTCTCGTTCTCTCGATTTCTCTCTCTCTCTCTCTCGCTCTTTGTGTAACCAAGCCTAATACACACACACACACACACACACACACACACACACACACACCCATACACACATGAACACACTCTCACACTCTCCCTCCCTCTGTTTCCCCACCCTCTCACTCATTCTTGCTATCTCCTAGACTCTCTCTCTCATTCTCTGAGTGATCGACCAAGCCAGTAAAAATATATATAAATAAATAATAACTCTTTTCTCTCGTTCCCACACACACACACACACTTACCGGCTTACCTACACACACATACACACACACACACAAACACTCACATACACACCCTCATTCTATATAATTAATCTCTTCCCCCTTAACCTATACAGACACACTTACCATACAATTGCACACTTACAAGCAGACACAAACAATCACAAGCACATGCACACATTCAAACAAGCACACACATGTCATACGCACACACAAGAAGAAAAGAACAAAGAAACTCAACATCGCAACCTAACACAACAATGAAAAAACACCAAAATCATGCGATGGTGACCAAGGTTCAAGGAACGAAGCCAAAGGCATGCCTCGACGGGCCTCGAAATTAGCGAACGCGCTACACCAACGTACCAGCAAAGCCCACCATTTATCGACATCTCGTCCACAATGCATCTTTGCAGAAAACATCCGTAGGGTAATCTATTTTCCCATTTTCAAGACAAAAATCTTGTATAAACACCAATTGTATATTGCCACCTCTCTCTCAAATGCCCACCTAGGAGATATCATTTTAAAGTTCTCATAAAACAAAGTGATAGCGGGAAAAAGAGCAATGCAATCGGGTGACCTCTGTACTCGTACACACTCCACAAACCACGCCTCATGCAAACGAGCAAAGAACAAAACAAAGGGGGCACCACCCTAAATTAAGAGGTTTAGGGACCTCACACATAGTGCACATAGGCAAGTGAGACTTCTGGCATTATGATGGCATCTAAACATATGGCAAAACACATAGAAACGAAGATTAGGGACCTTATGTAGCATATATATACACAAGATATCAGCTTAACAATACAACGGCATCTGATCATACATAACAAGGATATAGAGAAGCAAGCCAAGGATGGCATAATCCCTTGTCAAAAACAATCAACCCAGCAAGTAGGTATGATCCTACTAGCAACACATCAATACCTTAGAGAATGATGGCGAGGATGGTGGCCATGGAGCATGAGAGAAGACTCCTTATTTAGGTTTTAGGGCTAGTAATGTAGCATACTAGAGGGAGAGAGAGAGAGGGAGAGAGAGTAGAGCTCCATCCATAGCTCCTCGTTGTGAGCAATGTCGTCATAGCTTCATTGCTTGGTGAAGGGAGTGAAGTGTTGTGTTTTGAGTGAGAGAAGGCCTCCTTATATCGGTTTCTAAGAGGGTTTAGGATTAGGGATAAAATGCTTAAATCCGCTGATTGGGGTTACTTTTTGCTTAGGGTGGTCAACAGATTGAGGTCACCTGATATGTCACCATCAAGATATTCTCTAGAGTAATGTGAGAGGGGAGGGTAAATGCTGATTTTTCTGATTGTGACATATGGGATAAGGCCTTGACCAGCATTTAAGAGCAGCTAAGGTGGCTGTTGAAATTGGAGGTTCTACACATGTCAGGGGGGGACCTGCGGGGGGGGGGGGGGGGGTGGCAGCTCGGTCCTCTTGAATATCAAATTCTCAAAAAATCCTCAACCATGGCTTCTTTTGACATGTGTTCTTTGAAAAAATCAGCATGTCTCTTTTCAACTCAAAAGTCTTTATCCCTGTTGACTCACCTTTACCATAAGATTTTCCCCTTTTCTCCTCCTGTAACTGCATTGTTGATGCCCAATCACTGCTTCTAGTAACACTGAATTGTTACCTATCAAATACTTATGGTGTAGTAAAAAATATTTACCATGGGTAAAAAAAGTTACTGTAGGTAAAAATTGATTTGTATTTACCATGTAGGTGAAAAATATTTACTGTAGGTAAAAAATATTTACTGTCGGTAAAAAAGTGAAAACGGAGTATGCTGTGCTGTGAGTCCACACGAACATCCTCGTGTAAATTTCACTAGAAATTCAAACCTAGAATGGGCTATTCTGTAAGTTATAGGTTGTAGGCATGCATAAGAGCTCGTTCCCACGTATCTTCTGTCCATGGCACTTTTTCCTCTTTGGTGCTTGTGAAGTAGATTTTTCTTCTCTTTCGAGATCCCTTGGCCTAGAGTATTCTCATCTCCCCAACAACTGACTGTGCCTTTATTGCTTCTTCAGAAGGGGTCCTAAAAACCATGCATCATATAGCCCTCCCCCTTAAGCTAGAGGTATTTGATGCCTCTAGCTGTAGGCTGTGCTACAATAGGGTTCTCTTGAATACTTACCCACCTGGTACCAATTGAATTTGCCATGTTACTGCTTTCTTGGCTCATGCACCCTGTTTAGTCCTTTCTGATGAATAATTGTATCCATCCATGACTAACAACTGGTCTCCTAGACCCTTGAAAGCCATACCCCATCCATTGTCAATATCCGCTTTCACTGGTAGCATTCTCTTTTTTTTTCTTCTTCTTCTCTTTTTTTCCTTTTTTTTTTTGTCTTCTCTCTTTTTTTTTTGAAATGACTATGTTCATGATTGTTACCTTAGTTGGAGCTCGAATATGATGAGCTCTCCTCTGAACCATCCTTAGCATTGATTTCACCCGCATATGGCTGTGAAAGACGACATTGGTAGGCCTTCAACCGCCAACCATTTACCGGGGTCTGATGTACCTTACCATCTAGGTCACCTATTTGGTAACTACCATTTGAGAACCTCTGTATCACTACAAAAGGGCCTTCCCACTTAAGCAAGAACTTACCATCCTTCCTGCGATCAAAGCGATTGTCGTATCTGAGCACTAAAGAACCTATCTGGATACCTTTCTTGACAAGGTTGCGATTGAACTTCTTTTGTTTCTTCTCTGCCTGGGCTGCATAGTACTTCACTGCTGACTCTCGATCTAGCCCTAACCTCTCCAAATCGATGATTCTTCCTTCCACCTACTTCTCTTGACTATCCTCTTGATGTGCTTTTAGAACTCGGAGGCTCGCTAGCTCCACTTCTATAGGCAATAGTGCCTCTTGCCCGTAAACCAAGTGAAAAGGTGTATACCCCAAGGATGTTTTAAAGGATGTTCTGTAGGCCCAAAGTGCTGCATCTAGGTGTTTGTCCCATGACTTAGGATGTAAATGCACTTGCTTAGTGATGATTTTACATATAAGACCATTTACCTTTTCCACAAGACCATTGCACTGAGGGTAGTATGGTGTAGAGTGCATGCGCTTGATTTTTAACTTGCTCATCAATTGCCCGACTAAATCAGCTCGAAATCCCGGTCCCCTATCCGAGAGAATCTCCAAAGGTGTGCCAAAACGGCAACAAAGGCATTCAAAAATGAAATCACTCACGTCCTTGGATGTGATGCGCTTTGTGGGACGACGAGCTTCAGCCCATCTAGTCATGTACTCCACCCCCATAATGATGTATTCCTTCCCTGATTGAGTGCAAGGTACTGGCCCTATTGCATCCGATCCCCCATTTTTCAAATGGCCCATAGGTTTTGACAAACCTCACATGTGCGGCACCAATGTTGTACATCTCGATGGAGGCTTGGCCACGTGAACCCTGCTTGTAAAATCTTTATGCTAGTAACCTCTTGTGCAAAGTGGCCACCACACACACCTTTATGACAACTAAACAAAATATCCTTTATCTCTTGGGATGCAGGAACTCTCCTTAAGACAGCATCTTTCCCTCTACAATACAAGTCCTCATTCACTAAGCTATAGCTGGTAGCCTTTTTTTCCAACCACCTACGTTCACTTTTACTCATACCAGAGGGTGCTTCACAATGCTCAAGAAAGTAAAGTAAATCGTGCAGCTCCTCCTTTCCCTGGTATAAAGGACTTTTCACAAGGATAGCACCTACTATGAGAGTTTGTAGTTCTTCACTTGCTAAGGCATCTGCTTCTCGATTTTGATCTCTAGGTACAAAGTGCACTCGAACTTCTTTAAAACCCTTCAACAAGGCCTTTGCTTCCCTCATCTTAATGGACAATTTGTCATTTTTACAGGCCCATACACCAACCATTTGCTTAACAATCAACATGGAGTCACCAAAAACATTTAGCTTTGTGATGCCCTGAGAAGGACAACATTGCAACCCTAAAACAAGGGCATGGTACTCTGCCTCATTGTTAGAATGAACCTCTTTTAGATGAAACCCTTTTGCAAAGATCTTCTCCTTCTCTGGACCTAATATTACTATGCCTGTTGATGCCTTGTCTTTGGTCCTCTTGTAAGCCCCATCAAAATACAGACTGTGTGCTCCCAGTAGAACTTCAGGCTCTGGGATAGGTGGTACCTTACTAGGTGCCTCTTTCTTGGCCTTCTCATAACACCTTTGTGTGAGGACATCTGCCAAACAAGCACGGGTGGAATCCTCTACTTGTAGTGTGTAGTCAAACTCTTGAAGCTGCACCACCCACTTTTCTATTCTTTGAGACAATTCCATGTGTTGTAGGGCATATGGAAAAACCTCCTCAGTTGTGATCACCACAAATTGTCTCGGAAGTAAGTAAGCCCGAAACTTCTCCACTGCAAACTTAAGAGCTGGCACCAATTGCTCAGTTGCGCTGAAACCCTTTTCAGCAGCTGTCATCACTCTACTAGAGAAGTAGACTGGTCTCATGAGAGATGTCTTTGGGTCTTTTTGCATCAAGACAACTCCTAGAGCTTCTGGACCTACACTAGGATTTACATAGAATAATTCACCCCATGTGGGTTGTAGGACGACAGGCAATGAGCTCAAAATGGTTTTAACTTCTTGAAAGCACCTTTCACCCTCCTCACTCCATGTCAATGTAGTGTGTTTAGTGAGCTGCTGCAAAGGATAGATTGCCTGAGAAAGGATATGTATGAATCGTCCCATGTAGCAAACCTTTTGAATGAAGGAGACTAGTTGCTTCAAGTTTGAAGGAGTAGGTAAAGCTAACAATGTCTTTACCTTTTCAGGGTCAGCCTCAATACCATCTTGAGACACAACATGGCCTAGTAGAGTGACCTTGCTCTCACCTATGTGGCACTTGTCTTTATTCAATTGCCCACCCAATTGGGCCAGATGGGTGAAACCTTCATCAACCTTGGGCAGATGTACTTCCCTAGAGCTGTAAATGCAAAAATCATCAATGAAGACTCGTATGGACATACCGAAGTAAGGTTGAAACACCAAGTTCATAATCCTTTGGAAAGTAGCTGGGGCATTAGTTAAACCAAAAGGCATAACTCTATAAGCAAAACACCCCCAAGGTGTTATGAAGGTAGTCTTTCTTTGGTCTTCATCTGCAATTCTGATTTGGAAGTAGCCTGAGTACCCATCACACACTGTGTACCTTTCATGACCAGCCACTTCATTTAGTATTTCATCAGACTTGAAAAGGCAAAGGAAAATGGTCCCTTTTTGTGGCTGCGTTTAGAGGCTTGTAATCCACACATACCCTCCACTTCCCATTTTTCTTTGGTGCTACCACAACTGGAGACACCCACTCAGAATCTTCCACTAGGTAGATAAATCCTGCCTTGAGTAATCTTTTTACTTCTTTTAAGAGTGCATCTTGTTGCACTAGCCCTAATCTCCTTAGCCTTTGCACCACTGGTTTGGCAGCTTCCTTTAATTGGATATGGTGTTGGGTTATCATCACTCCTTTAATGTGCTCGTAATCAGTTATAAAGAGGCCAGCATTCTTCTTTAGTACCTGCAAATAGGGTTCTCTCTCTTATTCTAGTAGGTCCTTAGCTAGCATCTCCTCTAAGCCTGTGGCTTCTTCCTTGTTTAGAGAGTCTTGACCACGTTCTCCTTCTAGGTTTCGTAGTATTATACCCATGACTTCCAAAGAGCTAGCATCCTCCTCAGATGACTCATCCTCAGATGAAGATCAGCTGCTTGTGCTCCATTCATCCATAGAAGTCTCCATCTCTAGGTCTTGTTGTCTACCCTGTTTCATGTCATACACAATATTTTGTTGCTTGCCACCTACCTTATGATTTGTGGTCGCAACTCAAGGGAACCTGTCTCCCAATCTTGCCTAGCTTTCATAGCCATAAGCAAAGGTCTTCCAAGGATTAGCGGATAGCCCTCCCCCTTAGTTGGGATCACATAAGCATCAATTGAGATTGCCACACCAAAAGCTGAAACCTTCACTCCATTAACCTTTCCCACACAAGCCACCATTACATTATTTTCCATCTTAGCTTGTAAGGAAGTTTGCTCGTTTACTTCCAAACCCAACCTGTGCATTAATTTCTCTGTCATAACACAAATCTCGCCTCCACCATCTATGTACACATTGGAGACTCGCTGACTCTTATTCTCTGCATCAATGACTGGCACGATATCCTTCATGCCTCTTGCACTAATAGACCCAACTGACTTTGCCTTAGCCCTCCTGGTGTTGACCATCTTAGACTAGGTTCTACGCATCTTTGGGGAAAGGTGGAGGAGTTGCTGCCATGAAATCTTTGGTCCTTGCTTACTCACATCTGCTACCAGGTCGTAAGGTATGGATCCTACCCCAAGTGAAAAGTCTTCTACTTCTATGTGCCTCCTTGACCTACTCTTCCTTTTCTTGTCTCCTATCACTTGGGAGGAACCCTCATTCCCTTTATCCGGCTCTGAAGCTTCCATTTCATCAGTTCTTTGTCTCCTAACTCTCTTTATTGGCATGGCAACAGCTTCCTCCATTTTTTCTTTCCCTTTATCATTACCATTGTCAAGACTTATGACAGAGACAGCCCTCTCCTCCCCTCCCGATGGTAGTGGAGGGATCTCAGCTGGTGCTTGTGGTGGTGGAGGAGGGGGTCTCAATATTTGGATTGGTGGAGCCACGTGTGCATTTTGTCCATTTAGTGGCCTAGCTCGAGGAGGAGTGACTTGCTGGCGAGGAGTCAGTCTTTGATTACCATTTCCTTGTTAGCGTCGTGGATGGGGGCAATAATACATGTCGTGACCTACCTCTCCACAGTTGTAGCAAATGTACTCACGTGCTTGCCTTTGTCCTTCTTGTCTATTTTGTTCATTTCCTGGCTGGGGAGCCCTTACACCTTGAACCAGATTGATGGACAGGCTCTCTAGTTGATTGGTGATTTATTGAAGTAATTCTTGTTGAGAGGACTCTTGGTATGTTGCTCCTGTCCCTGCTACTACCCTTGCGTAGGTTGAGCTAGCGGTGGAGGCTCCATTCCCCCTTGTAGTTGAGCTTGGAATTTTAACTTCCTATCCTTCTCCCTTGCATAAGTCATAGCTTTATCAAAGGTATCTGGGAATTTACCTTTTACCTTTTCTCGAAGGATGGGGTAAAGCCCTGCCAGGAAACAGTCCTTTAGGCATTCTGGCGCCCTTTCTCCTTCACCTAGTGATGCACACCATTTCTCCCATAGGTTGGAAAACTTTCCTTCATAACTTCTATATTCATTGGGTGATGTTTGGCGTAGCTCTAAGAGTTGTCTCCATATCTCCTCTGGAGGCTCATGGCGGCAAAATTCTTCGATGAAGGCTATCTTTAAGGACTCCCAGTCTCTTCTTTCTTCAGGTGCCAAAGTTTGATACCATAATTTTGCACCTTCCCTCAAGACTAAAGGAAAGGCCCTTAACTTAGTAGCTTCGTCATCCCTTCCCGATACCAGAAAGGCCATTTCCAAATTATCCAAAAAGTCTGGAGAAACCTCCCCACGCTTACCATAAAAATTAGGGAAGGCCATAAGTGAGAGAGTAAACAATTACACAAACAGCTCCAGTTTATTTTAAAATAGAGTATGGTAATTACAATTTGGAGCTTTAGCACAACTTAGCTCAAAATAGGATGAAGATCGACACATCAAAGGAATGGTAATAGTCTAGTAAGGGTAGAATGACAGGATGAGGAGAGCGCAAGATTTCTCCAAGTCTCTCGGCTCCAAACAACAGGGCTATTTTTTGCTGATAAAAGATTTTTCTATCAATACAAATATTCACACGGATATGACGCACAAAATGGAAAGGAAACATGCGGGGATCATCATTCTCATTATTGGCATCCATACTTACACACAAGAGCATAGCTTAGTTGCACCACCTTGGGATCAATGAGCCTGATCAGCCACAGAAGGTCAGCACCTCGGATCACTTCGACCCTTCCTGATGCATCTGTGGAGACGTAAGGCGTGATAGCAACACTTTGTACAATGCTGAGCCTTTTAGCAAGCAACAATTGGATGCTATTACCATAATCAACATGACGAATGAAAGTGACACCATTAATGTGCAGCACATCATCAACTAAGATAGTTTCCTTATATTGAGATAACTTCTTGAAAATTAGCAGCAAAGGTAGGGCAGGGAGTCTTTTCACCCGGTCTCCAAAGCACTTTGGAAAATATCCAAAGTGATCTTCACGCGGACAGGAGATTGGCTTGGGATTGGTGGTGTCTGGATTCACAAAGTGCACTGGGAGCACTCGCAGACGGGCGGCAATCTTGTAGGCAAGCCTTCGCCTCTTTGCTTCAGGAGGATTTAGGGGTGAGAGTCGTGGTTGCAAGTTGGAGGTTGAAGTTGATTGCTCACTAGCCTTTTTCTTGCCTGTAGTGGTCATGTAATCCCTTATTAATGAGATTAATCCAAATGTTACCTTACGCTTGAGCACGCGCTGCGGCCTTGGGCCACTTAGGTGTAGAGGTGATCTTCCTCCTCTTAGTCGGCTCCTCAGGAAAGAGAGGTCTGGTGATGCTTTCTCTTCCCTTAATGTGTGTCACAGTACCTTCGTGTATGTTGATGTAGAATATTTCAAGCTCGTGTGCGTTGGAGGTTTCTGGAGCACTCATAGGTTGAGAGGAGAGGTATATCAAGCTCTTCTTCTCACTCTCCTTCGTTGGCGACGATCACGAACAAGGCATGTAGAAGAACTTACTTCTTGAATTTCAATGATACTGCAACCTGGTAACAAGACCTCGATGAAAGCTTTTAAGGCCTCTAAAGCCTCCTCCTCTTCTGTTCTCCAATTTGCAAACTCCTCACGCCATTCGTCCATGTTGTAGATTGCACATCTTCATTGATTGGGGACTGAAGGTCTGTGTAGCCCTCCTCAGTGGGGGCAACAAAATGATAGCGGGAAAAAGAGCAGTGCAATTGGGTGGCCTCTGTACTCATGCACACTCCACAAACCACGCCTCATGCAAACGAGCAAAGAACAAAACAAAGGGGACACCACCCTAAATTAAGAGGTTTAGGGACCTCACACATAGTGCACATAGGCAAGTGAGACTTCTGGCATTATGATGGCATCAAAACATATGGCAAAACACATAGAAACGAAGCTTAGGGACCTTATGTAGCATATATATACACAAGACATCAGCTTAACAATACAATGGCATCTGATCATACATAACAAGGATATAGAGAAGCAACCCAAGGATGGCATAATCCCTTGTCAAAAACAATCAACCCAGCAAGTAGGTACGATCCTACTAGCAACACATCAATACCTTAGAGAATGATGGCGAGGATGGTGGCCATGGAGCATGAGAGAAGACTCCTTATTTAGGTTTTAGGGCTAGTAATGTAGCATACTAGAGGGAGAGAGAGAGAGGGAGAGAGAGAGAGGGAGAGAGAGAGAGGGAGAGAGAGTAGAGCTCCATCCATAGCTCCTCGTTGTGAGCAATGTCGTCATAGCTTCGTTGCTTGGTGAAGTGGGTGAAGTGTTGGTTTTGAGTGAGAGAAGACCTCCTTATATAGGTTTCTGAGAGGGTTTAGGATTAGGGATAAACATACTTAAATCCGTTGATTGGGGTTACTTTTTGCTTAGGGTGGTCAACAGATTGAGGTCACCTGATATGTCACCATCAAGATATTCTCTAAAGTGATGTGAGAGGGGAGGGTAAATGCTGATTTTTCTGATTGTGACACATGGGGATAAGGACTTGACCAGCATTTAAGAGCAGGTAAGGTGGCTGTTGAAACTGGAGGTTCTGCACATGTCAGGGGGGGACCTGCGGGGTGGGGGGGGGGGGGTGGCAGCTGGGTCCTCCTGAATATCAAATTCTCAAAAAATCCTCAACAATGGCTTCTTTGAAAAAATCAGCATGTCTCGTTTCAACTCAAAAGTATTTATCCCTGTTGACTCACCTTTACCATCAGATTTTCCCCTTTTCTCCTCCTGTAACTACATTGTTGATGCCCAATCACTGCTTCTAGTAACAGTGAACTGTTACCTATCAAATACTTATGGTGCAGTAAAAAATATTTACCATGGGTAAAAAAAGTTACTGTAGATAAAAAGTGATTTGTATTTACCATGTACGTGAAAAATATTTACTGTCGGTAAAAAAGTGAAAACAGAGTATGCTGTGCTGTGAGTCCACACGAACATCCTCGTGTAAATTTCACTAGAAATTCACACCTAGAATTGGCTATTCTGTAAGATATAGGTTGTAGGCATGCATAAGAGCTCGTTCCCACGTATCTTCTGTCCATGGCACTTTTTACTCTTTGGTGCTTGTGAAGTAGATTTTTCTTCTCTTTCGAGATCCCTTGGACTAGAGTATCCTCATCTCCCCAACAACTGATTGTGCCTTTATTGCATCTTCAGAAGGGGTCGTAAAAACCATGCATCACAAAGCAAGGGTTAACCATCTGGGACCTGGATTCTAGCTTTGTCTCTCCCGATTAGTGCCCTAACCTAGTCAGATTATCCTAAACTAATGTAGCTTGCACGTATAAAAGAACACTGAGAGGTCACTATCCGGGGGATGAGTAGCACTTGCAACATTTTGAGCAATACTCAAGCACTTGGGGGTGGAGGAGTTGAGAGTTAGCACTTGAGAAGAAAGCCATGCACACACACTGACTCTAAGGGTCGCCACTGTGACGAGACACGAGAATACAACAACTGAATAATAGAAATTTGCAAGTACACAGAGTAGATGCAGGAAATGAGAGATGTTTATTGAAATCAATTCTCGGGTACAAGAAGAGCGTAGCTCGTATCAACCTCCCGACCACCCCCAAGCTATCTCACGAGTCAATCTGTGCACAATTACCAATCGCACTCTCACTCTCACTCTGAATCTCACTTTCACTGTCAATCTCAATCACAAGGAGACATCACAGTAGAATAGCCTCCTTCTGCATAGGGGCTGTCTTCTTCACGCCAAAAAGTGGCTATTTTCGACCTTCTTCCAGTCTTTAGCAAAGCGGCCCAAAAATAGGTTCGAAAAGAGACGTCTTGCATTCAAACGCATAAAAACCACAAAACGCAACCCACACTCGCGAGTTAGGAAATTTAGAAACTTTCTTTTTCGAGCTCTCCGAAAGTCGTGACATGCAAAAAATCCATATCCTGCTCAGTTTGCTTGAAAATTTACCTACAAGTCAGCAATTTTCACAAAAGCAGCCTAAAACAGCATTTTCTCACTTTTTCTCTAATCTACGGGCTGAAATGGGCATGAAAACGAAGGAATCTGTAAAAACACAAAGAAGCAATATTTCTCCTCATGTTGAGGACTACAAGTGCTACATACAAAAATTTTCCAAATTTTGACCATAGCACCCTCAAAACTGGCCAAAATTTGAAACTTCACGAGAACCATTAGAATGAAGTCCTATACTATGGAAAAACGCTGGAATGAACAAACTTTACACCAGACAAAAAAATTTATCAAAACTTTGCAGAATAATTCCTATTACAGCCACACACAAGAATAGAATCTTCGTACATATGGAATTCTCCCTAGAGAATGCACTATAGTCTCTCTCTCTCTCTCTCTCACTCTCACTCACTCTATCTCTCTGTATCACCACGATAGCCATCTCACCAAAGGCTTATAAGATTTCTATAAATACCACTTGAATCAAGATTTCCCTCATCTCCCAAGGGGTTTTCATCATCTACGTCTCTCTCTCTCTCTCTCTCTCTCTCTCTCTCTCTCTCTCTCTCTACGCCGTGCAATGTTTGTGCTATTTTAAATCACCGCTATCTGCATCCTAGCCACTTAAAGCTAGGTGGTGCTCCGTGTTCACTTCCTGTGACGAGCTCGTCGTGCACAGTCCTACCGTAGAGGCCATCGGGATCCGTTTTGGAATTTGTGCCTGTCATTTGGTGCCCCCACTGAGGAGGGCTTCTGGGAAACCTCTAGTTTACAATGTTGAAAGTGATGCATGGCATCGACCATGGACGAATGGCTATGGGAATTCTCTAATCGGAGAACAGAAGAGGAGGAGCTTGAAGAACCATTGATCTCCTTCATCGAAGTGCTTCTACCAGAACACATTGTCGTAAACATCCAGGAGGTAAGTTCTCCATCTCACATCTCTTGCTCTAACCGCAAACCAAGAACCACCCAAGGTAGGACTGTAGGCTGCTCTCATTGTCATCGCCCACCGCACTCTATCAATGAGTGCCGTCAACAAAGGTAAACAAGAAGCGGAAATCCTCTACATTGACGTCCACCACAAAGAGGTCATCCATATCAAGAAAGGAAAAAGGTTGATGAGGCCTCTCTTCCCCAAAAGAAATTTGCAAGTAAAGGTATAGCCTTTGCTCCTAAGTGGCCAAAAGGGGCTGCTTGTGCCAAAGGAAAGGAAGGGCTAGGCTAGTGCTGAATCACATGACCCCCAAGGAAGAAGAAATACATGGCCACACTAGTGTCTGGAAGCAGAATCGTGCCTAGGCTGCCAAAAAGAAGGCCATGTGAAGCAAAGTGCGGAAGATCGCCAATCGATTCGCATGGTGCATGCGAGTGCTGCCAGTCCACTTTCACAACCCCAAAGATGAGATGGTAAGAAGGTTCCTATGCCCTAAAGAGGAGTGGTTTGGCTACTATTCTCGCTGTTTTGGAGGATGGATAGAGAGCCTTTCTCCTCTCCCCGTACAACTCATCCTAAAGAAACTGTCTACCACAGATGAAACCCAGTGGACCGGAGATGAGTTACAACTAAATGGTGTGGAGTTCATGCAACAAGCCGCCTACAGTAATCACTTGCAATTGCTACTAGCTAAAAGGCTAGGAGTGGTCAAACACGTCGCATCACTCCATACGTGCTAACTGACAAAGGGAAGGTGGAACCTATGAAGGGCGATGACCTCCTGTGGATGTGCTGACTTGTCAACACCGACATGCTAAGGGTGTAATTATGTGTTGTACACTCTCTAGATCATGGATAACAGACAAACCGCTTTTCCATTTTGGTTTGTACAACACATGCACGTAAATATATATGTAGATAGAAAAATCTGTTATCAATAGAAGATTGTGTATCTGTTTGGTGCTGTGGTGCTAGGATAGATCCTTGCCTCCCCAACCCTATTATTCTCCCCATGTTGGATTACCATCACTCTTTCAATGTTTCCATTTTCATCCTGTTCTGATCTATCCACCCAACCCTGTCAGAAAGCCGCTATAAGCCGCTGAGTCATTTGTTTTAAAAAAAAAAGGTTTGTAATTTCTTGCTCATTGATTTATCACCATGGAAAGTGTCTATTTTCCCACATTCAATGGAAAAAAGGGAGAAGACATCACCATTGATTTTTTGGATGACTTTGACATCGCTTGTGTGGTTTCCAACAAGGATGTTGATGCCTCATAGCTACAAATCTTTCCTCTATTGATGAAAGAAGAGGCCAAGTCTTGGTACAATGCTTTGCCCCAAGCTACCAAGAATGCATGGGATGTACTACATGTTGCCTTTGTGAAGAGGTTTGGTGGAGGCACAACCTCAGAAAAGTTATGGCAGCTGTTGACAGAGTTAAAGAAGGGAAGTCTGCTAGAGTATGCCACTTGCGAATCCAAGTTTGTGGATTTGTGGGAGCGATGGGTTGCCTCATTGGAGGAAGGTGAATGAGTGCCTAATTTCTTGAAGAAGGACAGTTCCATTGCTGGCCTGTGGTTGTCGCTTAAAGACAAGGTGAAGGAAAGATTCGTTGCAACATATGAGTTGGCAGTGGAAGTAGGCTGCCTTAAAGACAAGAAGTTAAACATGCAAGCAGGATTCAACAAGTCAGAGGAATTGAGCTCACTCTGACTAACCCTAGTGACTGCAACACAGCCACTCAGAGAACCCAACCACAAGAGGCATCAAAAGAGCAGCAAGACCTGTTGAGTCGCATCACTACTCATCTTGAAAGTCTATTCATGCATTTGTTGCAACAAGGGCATACACAAAACTACAATCAAGAGCAAGGGAGAGGACGACAAAGGAAAAACCAAGAATACCACTGCTACGATTGCAAGGAGGATGGCCATGGCATGTACTACTGTCCTCATTCAAGAAGGCAAAACTTCAATAGAGTAGGAAGACAAAATCAGATCTCTTTACCAAGGGCAAGAACACCACCACCACCACAACCTCTCATTCCACCGCTACCTCCACCACCTGTTGGAAACCAAGCAATGGTGTCATTAGCCTAGAAGCTAAAGGGAAGGCAAAGGAAGAAGAGCCGGTCAAAGAGAATAACAAAGGGGAGAGAAAAGTAGAGGAAGTGGATGACATGGGAGTGAAGCGTACCAGACACGAAGAAGCCTGTCAAAGGGAGGAGAAGATGAAATGAAAAGGCGAGTCTAGCAAGCAGGCATCTAAGCCACGGTCGAAGATCGACATCGTGGATTTTTCACTGGTTGAGTATGCTAAACCATATGACCTAGTTGAAGATGTATTAATGCAGGGTCCCAAGATAACCTGGCCCCAATTACTCCATCTTGCACCAAGGATGAGGAGACAATGGACGAAGATGGTAAGTACTAGAAATTCAAGACCAAGGATAGTTGGGGCTATCTCTGGGAAGAATCTTGACAACATTCTACCTATCATGGATGCCCACATCAAGGGGTAGCGTATCTCAAATGTCTACATAGATGGTGGCGCATAGATATGCATCATGAGTGAGAAAATCATGCAGCATCTAGGCCTAGAGGTAAGTAGGCCGGCACCCTACCGAGCTAAAATGGCAAATAATGTCAAAGTGAAGTGCGTATGAATTGTGAATGCCTTCAAGGTGGAGGCATTTAACACAGAAGTGGAGGGAGACATTTTTGTCATGCCACACAAAGGGGAGGGCTACCCTATCATTCTTGGAAGACCATGGCTCATGGCTATGGAGGCTAAGCAAGATTGGAGTACCAGAAGGATCCAGATGAAGGATACTAAAGAAAAATCCATATTCTACAACATGAAGACTGGGAAGCAGTGCAACATGATCTTGGAGGCATTGGAAGATGAATTTACCAGTGACTCTTTGACCACCTCGGGAGAATCGATGAAAACAACTGAATAGAGCGACAGTAGCATCAAAGTGATGGGAGTCATCCTGAGAGACCCAAAGACATTGACACAATGAGAAACACCACCGGAGAACCAAGAGGGACCATCAGGTACGCGCAACCCTTGGTGGATGCAAGTAAGTTACATTGGATGCTCTCTAGTGAGCTAACTAGTGAAGAGAGAGAAGAATATATCTCTATGCTAGGTAACTTCACCAAACTGTTCATTGATGGTTATGACAAGATCACATGCATCACACTAGTACAGCACCGCATAAGGCTTAAGGAAGGAAGTAAGCCTATAGTACAAAAGCTCAGAAGGCTTGGGGTAATTCAACAAGAGGCATTGCTCAAAGAGGTAAGGAGTTTTCTATAGGCAGGTTTCATTTACCCCGTCAAAGACTCAAAGTGGGTCTCTCTAGTGGTAGTCACACCAAAGAAGAACGGTAAGTGGAGGGTTTGTGTAGACTACAAACCTCTTAATGCAGCAACAAAGAGGGATCCTTTTCCCCTTCCACTCCAAGACAAGATTTTCAACAAGGTAGCAAGTCATGAGCACTACACAATATGTGATGGGTACTCAGGCTACTTTCAGATTAGCATTACAGAAGAAGACCAAAAAAAGACAACGTTCATAACACCATGGGGATGTTTCGCTTACAGGGTGATGCCTTTTGGCCTCACCAACGCTCCAGTCACATTCCAATGCTATGTAGCTTTTGTCTTCTAGCCAAACGTTGATAAGTAAATATGAGTTTTCATAGATAATTTTTGCATCTACAGTTCTCACTCCCTCCACTTGAGCAAGTTCTATGATTGCCTGGCTAGGCTACAAACTTTGGGTGGCCAGCTTAATGTAGATAAGTGTCACATTGGTGAAAGCAAGGTCACTCTTCTCGGCCATGTAATTTCAAAAAAAGGAATTGAGGCTGACCCTAGCAAGGTTCAAGGTTTATTATCTTTGTCATCACCCACCACATCTAAGCAATTGGTCTCTTTCCTTCATAAGGTAAGTTATTTGAGCAGTCCTAGCTACACTTCCCACCACTGCACCCCCTAGATGGGACGATCCATTTTATGTTAACCTCATTGTAGAGAGTGATACACTTGGAGCTGTACTAATTCATAAGGAACCCAAAACCTCTTTCATGTGTCCTATCTACTTTTCTAGTCGTGTCATGACCCCATCAAAATAAGGATTCACCACACGATAGAGCACATGGTGTTTGCATGTATGTTTGCCACTACAAAGTTCCTCTCCTATCTATTGCCTAGACCCTTTGTAATTCTGACAATGGAAGAGGTCTTTCCATACGTGATGCAACACATGGATGTCTCATCTAGAATCTCTAAGTGTCTTGTTAGATTACAAGAGTTTGATTACGCTATGCAAGTGGAGAGCTCCACCAGGGCTAGTCTAGCAAGTATTCTTACTCATCATGACTATGAAAAGAAGCTAATGGTCAACAAAAAAGGTAAATAAGTGACACCAATGGTAGAAATTCAGAAGCTAGAAAGAGCCCATTCTCTGTTCTTTGATGGAGCTTACAAAAGAACAATGGATCAAGTTGCAACTGGCATCATCATTTTCAATGAGAAAAAGGACAAGGTGTTCTGTATTGGGTAGTTACTACACTCCCACTCCAACAATGAAGCGGAGACGCAAGCCCTAGTTCTTGGATTAGAACAATATGTTTTGCAAAGGGTTCAACACCTAAATGTGTTTGGTGATGCCATGCTTTTGATAAAACAGATAAATGGCACTTGGATCTATAAAAATTAGGTTTTTCTTGACCAATTAAGACAAGTTAAGGATCTTTTAAGAAAGTTTGAAGTAGTGCAGTTATTTCATGTCCTTAGGGAAAAAAATCAAGAAGCAAATGCTATAGCCAAGGAAAGAACACAAGATGTTCCCATAGGAGCAATCGAACTAAATCTACCTCTCTTTCAGGGTAGCGATGCTATGCCTGATATCATCAACTTTTTAGATAAAGGAGAATGTCCTGAAGGGTATACCAAGGGCTAGAAACAATGGCTTGTCCAAAAGGCAACAAGATACCGCCTTATAAACAACAACTTATATTGCTAGGGAAAATACCAAAATATTAGGTGTGTCAATCTCTAGTGAAATCACAAAGGTAATCTCAAGTTGCCATGATGGTGTTTGCGACAGCCACTTTTCTCTAGATATTACCAGTAGGAAGATTCTATAGGTAGTACTCTGTTGGCCTAGACTAAACAGGGATGTGCATCATTGGTGTAAAACATGGAGAGCTTGTCATATCGAGTGATCGAACACTAACCTATAAGCCACAGACTCCTCTCATCTCATATGGCCCATTTGAGAAGTGGGGAATAGATGAAATTAGTCCTTTACCAAGGGCCCAATCAGGTAAACTATACATTCTAGTTGGTGTAGACTACATGACCCGATGGGCAGAAGCAGCAGCCACCATACACATTACAGCCCAAGAAGTGGTGAAGTTCATATTTAAGCACATTTTTTCCATTTTGGCACACCTCTGGAGATAATATGTGATAGAGGGCCAGGTTTTAGAGGCAACTTGATGGGAGAACTGATGAAAAAGTTAGGCATTACCCACCGACACTCCACCCCATACTATCCATAGTGCAATGGTCTAGTGGAAAAGGTAAACGACATGATCTGTAAGATCATCACAAAGTGGGTGAATAACCACACAAGTGATTGGGATAAGCATCTCATGGCCGCTCTTTGGACCTACCGCATGACATTCCAAACATCACTAGGTTTCACCCCTTTTCATTTGGTATATGGAAAGGAGGCCATTGTACCCATTGAGGTATGGATAGCTAGCTTGCAAGTCATGGCTAGTCAATTAACAACACCCAGCTACCCATCTTTGCAAACACATCTTAGATCTAGAAAGGCTTAAGCTAGATAGGGAAGATGCAATCAACCACCATGCAACCCACGCAGAACGATGCCGACGCACATTCAATCAAAGGCTTAAGGACAAGGGTCTAAAGAAAGGAATGTTAGTATTGAGGTACAACAACAGATTTGACACCAGGAGAGATAAGAAGTTTCAGCCCAGATCAGAAGGGCCATTCATCATCTAAAAGTGATACGGAAATGGCAGCTATAAATTGATGGAAGCATATGGTCGAATTCACGCCCAGAATATACTTTCTCTCTCTTTCATTATACACACACACACACACTCTCCCTCCCTCTCTTTCCCTCATCCTCTCACTCACTCTCACCATCTCTCATACTCTCTCTCGTTCTCTGAGTGATTGACCAAGCCAGTAAAAAAATATATAAATAAATAATATCTCTTTTCTCTCGTTCGCATACACACACACTTACCGGCATGCCTTCACTCACACACACACACACACACATTCAAACAAGCACACGCATGTCATACGCACACACAAGAACAAAAAAACAAAGAAACTCAACATCGACGCCTAACACAACAACAAAAAGACGCCAAAATCACGTGATTGTGACCACGGTTCAAGGAATGATACCAAAGGCATGTCCCACCCGGTCCTGAAATTGGAAAATGTGATAGATCAATGCACCAGCAAAGCCCACCATTAATGGGAATCTCGCCCACAACGCATCTTTGCAGTAAACATCCGTAGGGTAATCTATTTTCCTATTTTCAAGCCAAAAATCTTGTATAAAAAACAATTGTATATTGTGACCTCTCTCTAGGTGATGGTCACAAAGGCCCACCTAGGAGATATCATTTTAAAGTTCTCATAGAACAAAGCAAGGGTCAACCATCTGGGACCCGGATCCTTGCTTTGTCTCTCTCGATTAGTGGCCTAACCCAATCACATTATCCTAAACTACTGTAGCATGTGCCTATAAAAGAACACTGAGAGGTCACTATCTGGGGGATGGGTAGCACTTGCAGCATTTCGGGAAACACTTGAGCACTTGGGGGTGGAGCACTTGAGAGTTAGCACTTGAGAAGGAAGCCATGTACACACACTGAGAGTTAGCACTTGAGAAGGAAGCCATGCACACACACTGACTCCAAGGGTCTCCACACACAAGAATAGAATCTCCGGCATATGGAATTCTCCCTAGAGAATGCATTATAGTCTCTCTCTCTCTCTCTCTCTCTCTCTCTCTCTCTCTCTCTCTCTCTCTCTCTCTCTCTCTCTCTCTCTCTCTCTCTCTCTCTCTCTCACCACGATCGCCATCTAGCCAAAGCAAAGATTTTTGTAAATACCGCTTGAATCATTATTTCCCTCACCTCTCGAGGGGTTTTCATTACCTACATCTTGGTCTCTCTCTCTCCCTCTCTCTCTCTCTCTCTGGTGTGAAATATTTGTGCTATTTTAAATCACCATTTTCTTCATCCTAGCCTCTCAAAGCTAGGTGGTGCTCCGTGTTCACTTCTCTTGACAAGCTCGACGTGCATGGTTTTTGTGCTTTGTGCCTGTCACTATCATCCTCTAGAATAACAAACACTCTCTGAGGAGGAGGGGAGATATTTGTGGAGAGAGAGATAGATTGACTGGGTTTGCATCATTTGTCCCTGTTGCCACATGGGTACCCTCCGTGAGAGTATCCAGCCACGGGGTGTCCTACAGCTCCGCTTCCATGCTAAGAAAGATACCAAAAAAAATACACATCAAGATTATTTGATTAATAATCAGTGTTCAGGGCTTGGTAACAAGCTATTTTTACTGTTAATGTATGCCAGATGCGGATTTAACACTAGTTTGGTACCAAAAAAGACACTTGAGTGTCCTTTTCTTGCAAATTTAAATAAAATGGTACATGAAATCTAGAGTGCATCTCAAGAAATGCTTTTGCAAACTTATAAAATGTTATTCAAAGTACTCATAGAAATTATAATCCCTCACTTTTTTATCATAACCTCAATAGTAACTACACTCATGAAAAGAACCTACACAAAAGAACATTCAATGTTTCATTAAAACTCGTACTCTAACCTAAGAAAAAATTAGGCAGGGTGCATGCAATAATCCGTGGTAACTACTTATATATGTGTTTGATATTTTTTTAGTTTTCATGTGAGAAAAAAATCCTTTGCGACTAGAATTAAATATAGAAAGTCCTGTGGGTCAAATATGCAATGTTCACAAATTCAATTAATGATCACAAAAAACATTTAAATTATCTAAATTTACAATTTCTTATGATGCATATATACTAGATCTATGACTCCATTGCATAAGGTAATAATTTTTAATGGTTATGCAAGCCACGTTTGGTGATTTATGGCATATCCAAAACAGTGCGCATGTTTAATTATGATTTTTTATTTATTAAATATAAGCCTTAAAATAAAGTCCACTTTTGGATTTTTTCATTCATCTCACTTATTTCTATACAAATACCTCATATGGACACAATTGAGAGATTTATATACACAGTTTCATTAGTTTTTCATAGCAATTTTGTTTTTGCAAGAAATTACGCCCTACAATTTTTTTGAAGTGAGCTTAAATTACAAGATGCCTATGAGCTTGAGCCCTTGAAAAATTCTTAGTTGATGGGCATTGACCTATAGATACATCATATACCTTAAGTTTTGTCCCATAACCTTGTCATATTTGAAAGACCAAAATTTTCCTCTTTGTCAGCATTTTCAAGATTTTGGTCTTTTGATTATAACAAAAATGTAGTCCCATAACTAGGTTATGAAGCTCTATTTCTTGCTATAATAATTTTAATCCTATCCATACACCTTGAAATCTATGAAAAATATTATTTTGATGAGATATTATGTTCAATTTATGAAAATTTTGTTAAAACTGCACTAGATTTCTATGTTTTTTTCATCTTAAAACTTATCATTATAATATTAATTTGTTATTAATTTTGGCAAAAGTAAAATTTGGCTATGTTCTTCACCTCATAGCTGACCTAAGATATGAACGTGACCCATTAATTACCTTTCTAGATTCACAAAATAATTATGACAAGTTACTAGAAAAACAGGACACTTTAGTGTCTCAGGACATTTGAGTGTCTGATTACAAAACTAGTGTTAAAGGGCCAACAGATGCCTTAATGATGCTAAAAAAGGACTATGCTTGAAGTGAGCACAGATGAGATTTTATGATCCAAAATTGGAGTGCTTGAAGTGCTCTACCGGCCTATCTTTATGGTTCATCGATGGAGCTACGGTGAAGAAGTTATGGAAGTTTGAAGTTTAAGTTGATGCAGATCCATACCGGATTGGGCAACTATAGCTGAGGAGACAAAAATGACAAAAATGAAATGAATGCATGGGCCTGAAGTGCTCACTTTGTGGAGCACATTGGTCTTTTCAGATGAGCGATCAAAGTTCCGGTTGCCAGTTTCGTACCAGTCCAGTCCACTCCGTCGGAGTGCCATCTGGGAGTTTTTGGCTCTAGACCGGGTTTTGAAATGCAATAGAGTTAGTGCTTGAGGAGAATCTTGTCCAAAATTTTATCTCCTGCAGGGCACTGATATCAGGGTATAATGCCATCAGCAGCACTATGATAGTCTACATGTACGCCAAATGTGGTGTACTTCTCATAAAACACAAAAAATGCTTGAAGAGCTTCGTGATCGGAATGTTGTCTCTTGGAATGCAATGATTGTGGGAAAATGCTAACACAACTATGGCCCGTTGGAGAGAATGTGGTGCTTGGTGATGCTTTAATCGATATGTACGCCAAATTTGATGCCTACTGCATTGCCTTGGTCGGCATCTACACCAATGCCCGCCCAATGAAGGAAGATACACTTCTTGGAAATGCCTTAGCTGATATGTATGCCAAATGGGGTGCCCTTTAAGGGCCACCCACCCAAGCTAAAGAGAATGGACACCTAAAGGCAACCAAAGGGCTGCCGGCGGCGCAAAATCAAAGGCAAGTCCGCCCATATTCACAAAGGGTGCCCGCCCATTAGAGGCCGCCCACTTGAAAAGGGAAGAAGGCCACCCGCCTTGAAAATAAAAGGGGGCTTTAGTGTAAAAGTAAAGAAAAAGGAGGAGGGCATGGCGAATAGCAGTGCGCTAGGCAGGGAGGATGAGGGAGACGGAATCGCGCTGGGCGCTGTGGTGCTCGGGAGAGCTCACCACAAAAATAAAACTTGCGTAGGATCTCCTCGCTGTAGAAACAAAACCTACGTAGGATCTCCTCCATGTTGGTTGGGATCCGGCCCTGCCACATCATAAGGGTTTTTTTCTTTGCCTCACTAGCAACGGAGCCATCCTTGCTAAGGGAGCGAGGAGCTATTAATAGGGAGCTAAGGTCATGCAAAGATGATTATTGATTGTGGAAAACGTGGAGAACGGAGGAGGGAGTTGTGAAGCATAGGGAGTTTGCACAAGGAGCGTTCTCTCTCTTTCTCGAGCTTGCACAAGGAGCGTTCTGTCTCTTTCTTGAGCTTGCACAAGGATGAGCTTTTTCTTTCTCTCTCTCTCTCTCTCTCTCTCTCTCTCTCTCTCTCTCTCTCTCTCTCTCTCTCTCTCTCTCGTTCTTCAACCAAAACGAGGAGAGGAGAGGTGTGGGGAGAGCTGTTAAGCATAAGGAGAAAGCTATCGTCTCTCTCTCAATCCCCAATCAAAGCAAGTAGTCTAGTTCGGCTATCAAAGCAAGAAGATGAGGCGAGCTTGCTCTTTCTCTCACTCGTCCTCAGCTAGCAAAACAAAGGAAAATTCCCTTCCTCTTGTTCTTGGCAAGGCAAAGAAGACAATCAAGGAGAGACTGGGATAAAAGGTAAAAAGAACCAGAATTACAAACACGGGGATTTTTTCTTTTGTGAAAAATCGACATGTTTATTTTTATGTTTATCGATACCGATCACCGATGGACATCTTCATTCATTGTAAGCTAAACTAATTTGGCCTAGGTTTTGTAAACGGTAGGTGGAGTTAAATAAGTTGACGGTGCTGTTAACAACACCGCCTTGGCTAATGTGCATCGGATTTTGTCGGCATCATAAAAATCAATTAATTTTACATCTTGATCCTATTTCGAAGAGGTTGCTTGATAATTTTTTGGTGTAGTGCATCTTTTCTTCCTCTCTTCTCCCACAGCAAGCAGTGCGACGCTGACCCGACCGACTCACTTTTCGAGCACATATCCCCCAACACCTGGTAAACCCGACATGAACCCGAGCCGGGGTGGGAAGAAAGTTGAAGCCTATGTCTACATGACAAGAGGTAGCCATGCAACAGATGTAATGCAGCAGTTTGCAGCATACATGCAACAACAACAGGCTACCCAGCAACAACATGATATGAAAGAGCGGATTTGTAAAGCTTGACCAGGTGTTACAAAGGAGTTGCAGCAGTTTGAAGGCCGAGATATTTCAAAAAAATTTAATTTTTATGAGAAATCTATGGAAGATAATGGAATTGAAGAACAAGATTTAGTAGAAGGATTTCATCTGATTGCAGTGTCGGAACTTAGTACAGAACTCACAGGACTTTAAGAAGGTGTTGCAAGAGGAATATTTTCTGGAAGATTCTCAGAGGGTGACCAGACGGAGTTTTATGAAGTGGGTCCATAAGAAGGGTAAAAATTTATCTGCACGAGAACTGTTACGAGAGTTGTAAAAGAAGTCTGATCAGCTGCTGTCATCAGCAGAACAACGTTCTTTGAAGGATAGAAGGTGGAAATGTTTATTCAAGCTGCTAATCCACGACTTCAAAAGAACTTGGTGCAATTATTGGAGGACCCAAGAGGAGAAATGGGATTGACATTAGATTGGAAAATAGTCTCTGAAGCGGTGAATATGATTGCAAAACGACAGAACTGATTTGACAAGCAGATCCTGATCGAGGTAATAGATGATGTTGAAGAAGAGATTAAAGAGAAATCACCCTTGACAGTACCCAAGGTGGAGAGGCGTGTTCTTGAAGATCTGGTTAAATTTATTCAAGAGATGAATTTAAATCTCAAAACTGTTAAATTTGAAGGGTTAGCTGCAAAAGCATCTACTTCTGAACCTAAGCAACAACAGCTACCACGTAAAAGTTGGGATAGTCGATGCATGTGGTGCAATAGTGAAGACCATAGGTGTGTGAAAGAGTACAATGAGTTTGATGAAGCTTACAAGAAGAATGTGGTTTTTTGAAAAGACAGGAAGATTCATCTGAGGGCAACAGGAGAGATGCTCCGCTTAAAATTTGGTAGGGGCGATATGAAGAAGCTAGTGGAAGAAATACAACATAATGTTGCTCTTGTGGAAGCAGCTACATATGGGCTACAGGTTTGTGGTAAGGGATGTGATGAAGGTACAGGTGCAAAGGGCCAGTTGTGGCCATATGCTTTAAAAACAGCATAAGTAGGTAAGGTAATATATGGGAAGTTACGCTAGGTAGGGAATTCAATTTGGGAAACTACTAGGTGGACCAATCTAGTAGATTCTCTTTCAATGTATTCATATATTGCTAAATCTCAAGCCAATGAACCTATGGTGGAAGAGAAGCCGAAAAGGGATGAAGAGGTTACTGGGACGTCAAAAAGGCCAATGAGATCCATCAACAAGAAAGAAGACGGGCCTGCTCCTGAAGTGGTTATGAAGGAGGCTCCGAAGGACATAAAGCAAGGTAAGCCTAAAGGGCCCTCATATAAACTCAAATCTGATATTGAATTGGCTACAAATTTGAAGAAGGTTTTTGAAGAACGTATCTTGAATAGTAAAGTCGAGCTCACATTGGGGGATATTTTGGGAATTGCTAAGCATGAGTTCCATGAGGAGATCATTGACATTATAAAAAGTAAGTGACATATACAGAGTGAGAAAGAGCCAGATTCATCCAAGAGCCAAGTGGTTTGTCACATTGAAGAAAATTTGGATGATTATGAAGAATATTTACCAGATCTTGAAGAAGAAGAGTCAAAGCTTGTGGTGGTTTCAAACGTGATTGTACCCAAGGTAAGAAACATGCATTTTCATGATGGGGAAGATGAAGAAACTATACCTAAGAGTCACTTTTCATGGAATTATTGGGCAAGAGCAACAACAAAAACAATGGTAAATCTTGGAGACATTGAGGAGCCAATCTTAGCCCTTATAGACCATGGTTCACAAATCAATCTTATGGCAAAGAATTTGCAGCAGAAGGAGAAGTGGCCTATTGATGTGGATCACGGGTGGCGGATTCGAGCTGCCAACATGCTTTTTGGAGATCTTTATGGTGCATGTGCAAATGTTAAGGTAACTATTGGGGATGTTTGTGATGAGAATTTTTTTTTTATATAGGAGCATTCCTTTTAGCCACAACTTCTGGGACAGCCCTACATTACAGTTGTGCGGATGGAAACTAAGGTGCTAGTAGATGATGGCACGGCCTATGCCAGGGTTAGGAGCCGAGATGGTAAGAAAGCAATTCAATTTTTAACTGTATGTGTTGACCATTCCTGAAACAAAGACAGTTTACGTGATCGTCCAATGCCAAAGATACGCAAAGAGTTCAAAGAACAAAGATTTGCTCATGATTTTCTTGGGGTGCCACTATAAAGCGAGACTATGGTGTTACAAGTGAGGAGAAGTTCTTGCAAAGGGAAACTTTCTCTTCAAGAATTTTGGGATTGACATCTGAGGGTTCAATATCTTATAGAAAATTTAATAATTTACCTAAGTGGGAGAAACAATATGTTTCAAGTATTCAAAGTGAATGGCAAGGATGTGATGTGCTGGAACCAGATGATGTGATTTCAAGAATTTCCGAAGAGATTTCTTATGTTGACACCATGCCAGAGCTTGAGGATGTTAGGCATAACAGGTTAGAGAGTGGAATTGAAGTTGTTAAGGTGCACTCAATGGACATGTATGAAGAGATCGACATGTACGAGGCAGTTATGCATATTGAGGATGACTTGGGTAAATAAGTAGAAGCACAGGTAGAGATGAAGTACAAGACAGTTGAAAAGAAAGTGAGACATGTGGCTACACCTCTACCAAAAGGAAGTGATGGGGTGATTAAGAAAGCTTCGTGACAGCCTATGCTCAAAAATACTAAGAACATTGGGCATAAATTCAGTAAAGAGACATTGCAGCAGCTGAAGGTTGGAGAAGATTGTTTTTTCAACAAAGAGGAAATCAAGTGCTTTCAAGGTGCTCAAAAAACACCTTAAAGCTTTTTCTTTTGAGCCAAGTGAGATTGGGTGTGTGGATCCAAGTGTTGTTTCACCTATGGTTATATTCACTATTCCTCACATGCGATGGAGCTTATGTCCCATTCCAGTTCCTAAAGCTCACTTGCCAAAGCTTATTAATTTTCTTGATGAGAAGATACAAATGGGAATTTTGGATCCATTATGTGCACCATACTCTAATTGATGGTTCATTGTTCCAAAGAAAAATGGTACTTTAAGGTTCATACAGGATATACAGCCAGTTAACAAGGTTACAATCCGCATTGTGGGTACTGGTCCAATTGTGGATGAATTTGCTGAAGGCTTTGCAGGTAGGTCAATTTACTCTATGGGTGATCTTTACTCTGGATATGATCAATTTCAGTTAGCTTTGGAGAGCAAGGATCTTACTACGATGCGTACATCTCTCTGTTGGTAAGGATGTGCACTCTACCAATAGGGTGCTAATAATTCTGTAGCTCATATGATGAACGACATGAATAAGGTATTAAGGGACTTTATTCCCCATGTTACTATGCCTTTCATTGATGATCTACCAATTAAAGGCTATGAGGAAGGATGAAAAGATGAGGTAAAAGATCAGAGGGGGTGCCGACAGTTTGTTGCTCAACATATTGCTGACTCTAATGCTATTTTATCCAGGCTTGAAGAAGTTAATTTAACACTTTCAGGGCAAAAATCAACTTTTGGTGCTAAAGAGGTTCTAATTGTGGGACATATGTGTATTCCAGAAGGTAGAAGGCCAAGTCCAGCTAAAGTTGAATCTATTCAAAAGATGAAGGAAACATGCTCTTTGGTTACTGAAGTTCGTCGATTTCTGGGTGCATGTGTATTCCATCTTATCTGGATACCACATTTTGCTCATGTTGTAGAATTGCTTTATCAACTGTTGAGAAAAGGTAAAATATTTTTTTGGGAAGAAGTTCACACATAGGCTGGCAAGAAATTAAAGAAGATGCTTCTTGAGGCTCCGATCTTAAGGAAAGTCAACTACAAATGTGGAAGGCCATAAATTTTAACAATTGACAATAGCTCAACAGGTATTGGGTGGGCTATAGGTCAACATGATGAATAAGGGCATAGGTATGCGGTTCGATTTGGAGAAAAAGTGCTCAATGCTTGCCAGAGAGGCCACCCACAGGTTAAGAGAGAACTTTGGGGCGTTGCTACTGCTCTAAGGTCTGATAAAGAATACTTTATTGGAGCTTTAGTCATGGTAGAGACAGATTGCTTTCCAATGATAGGGATGCTTGCAAATTTCTCTACTATGGATGTTGCTATGTTGCGATGGATAGCCTATATTAAGTCTCTTAACACTGAATTTTGTCATATTGCAGGTAGAGATAATCCTGTTGGAGATATGTTATCAAGAGCTAGGTTTGAAGATGAAGAAGAGATACTGACCAGAAGCGATGATGTTGGCTTGAAGTTATATACATCTTCTTATCTACATGCAAATTGTGGTAATATTACTTATATTTTTGAGGTATTTTCTGATGAGTTCTATGATGGAGAATGGCTTTTGATCGGTCCCTACCTTAGCACTCTTACTAAGCATGAAGGGTGGACGGATCAAGAGTATAAAAAGAGTAGGAAGAAAGCTTACGGCTATTTTCTAAAGGATGGACATTTATGGAAGCAACCAAAACTCTCTAGAGGGGTACCGCAATGGGTTGTTTGTGATAAAGAAACTTAACAGCAGGTTATCAAAGAATTTCATAAGAGTTTATGGGCTAGACACAGAGGGTTCTAGGAAACTTCTGTAAAGATTAAGGATCGTTACTGGTGGAAAGGTATGTATAAAGATGTGGCTCAGTTTGTGGAGAAATGCGACCTATAAGTTATGTGAGCTTGATGGCACTGAGCTCAAGGTGTCTATTGCGGGAAAAAGAGTTAAGTTGTTTAAGCAACGAGAAGGTGAGATTAATATTGAAGATTTCAACACAGATCAACCTCTTGAAGATAGTGTTATGTATGCATCAGACGATGAGTCTGATGATGTTCTTGATGATGCTTCTTAAGTACAATTGGCACAGACTGGAGGCTGTGAATGTTCAGAGGGGGTGGATGTCATGCAGCTCCGTTTCCATGCTATGAAAGATACCAAAAAATTCACATCAAGATTATTTGAAGCTTACTTGATTAATGATCAGTGTTGAAGGCTTGGTAAGAAGTTGTTTTTATGGTTAATGTATGCCAGATGCGGCTTTAAAGGGCCAACGGATATCTTAATGATGCTAAAAAAGGAGTATTCTTGAAGTGAGCATCGATGGGAGTTTATGATCCAAAATTGTAGTGCTTGAAGTGGTCTTTCGGCCTGTCTTTACAGCTCGTCGATTGGAGCTACGGTGAAGAAGTTATGGCAGTTTGAAGTTTAAGTTGATGCAGAGCCGTACCAGATTGGGGAACTACAGCTGAGGGCACAAAATTGCAATGAATGCATGGGCCTGAAGTGCTCACTTTGTGGAGCACATGGATATTTTCAGATCAGCGATCGGAGTTTCGGTTGCCAAGTTATTGGTCGTTAAATATTTATCGGGGGCCAGTTCCGTACCAGTCAAGTCCGCTCGGTCGGAGTGCCATCTGGGAGCTTTTGTCTCTCGATCGCGTTTTGGAATGAAATAGAGTAAGTGCTTGAGAATAATCTTGTCCAAAATGTTATTTCCTCCAGGGCATTGATAGCAAGGTATACTGCCAATAGCAGTACTACGACAGTCTACATGTACGCCAAATGTGGTGTACTTCTCATAAAACACAAAAAGTGCTTAAAGAGCTTCATGATCCGAATGTGGTCTTTTGGAATGCACTGATTGCGGAAAAATTCTAACATGATTGTGGCATTTTGGAGAGAATGTGGTGCTTGGCGATGCTTTAATCAATATGTACGCCAAATTTGATGCCTACTGCATTACCTTGGTCGGCATGTACACCAATGCCCGCCCAATGTGGCCGCCCAATGAAAGGAGATATACTGCTTGGCAATGCCTTAGTTGATATGTATGTGAAATGGGGTGCCCTTTGAGGGCTACCCACCCAAGCTAAAGCGAATAGCCGCCTAAAGGCAACCAAAGGTCTATCGCCCGCCCAAAAGCAAAGGCAAGGCCACCCATATTCACAAAGTGTGCCCACCACTAGAGGCCGCCCACTTGAAAAGGGAAGAAGGGCCACCCGCTTTGAAAATAAAAGGGGGCTTTAGTGTAAAAGCAAATATAAAGGAGGAGGACATGGCGGATAGTAGCGCGTGGGCAGTGAGGATAAGGGAGATGGAATCGTGCTCGATGCTGTGGTGCTCGGGCGAGCATGCCACCGAAACAAAACCTACGTGGAATCTCCTCATAGAACTAATCGGCATTGCTTTCAGCAAATTCCGTGCTGGTTAAGATCCGGCTCTGCCACATCATAGGGGTGGTTTTTTTTTTTGCCTCCCTAGCAATGATGGAACTGTCATTGTTAAGGGAGGGAGGAGCTATTAATAGGGGGCTATAAATTGGGCTCTTTTAGGTCATGGAGAGGTGATTATTGATTGTGGAAAATGGAGGAGGGAGCTGTGAAGCATAGGGAGCTTGCACAAGGAGCATTCTCTCTTTTTCTCTAGCTTGCACAAGAAGGAGCTTGTTCTTTCTCTCTCTCGTTCTCCAACCAAAATGAGAAGAGGATATTTGTGGGGAGAGTTGTGAAGCATAAGGAGAAAGCTATCCTCTTTCTATCTCGATCCCCAATCAAAGCAAGGAGATAAGGTCGGCTATCAAAGCAAGAAGACGAGGCAAGCTTGTTCTTTCTCTCACTTTTCCTTGGCTAGCAAAATAAAGGGAGATTCCCTTCCTCTTGTTCTCGACAACGCAAAGAAGACAATCAAGGAGAGACTGGGATAAAAGGTAGAAAGAACCAGAATTAACAACACATGGAATTTTTTTTTTTGCAACAAATTGACATGTTTATTTTTATGTTCATCGACACCGATCACCAACAGACATTTTGATTCATTGCAGGCTAAACTAAATTGGCCTATGTTTTGTAAATGGAAGCTTGAACTCCTTAATTTGCAATTAATTAAGTTGATGGTGCTGTTAACAACACTACCTTGGCTAACGTGCGTCGAGTTTTTTTTGCATCATAAAAATCAATTAATTTAGCATTTTGATCTTGTTTCAAAGAGGTTGCTTGATAATTTTTCAGTGTAGTGTATCTCTTCTTCCTCTCTTCTTACATAGCTAGCAGCCCCCCGTGCTGACCCAGCTCACTTTTTGAGCACATATCCCCCGATAGCAGTATCCGCAAGTGGAGCAGACTCCTAGTATTTTGACATGTGTTGATCATCAATTTCAACATTCATGGCAAAAACGTGTTGTGCGAACAAAAGAGAAAACAATACCTTGGAGTGCACAAAGGCTCGTAGCCATAGTATGCACCACAAACGGTGACAATTAGCCATGCTAATTAGATTTGTAATCTTAATCGAAGATAAATTTTCCTTCAAAGAAAGTCGTTCTTGAATTGGGAAAGAATTGAATCGGAATCCGTTGGATTTGTGGTTGTCCCGCTAGAAGGCAGTTATAATTAGAATGTGATTCGATAAGATTCTCTTCGAACCCTTGCCCAATAGCAATGTTGGAAGAAGACAATTTGCCAATTATTTGCCCAAACTCGGTTTTCCAAAGCTCTGCAAATTTTGTGGCGATTATCGGATGTGCGAAGACGCACGACCTTGCCGTAATGTGGATGCCGCGGTTGTGTTTTGATGGTATGAGGTGCCCGTGTCTAAAATTATCTATGATACCAATGTAGAACTCAGAGGACACTGACAACGGATCCACCTCCTAGCCCAACCTATTATAAGAGAGCCCATGGCCCTTTGCCCTAACTAGATTCCATGTCCACACTTTCAGTCCACGGCCCTTGGCCTAAGTTCTTAACTCCCCTATGTCAGGCCCTGCTCTCTAGCCCTTGGCCTGATACAAGATAAGGTACCAAGATATAAATCTCCAATAACCTTTACTTGACAAGTCGTATCATCAAAAAGATAAACAACACGTTGAACTAGGAGTGAATGATAGTTATGGAGCCACTTAAAATAATATGTCATATTTTTTGTAACACTAGAATTGACAATAAAAAGTGATCCATCACATACATGAAGTATTCTGTCTAGAGAAACTAAACATAGGATGCAGCTTGTGTCTAGTACAATATTGTTGCAATGTTCAATAGCATATGCTCTATTACGATCTGTGTAAGATTAAATTTTATAGCACATATGAGTGAGATGATCAAATCGTACACAATATTCACAACAAGAAGAAGAAGAGTCTCTAGATAAACGTGGTTGTTTAGTGGTAATATTGTGTTCTTCATCATATTGACGTGTCTAACAATCATCTTCAGTATGGCCATTTTTGTTGTAGTAAGGCATTTCTTATTAGGAGATTTGAGATGCGAGAAAATATTACCGCGACGGCCACCTTTGCGGTTTCCTCATTGAAATAGACATGTTCCATCTATTGTGACTCAGTGTTCTCTTGTGAAATCATAGTTGTATCATCATCAGCATTACGTTGTTCTTGACGTTGAGAGTATTCAATTAAAGACATGCAGGCTTGGTCAAAATCAAGACCGTCTTTATTAGAGAGAAGAGTAACAATGCTATCATAACAAGAGTCCTTCACCGTATTAAGGAGAAGTGTAATCAATTGTTTTTGTGGAACAGGATCACCGCCAGCAGCAAGTTGATTAATAATAGATTTAAAACACTCAATATGTTCCGTCATGGTAGTACCTGCAACTTCATATTATAACTTGTTAGGAAACCCTCTCAAATAATGTATTTTTGTAACAGATTTCTTCTAAAAGTTTGCAATAATGTACTTCCATACGTCGTCAAAAGTAGGCAGTTCATACATATTAAGAAAAAGAAAATTAGTAAGAGCAGAAAGAATATATCTACAAGCTGCTTTATCATGCCAGTTTCCGGTCCGTATACACAGCATTCCAATCTTTAAATATAGGTCCTTCAGTGATAAGCACGTAGTCATGATCCGTATCAACATGCTAAGGCAGACAAACACGATTTCCAAGGACAACATCAGAGACTTCATTGCCTTCAAGAATTAACAACATCTTTGCTTTCTAGTCTGGAAATCCTTGGCCTTGGAAAGAAGGAACAAAACACTGGCCAAAAGGAAATCCGTTGACGAGAATAGTCATAGCCATATTTAATTGCGAGAAGACCTATAAGATAAGATCGTAAAATCTTCACATCATATATGGAGAAGGCTGCAATTGAGAATGAGAGAAATATGACGATATCAGGAGTTTCTTGGAGCAAGGGATTGTCAATATGTATATACACATGCATGGTGCATCGAATAAAGGATTTTCCATTCTTCAGAGCCAGCTGGTTACGTGGGGCCCACATCTGTACATGTAGGACAGGGTGTACATAGTGCATCGATTTTCATCATTACCAGTATCAATGTGTTTTTTCTATAATAATGAGGAGTTTCTAGCACGTAAAACTTCTCAAGGAAGCTATCCGCGCACCGACGACATGAGGTAAGTAGATGCGTCAGATGGAATCTCACTACAAGAGGATGTGTGCTCTTGTGACGCTGTTAGCGACGGAAATACACTGGGTTTTTATAACACCCGGTGTCACTAAAACCGTCGCTACGAGCGTTGCTATGAGCGTCTCTATATAGCCACGCTCATAGCGACGGTTATAGCGACGTTTACACAGAAGTCTATAGCGACGCTACAGAGCCATAAATAGCGACGGTTATAGCGACGCCCGAGAGAATATTTTTTTGGTGACAGGGCATTGAATGCTCTGCCACCCATCAACCATATTGTACTTGATTCACTTTTTTAAAAAAGTGCAAGGGTAGATAATAGACCCAAAATAGTCACCCACAAGACGCATTGTTTGCAAAATTGACAAGCGTAAAATTGACAATTGTACAAATCATAGGCAAAATGAATTGATTGGCAAATGTAATAATGACAATTGTACAACATCATAGGCATAAAGAATTAATTGGCAAAATGAAATGCGGTGACAAATGTAATAATATACATGGTTCAAAAAGACGTATAAAATCCGTCTCATGATACATAAGCTATGAGAAACCCTAAACTAATGCTATCTAGCTACGGCTAAACTGACTTCGTCTAGTCAGACGTCTCATCGCGTCCAAGCAGCGTATCTGTCGGATTCTACAAAAAAAGACAATAAGACAGCTTTCAGTAAGTATAAACATATAACGACATTTATAAAACAATACAAAAAATAGAAAAGAGTAAACCCTAATACTAACCATGCCGCCGCGAGAATTGAGAATGTCCATCAGGGCGTTTAAGCCCTTCCTGCCTGCGTACTCGCGCTCGTATGGTGTGGGATCACGTCCTGTCATCGACCACTGTCAAAACATACAAAGAATTCATTATGTTAGAATTAAAAAACTCATAAACCCTAAACTATGGAACATAAAGAGCAATGCGAAAACACTTACAAAATCGGCCTCAAATGATGCCCATCCACCGCTCCCCAAGTGGTGCGAGCTCCCTGCCTCTACTCGTGCTCTGGCTGCATCCTTTTGTTGCTTCCACTTGTTGGGATTCTCGCGCGCTGCTTTCTTCGCATTCTTCCAATCTTCTTTGGCCAGCCAATCTGGCCTGTTCCACCCATGCTTGATTGCTTTTTGCACTTCGGAACGCTTGTGTTTGCAGTATTTGCGCATTTGAATCTTCATCAGGTCTTCATTGAAGCGCTGATCCCGTGTTGGAACAGGAAACTCATCATGAAGTATGCTAATGACTCTGTTTTTTAAATCACTTGGTACTTCACTCCATTTGTTTAGTATGTAGTGTCTAAATAGCTCAGAGCAAAGACCACGCATGCGCGAGATCACCTTCTTGCCGTCATCATCCATGATGATGCCGCCGCTGAAGTCGACGGAGTTAGGCAAGCCCTCTGGCCGGTGACGCGTGAACCTGGGTGTCCCGGCAGGGGTCTCTAGCGGCGTGTCGATGGGGGTACGGACGTCAGGTGTCTCCACCGGCGTCTGGGTCCCGAAGCGAGGAGTGTCGATTGGGGTGGCTCCTTGCGGAGTAGGTAGAGGTGTGTAGCTGCTAGGAACAGTCAGCCGCGCAAAACCTGGCGTAGATGGCGATGCTGTGGCTGGTGTGGGGGCGGGCAAAGAAGGGGAGGGTAAAGAGCCTCGTCGAACACGAGGCGGTGTGGAGGCATCGGCGGCGGAATCCCCACAACAACCACCACCGCCACCACAAGAGCGCAGGTGTCTAGACGAGTGTGAAGATCGTCTCGTCGACACTGAAGCTTCGGAGCACGCCGAATGCTCCGAAATAGAGGGAGATGCGGATGGAGTAGGAACGCGCGATGATGCGCCAGAGCGATGACGCTCCACGTACCACTGTCTCTGCTCCGGTGACAAAGAAGAAAGAAACTCCTCATCATCCATATCTGCATTAAACACACGAATATTTAAACTTAATATTGAATGAATAGAGTAGACAATGACGCAAAGACCATTAAATACAATGACGTAATGACGCATATAAATACAATGACGCAATGAATTGAGTGATAGAAGAGGCAAGTCGAAAACTTAGAATTTTCAATCAAAAGATGTGAGTGCGAGTAGAAAAGAGCGTTATACACCATGGAAGGTACTTAGAGAGCCAGAGCTTTTACAACACGGAGCAAAATTGTTCAAAAAGAATATTTGTGGCTTTAAGAGATCTCTCTCTCATCCTCGCATAACTCAGCATAACTTCCTATATCTATATAGAGCTCTCCGTTTAAACACATATCCTCTGTTTCATTTTGTAGCTCCTCTGCATGTAGAGTAGTAGCATCTTGATGCTCGTCTGGCACCACCGCAGCGGCTTCTGATTGAGCATCTTCTCTGATCTCCTCCATTGATGCCGTTGTGATTGGCACATGGTAGCCTTCATACGTCCTTGCACTACGAGGGGCTACCTCTATGACGTACCACCAGTTTGATGTAGAATTTGTAGGATGAAATATTACCTGCCAAAGCCACATAACTTACATGAGAGCTTTCAAGCACATAACTTGTAAAAGGGGGATGTTAACTATATACATACTTACTTGTTCACAATGCTCTGGTAGTACGAAAGTGTCTCTTAGGTCAGTCCATTTCTTAGTAGAATCCACCTCAAGAAAACCAGACTCTCCTCTACGCACAGTAGCGTTGCGACCCTCCATGATTATCTTGAACCATTGCACGTCGAACAAGTCGACAAAAAATCCTCTGTAATCGATCCTCAAAATCTCTTGCAGCGTGCTGAAGTAAGTGAGTTCCGCCACCACAGGATCTGCATCAGAGGAACGTCGTCGACTAGACTGTTCAAATTTTTCCATGATTCCACAATCTTGAGTAAAACGCTTTTTGTCGATCTATTCCACCCTAAAATGTCGACCTTTACACCATGCTGATGTGTATGACTTATACTACAATGAACAAAGATTATTAGTGGCCGTTCAAATGTTTAGAAATAAAGTCACTAGCATGTCATACATTGCAAACTTACCTTGGTCGCGCAACCCTGAGAGTACTCCCACTCTTCCTCAGTCACTTTGTCACCGCATTGTTGTGCGCTTTTCAATTGGTTGTGCAACCATCTTAAGCTCATGAAGGTTGGTAGGCTCTCCAGACCCGTCGGATAGTGCATCGGTGGTCGTCTTCCCCGTCTCCACTTGATTCGTGCCCTTTGTCGCTCTTGCTTTGCATCCTCATATAGTGAAATCCACTTTTGCATCACTGGATTGTGAAGCATGCAAAATCGGTTGATTTTAGCCTCTAGATCTTCCGTCATCTTCTTCTCAACACCGAGATTGCACATGACAATCCCAGATATGCGCTCATCATCTATGGTTCGCCATAGCGTGTCCCGGGCTTTATCAAATCCGCCTAGCCACTCTCCAATGTACACTACGGACTCTGATACCAACCAACCTTCTGCCATGCTACCCTCCGGACGTGCCTTTTGACACACATATCCCTTAAGCGTTTTCATGAAACGTTATAAGAAGAACATCCATATGGAATGAACTCTGCCAGCTATTTCCACCTCATCAACTATGTGAACAAGAAGATGTACCTGAATGGTTAGCATGGTAGTAGGAAAATGTTTCTCAAACATGCACACAAGCTCCGCAGCATTTAGTTTGGCGAATGGTATGGAGTCTACGTTGATCTCCTTTTGTGAGATCCATTGCACCAGCTTTGCAAGTTTGGAGATTGTGTTACGGATGTCGAGAGACAAACATCCCTCAATGGCAACCGGTAAAATAAACTGTAAAGTATGTGCAGCAATGATATTAAAGTCCACATTTTATGCAATGATATTAAAGTCCACTATGAACGTACCTGACACATTTTATGCCAATCGTGTGACTTCAAACCGGTAAGCTTTCCGTCTTTAGTAAAACACGTTCGGACGAGTGCATTACGCCAGTGGGGGTCCGCAAAGATCGAATGGTCTCTTTTACTTTGCGTTCTTGGGCTCCTGTGAAAATCCATGGTGCTTTAGGGAGTTTTATCGATCCATCGGAAGCTGTTTGCGGCCAATATTGCTCCATACGATCCACATTTCTAAGGTCAACTCTCGCTCCCAAAGTATCTTTCTTGCCGGTCAGATGGTCCCATAGTAGATTACCCACATTCTTGAATATGTGCATTGGATCGAGCAAGTGATTGATCATGAGTCGGGGCCAGTATGGTAACTCGTACCATAGAGATAGTCTCTTCATCCCTGGAGGCAATCCGTCATCGCACATCTCCTTCTGCTCTAACCATGCTTGTGTAGACATTCTTGGTGGCTCTCTTTCCAAAAAGCCATCGCGTAACACATGATTCTCTGCAAGATACGCTTGATGACCTTCGTAAATTTGCTTCTTCAGTGAGGGTGCCCTACGTGCATTCAGTCTAGGTCCACATGTGACACATGCTCTGAATCCGCTTGTTTGAAGCCCTGCATGTATACACATGATAATAGATCAACTATGGGAAAAAACAAGATTTACAGTGTCTGAGTGAGCAGTGTCAATAGATCACCTGAGCATTCTGTTAGCCCGGGATAGTCATGCATGGTCCAGATTAGAATGCCTCTGATCAAAGCATTCCGTCGTCCCGTGTGTCGGCTCATATCCACCACCTCTATGGCAATCCACAATTGTTGTCGCTCTTCCAATAGTGGACGAAGATACACATCCATATTCTCCACATTATATCGCCCTGGCACAATCAAGCTTAGCCATAGGTGCCCCTTCTTCGTAGTCAACCACGGGGGAATGTTGTAGTTGACGATGACAACGGGCCATACACTGTAAGATGTTGATCTTTGACCAAATGGATTTACGCCATCCATAGCCAGGCCTAAGCGCAAATTTCAAGCTTCCCTGGCAAAATCTGACCATGTTCCATCTATATGTTTCAAGGCTGCGCAATCTGCAGGAATTCGTAGCACACCATCCAAAGATTTATTCTCCTCATGCCATGATGCTAGGGCGGCCATGGACTTACATTCGAAGAAATGCTTGATGTGAGGAAGAAGAGGAAAATGTCGCAAAACCTTTTGTGGAATTTTTGTCCCATGGAGATCTACTCGATATCTTTCGGAATCACATTTCGGACACTTCTCCATGTCTATGTATTCCCCTCTGAAAAGAATGCAGTCATTAGGACAAGCGTGGATAGAATTGTAATCCATCCCAAAGTTTCGCAAAATCTTTCTTGCATCATCACGGGAATCTGGCATCACATTGTCAGCTGGTAGTACATGCTATTTAAGCAATCTACACAACATAAAAATACGATACAGTCGTGTAAAAATCTATCAGATCATTATACATTTAGAGTTTTATTAAAGTAAACTAATTGTAATAGATCACCTGAAAAGTATTGTGACGCTAGTGTCACTCCATCCAAACTTTGCCTGCATGTTGAGAAGAACCAGGAGTGCTTTCAATCTAGACATACGTGCTCCATTATACAATGGCGTATCGGCTTCACTTTTCATATCATCATAGATAAGCCTTTCTGAATCCATGATCGTCTCGATCATTTCATCAATCTCGGGCTCAAACATTGCCTCATTGGGAATGTGCTCTGCATGATCATCCCCCGAGCTGTCAGAGGCTACATCTTGTGGCCTCACATATGTTGCTTGACCAAAGCGCCTGCGAACACGTCTATTGGGTTGCAAGATTGCTGCTTGTTGGCCAGCGTCAGAGTCCGACGATTTATAATTGGCAACAACTCGATCTATAATAGATGGATCGAACTCTCCAAATTCGTGAACGTGCTGCAAAGAAACACGTCTTGTCCGTCGCACAGCATGCTTGCATTGATTACAAGGACATAAGACCCTCGTTGAGAGATAGGTGTTTCGGTTGGACGGTCCCACATCCTCGTCACTACTCATAATGAGGATAAAAATCTTATAACCTGGACAACAAATTTAATATTCTATTGGAATTCTTCGTCTTATCTCTCTCTCTCTCTCTCTCTCTCTCTTTACCTCACATTCTCTAGTCATGTCCAATCCCCGCACACCTCGGTCTAGAGGTGCACGGAGATCAGAACCACCGGGTTATAATCTCGTCTTTATTGGTCAATACCTATATTTGTGGGTACAAGAAATCTACAGACCCACGTCTACATGATACTGCATGTAGTGGACAAAACCCCTTTGCCTCTTCTCTAGCTACATAATATGGATACAAGGAAACGATTGGAGGATCTCTATGAAGATGAGGATGAGTCTAGTGATGAAGACTATTCCACAGTGTCTGACGAGGATAGTGATAGTACTACCAGTAGTGATGAGGATGCTGATGTTGTATTTCTTTTGATGGATAAACAAATCGAGGAGTCTGGTTTAGGAGTCTGATAAACAAAGGTGAAACTGGAGGGCCTTATGAAGTGATTGAAGGGCTGATGCAAACCAAGGTTGAATCATCAAAGAAGCAAGAATTGATGACACAAATGATCAATGGAGACCTCTCAACTATGGAGAAGAAGATATATTTGTACATGCAGGTCTATGCCAAAGTAATTGATGGTTTTCCTGATGTTAGGTTGATAGATGGCATGTCTACAGGTTTTCCTTGGGAACCAGGTGAAAGTTTGATTAAGCTTTTGATGCAGGGAATGCAAAGTGTTTTTGTATGGGATCCAGGTGAAATGAGCATCTCTTTTTGCTGTTGCTGATCATGAATGATCTAGCAGGCTAGGGGATAGGCAAATTATGTCAGGAGTATTTTGGAGGAAGGGATTGTGCATATGCCTATACGCATGCATGGTGCATAGAATAAAGGATTGCCCATTCTTCAGAGCCAGGTGCACTACAAGAGGTTGTGTGCTCTTGTGACGCTGTTAGCGACGGAAATACACTGGGTTTTTATAACCCCCGACGTCGCTAAAACCGTCGCTAATATCGTCGCTACGAGAGCATCGCTATAGGCGTCGCTAAAAGCGTCACTATATAGAGACGCTCATAGCGACGGTCATAGCGACGGTTATAGCAACGTTTACACAGAAGTCTATAGCGACGCTCATAGCGATGCTACAGAGCCATAAATAGCGACGGTTATAGCGACGCCCGAGAGAATATTTTTTTGGTGACAGGGCATTGAATGCTCTCCCACCCATCAACCATATTGTACTTGATTCACTTTTTTAAAAAAGTGCAAGGGTAGATAATAGACCCAAAATAGTCACCCACAAGACGCATTGTTTACAAAATTGACAAGCGTAAAATTGACAATTGTACACATCATAGGCAAAATGAATTGATTGGCAAATGTAATAATGACAATTGTACAACATCATAGGCATAAAGAATTTATTGGCAAAATGAACTGCGGTGACAAATGTAATAATATACATGGTTCAAAAAGACGTATAAAATCCGTCTCATGATACATAAGCTATGAGAAACCCTAAACTAATGCTATCTAGCTACGGCTAAACTGACTTCGTCTAGTTAGACGTCTCATCGCGTCCAAGCAGCGTATCTGTCGGATTCTGCAAAAAAAGACAATAAGACAGCTTTCAGTAAGTATAAACATATAACGACATTTATAAAACAATACAAAAAATAGAAAAGAGTAAACCCTAATACTAACCATGCCGCCGCGAGAATTGAGAATGTCCATCAGGGCGTTTAAGCCCTTCCTGCTTGCGTACTCGCGCTCGTCTGGTGTGGGATCACGTCCTGTCATCGACCACTGTCAAAACATACAAAGAATTCATTATGTTAGAATTAAAAAACTCATAAACCCTAAACTATGGAACATAAAGAGCAATGCGAAAACACTTACAAAATCGGCCTCAAATGATGCCCATCCACCGCTCCCCAAGTGGTGCGAGCTCCCTGCCTCTACTCGTGCTCTGGCTGCATCCTTTTGTTGCTTCCACTTGTCGGGATTCTCGCGCGCTGCTCTCTTCGCATTCTTCCAATCTTCTTTGGCCAGCCAATCTGGCCTGTTCCACCCATGCTTGATTGCTTTTTGCACTTCGGAACGCTTGTGTTTGCAGTATTCGCGCATTTGAATCTTTATCAGGTCGTCATTGAAGCGCTGATCCCGTGTTGGAACAGGAAACTCATCATGAAGTATGCTAATGACTCTGTTTTTTAAATCACTTGGTACTTCACTCCATTTGTTTAGTATGTAGTGTCTAAACAGCTCAGAGAAAAGACCACGCATGCGCGAGATCACCTTCTTGCCGTCATCATCCATGATGATGCCGCCGCTGAAGTCGACGGAGTAAGGCAAGCCCTCTGTCCGGTGACGCGTGAACCTGGGTGTCCCGGCAGGGGTCTCTAGCGGCGTGTCGATGGGGGTACGGACGTCAGCTGTCTCCACCGGCGTCTGGGCCCCGAAGCGAGGAGTTTCGATTGGGGTGGCTCCTTGCGGAGTAGGTAGAGGTGTGTAGCTGCTAGGAACAGTCAGCCGCGCAAAACCTGGCGTAGATGGCGATGCTGTGGCTGGTGTGGGGGCGGGCAAAGAAGGGGAGGGTAAAGAGCCTCGTCGAACACGAGGCGGTGTGGAGGCATCGGCGGCGGAATCCCCACAACAACCACCACCGCCACCACAAGAGCGCAGGTGTCTAGACGAGTGTGAAGATCGTCTCGTCGACACTGAAGCTTCGGAGCGCGCCGAATGCTCCGAAATAGAGGGAGATGCGGATGGAGTAGGAACGCGCGATGATGCGCCAGAGCGATGACGCTCCACGTACCACTGTCTCTACTGCGGTGACAAAGAAGAAAGAAACTCCTCATCATCCATACCTGCATTAAACACACGAATATTTAAACTTAATATTGAATGAATAGAGTAGACAATGACGCAAAGACCATTAAATACAATGACGTAATGACGCATATAAATACAATGACGCAATGAATTGAGTGATAGAATAGGCAAGTCGAAAACTTAGAATTGTGAATCAAAAGATGTGAGCGCGAGTAGAAAAGAGCGTTATACACCATGGAAGGTACTTAGAGAGCCAGAGCTTTTACAACACGGAGCAAAATTGTTCAAATACAATATTTGTGGCTTTAAGAGATCTCTCTCTCATCCTCGCATAACTCAGCATAACTTCGTATATCTATATAGAGCTCTCCGTTTAAACAAATATCCTCTGTTTCATTTTGTAGCTCCTCTGCATGTAGAGTAGTAGCATCTTGATGCTCGTCTGGCACCACCGCAGCGGCTTCTGATTGAGCATCTTCTCTGATCTCCTCCATTGATGCCGTTGTGATTGGCACATGGTAGCCTTCATACATCCTTGCACTACGAGGGGCTACCTCTATGACGTACCACCAGTTTGATGTAGAATTTGTAGGATGAAATATTACCTGCCAAAGCCACATAACTTACATGAGAGCTTTCAAGCACATAACTTGTAAAAGGGGGATGTTAACTATATACATACTTACTTGTTCACAATGCTCTGGTAGTACGAAAGTGTCTCTTAGGTCAGTCCATTTCTTAGTAGAATCCACCTCAAGAAAACCAGACTCTCCTCTACGCACAGTAGCGTTGCGACCCTCCATGATTATCTTGAACCATTGCACGTCGAACAAGTCGACAAAAAATCCTCTGTAATCGATCCTCAAAATCTCTTGCAGCGTGCCGAAGTAAGTGAGTTCCGCCACCACAGGATCTGCATCAGAGGAACGTCGTCGACTAGACTGTTCAAATTTTTCCATGATTCCACAATCTTGAGTAAAACGCTTTTTGTCGATCTATTCCACCCTAAAATGTCGACCTTTACACCATGCTGATGTGTATGACTTATACTACAATGAACAAAGATTATTAGTGGCCGTTCAAATGTTTAGAAATAAAGTCACTAGCATGTCATACATTGCAAACTTACCTTGGTCGCGCAACCCTGAGAGTACTCCCACTCTTCCTCAGTCACTTTGTCACCGCATTGTTGTGCGCTTTTCAATTGGTTGTGCAACCATCTTAAGCTCATGAAGGTTGGTAGGCTCTCCAGACCCGTCGGATAGTGCATCGGTGGTCGTCTTCCCCGTCTCCACTTGATTCGTGCCCTTTGTCGCTCTTGCTTTGCATCCTCATATAGTGAAATCCACTTTTGCATCACTGGATTGTGAAGCATGCAAAATCGGTTGATTTTAGCCTCTAGATCTTCCGTCATCTTCTTCTCAACACCGAGATTGCACATGACAATCCCAGATATGCGCTCATCATCTATGGTTCGCCATAGCGTGTCCCGGGCTTTATCAAATCCGCCTAGCCACTCTCCAATGTACACTACGGACTCTGATACCAACCAACCTTCTGCCATGCTACCCTCCGGACGTGCCTTTTGACACACATATCCCTTAAGCGTTTTCATGAAACGTTATAAGAAGAACATCCATATGGAATGAACTGTGCCAGCTATTTCCACCTCATCAACTATGTGAACAAGAAGATGTACCTGAATGGTTAGCATGGTAGTAGGAAAATGTTTCTCAAACATGCACACAAGCTCCACAGCATTTAGTTTGGCGAATGGTATGGAGTCTACGTTGATCTCCTTTTGTGAGATCCATTGCACCAGCTTTGCAAGTTTGGAGATTGTGTTACGGATGTCGAGAGACAAACGTCCCTCAATGGCAACCGGTAAAATAAACTGTAAAGTATGTGCAGCAATGATATTAAAGTCCACATTTTATGCAATGATATTAAAGTCCACTATGAACGTACCTGACACATTTTATGCCAATCGTGTGACTTCAAACCGGTAAGCTTTCCGTCTTTAGTAAAACACGTTCGGAGCGAGTGCATTACGCCAGTGGGGGTCCGCAAAGATCGAATGGTCTCTTTTACTTTGCGTTCTTGGGCTCCTGTGAAAATCCATGGTGCTTTAGGGAGTTTTATCGACCCATCAGAAGCTGTTTGCGGCCAATATTGCTCCATACGATCCACATTTCTAAGGTCAACTCTCGCTCCCAAAGTATCTTTCTTGCCGGTCAGATGGTCCCATAGTAGATTACCCACATTCTTGAATATGTGCATTGGATCGAGCAAGTGATTGATCATGAGTCGGGGCCAGTATGGTAACTCGTACCATAGAGATAGTCTCTTCATCTCTGGAGGCAATCCGTCATCGCACATCTCCTTCTGCTCTAACCATGCTTGTGTAGACATTCTTGGTGGCTCTCTTTCCAAAAAGCCGTCGCGTAACACATGATTCTCTGCAAGATACGCTTGATGACCTTCGTAAATTTGCTTCTTCAGTGAGGGTGTCCTACGTGCATTCAGTCTAGGTCCACATGTGACACATGCTCTGTATCCACTTGTTTGAAGCCCTGCATGTATACACATGATAATAGATCAACTATGGGAAAAAACAAGATTTACAGTGTCTGAGTGAGGAGTGTCAATAGATCACCTGAGCATTCTGTTAGCCCGGGATAGTCATGCATGGTCCAGATTAGAATGCCTCTAATCAAAGCATTCCGTCGTCCCGTGTGTCGGCTCATATCCACCACCTTTATGCCAATCCACAATTGTTGTAGCTCTTCCAATAGTGGACGAAGATACACATCCATATTCTCCACATTATATCGCCCTGGCACAATCAAGCTTAGCCATAGGTGCCCCTTCTTCGTAGTCAACCACGGGGGAATGTTGTAGTTGACGATGACAACGGGCCATACACTGTAAGATGTTGATCTTTGACCAAATGGATTTACGCCATCCATAGCCAGGCCTAAGCGCAAATTTCAAGCTTCCCCGGCAAAATCTGACCATGTTCCATCTATATGTTTCCACGCTGCACAATCTGCAGGAATTCGTAGCACACCATCCGAAGATTTATTCTCCTCATGCCATGATGCTAGGGCGGCCATGGACTTACATTCGAAGAAATGCTTGATGTGAGGAAGAAGAGGAAAATGTCGCAAAACCTTTTGTGGAATTTTTTTCCCGTGGAGATCTACTCGATATCCTTCGGAATCACATTTCGGACACTTCTCCATGTCTATGTATTCCCCTCTGAAAAGAATGCAGTCATTAGGACAAGCGTGGATAGAATTGTAATCCATCCCCAAGTTTCGCAAAATCTTTCTTACTTCATCTCGGGAATCTGGCATCACATTGTCAGCTGGTAGTATGTGATCTTTAAGCAATCTACACAACATAAAAATACGATACAGTCGTGTAAAAATCTATTAGATCATTATACATTTAGAGTTTTATTAAAGTAAACTAATTGTAATAGATCACCTGAAAAGGATTGTGACGCTAGTGTCACTCCATCCAAACTTTGCCTGCATGTTGAGAAGAACCAGGAGTGCTTTCAATCTAGACATACGTGCTCCATTATACAATGGCGTATCGGCTTCACTTTTCATATCATCATAGATAAGCCTTTCTGAATCCATGATCGTCTCGATCATTTCATCAATCTCGGGCTCAAACATTGCCTCGTTGGGAATGTGCTCTGCATGATCATCCCCCGAGCTGTCAGAGGCTACATCTTGTGGCCTCACATATGCTGCTTGACCAAAGCGCCTGCGAACACGTCTATTGGGTTGCAAGATTGCTGCTTGTTGGCCAGCGTCAGAGTCCGACGAGTTATAATTGGCAACAACTCGATCTATAATAGATGGATCGAACTCTCCAAATTCGTGAACGTGCTGCAAAGAAACACGTCTTGTCCGTCGCACAGCATGCTTGCATTGATTACAAGGACATAAGACCCTCGTTGAGAGATAGGTGTTTCGGTTGGACAGTCCCACATCCTCGTCACTACTCATAATGAGGATAAAAATCTTATAGCCTGGACAACAAATTTAATATTCTATTGGAATTCTTCGTCTTATCTCTCTCTCTCTCTCTCTCTCTCTCTCTCTCTCTCTCTCTCTCTCTCTCTCTCTCTCTCTCTCTCTCTCTCTCTCTCTCTCTCTCTCTCTCTCTCTCTCTCACTCTCTTTACCTCACATTCTCTAGTCATGTCCAATCCCCGCACACCTCGGTCTAGAGGTGCACGGAGATCAGAACCACCGGGTTATAATCTCGTCTTTATTGGTCAATACCTATATTTGTGGGTACAAGAAATCTACAGACCCACGTCTACATGATACTGCATGTAGTGGACAAAACCCCTTTGCCTCTTCTCTAGCTACATAATATGGATACAAGGAAACGATTGGAGGATCTCTATGAAGATGAGGATGAGTCTAGTGATGAAGACTATTCCACAGTGTCTGACGAGGATAGTGATAGTACTACCAGTAGTGATGAGGATGCTGATGTTGTATTTCTTTTGATGGATAAACAAATCGAGGAGTCTGGTTTAGGAGTCTGATAAACAAAGGTGAAACTGGAGGGCCTTATGAAGTGATTGAAGGGCTGATGCAAACCAAGGTTGAATCATCAAAGAAGCAAGAATTGATGACACAAATGATCAATGGAGACCTCTCAACTATGGAGAAGAAGATATATTTGTACATGCAGGTCTATGCCAAAGTAATTGATGGTTTTCCTGATGTTAGGTTGATAGATGGCATGTCTACAGGTTTTCCTTGGGAACCAGGTGAAAGTTTGATTAAGCTTTTGATGCAGGGAATGCAAAGTGTTTTTGTATGGGATCCAGGTGAAATGAGCATCTCTTTTTGCTGTTGCTGATCATGAATGATCTAGCAGGCTAGGGGATAGGCAAATTATGTCAGGAGTATTTTGGAGGAAGGGATTGTGCATATGCCTATACGCATGCATGGTGCATAGAATAAAGGATTGCCCATTCTTCAGAGCCAGGTGCACTACAAGAGGTTGTGTGCTCTTGTGACGCTGTTAGCGACGGAAATACACTGGGTTTTTATAACCCCCGGCGTCGCTAAAACCGTTGCTAATAGCGTCGCTACGAGAGCGTCGCTATAGGCGTCGCTATAAGCGTCACTATATAGAGACGCTCATAGCGACGGTCATAGCGACGGTTATAGCGACGTTTACACAGAAGTCTATAGCGACGCTCATAGCGATGCTATAGAGCCATAAATAGCGACGGTTATAGCGACGCCCAAGAGAATATTTTTTTGGTGACAGGGCATTGAATGCTCTGCCACCCATCAACCATATTGTACTTGATTCACTTTTTTAAAAAAGTGCAAGGGTAGATAATAGACCCAAAATAGTCACCCACAAGACGCATTGTTTGCAAAATTGACAAGCGTAAAATTGACAATTGTACACATCATAAGCAAAATGAATTGATTGGCAAATGTAATAATGACAATTGTACAACATCATAGGCATAAAGAATTGATTGGCAAAATGAAATGCGGTGACAAATGTAATAATATACATGGTTCAAAAAGACGTATAAAATCCGTCTCATGATACATAAGCTATGAGAAACCCTAAACTAATGCTATCTAGCTACGGCTAAACTGACTTCGTCTAGTCAGACGTCTCATCGCGTCCAAGCAGCGTATCTGTCGGATTCTGCAAAAAAAGACAATAAGACAGCTTTCAGTAAGTATAAACATATAACGACATTTATAAAACAATACAAAAAATAGAAAAGAGTAAACCCTAATACTAACCATGCTGGCGCAAGAACTCAGAATGTCCATCAGGGCGTTTAAGCCCTTCCTGCCTGCGTACTCGCACTCGTATGGTGTGGGATCACGTCCTGTCATTGACCACTGTCAAAACATACAAAGAATTCATTATGTTAGAATTAAAAAACTCATAAACCCTAAACTATGGAACATAAAGAGCAATGCAAAAACACTTACAAAATCGGCCTCAAATGATGCCCATCCACCGCTCCCCAAGTGGTGCGAGCTCCCTGCCTCTACTCGTGCTCTGGCTGCATCCTTTTGTTGCTTCCACTTGTCGGGATTCTCGCGCGCTGCTTTCTTCGCATTCTTCCAATCTTCTTTGGCCAGCCAATCTGGCCTGTTCCACCCATGCTTGATTGCTTTTTGCACTTCGGAACGCTTGTGTTTGCAGTATTCGCGCATTTGAATCTTCATCAGGTTTTCATTGAAGCGCTGATCCCGTGTTGGAACAGGAAACTCATCATGAAGTATGCTAATGACTCTGTTTTTTAAATCACTTGGTACTTCACTCCATTTGTTTAGTATGTAGTGTCTAAACAGCTCAGAGCAAAGACCACGCATGCGCGAGATCACCTTCTTGCCGTCATCATCCATGATGATGCCGCCGCTGAAGTCGACGGAGTAAGGCAAGCCCTCTGGCCGGTGACGCGTGAACCTGGGTGTCCCGGCAGGGGTCTCTAGCGGCGTGTCGATGGGGGTACGGACGTCAGCTGTCTCCACCGGCGTCTGGGCCCCGAAGCGAGGAGTGTCAATTGGGGTGGCTCCTTGCGGAGTTGGTAGAGGTGTGTAGCTGCTAGGAACAGTCAGCCGCGCAAAACCTGGCGTAGATGGCGATGCTGTGGCTGGTGTGGGGGCGGGCAAAGAAGGGGAGGGTAAAGAGCCTCGTCGAACACGAGGCGGTGTGGAGGCATCGGCGGCGGAATCCCCACAACAACCACCACCGCCACCACAAGAGCGCAGGTGTCTAGACGAGTGTGAAGATCGTCTCGTTGACACTAAAGCTTCGGAACGCGCCGAATGCTCCAAAATAGAGGGAGATGCGGATGGAGTAGGAATGCGCGATGATGCGCCAGAGCGATGACGCTCCACGTACCACTGTCTCTACTGCGGTGACAAAGAAGAAAGAAACTCCTCATCATCCATACCTGCATTAAACACACGAATATTTAAACTTAATATTGAATGAATAGAGTAGACAATGACGCAAAGACCATTAAATACAATGACGTAATGACGCATATAAATACAATGTCGCAATGAATTGAGTGATAGAAGAGGCAAGTTGAAAACTTAGAATTTTCAATCAAAAGATGTGAGCACGAGTAGAAAAGAGCATTATACACCATGGAAGGTACTTAGAGAGCCAGAGCTTTTACAACACGGAGCAAAATTGTTCGAATCCAATATTTGTGGCTTTAAGAGATCTCTCTCTCATCCTCGCATAACTCAGCATAACTTCCTATATCTATATAGAGCTCTCCGTTTGAACACATATCCTCTGTTTCATTTTGTAGCTCCTCTGCATGCACCGCATATAGAGTAGTAGCATCTTGATGCTCGTCTGGCACCACCGCAGCGGCTTCTGATTGAGCATCTTCTCTGATCTCCTCCATTGATGTCGTTGTGATTGGCACATGGTAGCCTTCATACGTCCTTGCACTACAAGGGGCTACCTCTATGACGTACCAACAGTTTGATGTAGACTTTGTAGGATGAAATATTACTTGCCAGAGCCACATAACTTACATGAGAGCTTTCAAGCACATAACTTGTAAAAGGGGGATGTTAACTATTTATATACTTACTTGTTCACAATGCTCTGGTAGTACGAAAGTGTCTCTTAGGTCAGTCCATTTCTTAGTATAATCCACCTCAAGAAAACCAGACTCTCCTCTACGCACAGTAGCGTTGCGACCCTCCATGATTATCTTGAACCATTCCACGTCGAACAAGTCGACAAAAAATCCTCTGTAATCGATCCTCAAAATCTCTTGCAGCGTGCCGAAGTAAGTGAGTTCCGCCACCACAAGATCTGCATCAGAGGAACGTCGTCGACTAGACTGTTCAAATTTTGCCATGATTCCACAATCTTGAGTAAAACGCTTTTTGTCGATTCGTTCCACCCTAAAATGTCGACCTTTACACCATGCTGCTGTGTATGACTTATACGGCAACGAACAAAGATTATGAGTGGCCGTTCAAACGTGTAAAAATAAAGTCACTAGCATGTCCTACATTGCAAACTTACCTTGGTCGCGCAACCCCGAGAGTACTCCCACTCTTCCTCAGTCACTTCATCACCGCATTGTTGTGCGCTTTTCAATTGGTTGTGCAACCATCTTAAGCTCATGAAGGTTGGTAGGCTCTCCAGAACCATCGGATAGTGCATTGGTGGTCGTCTTCCCCGTCTCCACTCGATTCGTGCCCTTTGTCGCTCTTGCTTTGCATCCTCATATTGTGAAATCCACTTTTGCATCACTGGATTGTGAAGCATGCAAAATCAGTTGATTTTAGCCTCTAGATCTTCCGTCCTCTTCTTCTCAACACCGAGATTGCACATGACAATCCCAGATATGCGCTCATCATCTATGGTTCGCCATAGCGTGTCCCGGGCTTTATCAAATCCGTCTAGCCACTCTCCAATGTACACTACGGACTCTGATACCAACCAACCTTCTGCCATGCTACCCTCCGGACGTGCCTTTTGACGCACATATCCCTTAAGCATTTTCATGAAACGTTCTAAGAACAACATCCATATGGAATGAACTATGCCAGCTATTTCCACCTCATCAACTATGTGAACAAGAAGATGCACCTGAATGGTTAGCATGGTAGTAGGAAAATGTTTCTCAAACATGCACACAAGCTCCACAGCATTTAGTTTGGCGAATGGTATGGAGTCTACGTTGATCTCCTTTTGTGAGATCCATTGCACCAGCTTTGCAAGTTTGTAGATTGTGTTACGGATGTCGAGAGACAAACATCCCTCAATGGCAACCGGTAAAATAAACTGTAAAGTATGTGCAGCAATGATATTAAAGTCCACATTTTATGCAATGATATTAAAGTCCACTATGAACGTACCTGACACATTTTATGCCAATCGTGTGACTTCAAACCGGTAAGCTTTCCGTCTTTAGTAAAACACGTTCGGAGCGAGTGCATTACGCCAGTGGGGGTCCGCAAAGATCGAATGGTCTCTTTTACTTTGCGTTCTTGGGCTCCTATGAAAATCCATGGTGCTTTAGGGAGTTTTATCGATCCATCAGAAGCTGTTTGCGGCCAATATTGCTCCATACGATCCACATTTCTAAGGTCAACTCTGGCTCCCAAAGTATCTTTCTTGCCGGTCAGATGGTCCCATAATAGATTACCCCCATTCTTGAATATGTGCATTGGATCGAGCAAGTGATTGATCATGAGTCGGGGCCAGTATGGTAACTCGTACCATAGAGATAGTCTCTTCATCTTTGGAGGAAATCCGTCATCGCACATCTCCTTCTGCTCTAACCATGCTTGTGTAGACATTCTTGGTGGCTCTCTTTTCAAAAAGCCGTCGCGTAACACATGATTCTCTACAAGATACGCTTGATGACCTTCGTAGAATTGCTTCTTCAGTGAGGACGCCCTACGTGCATTCAGTCTAGGTCCACATGTGACACATGCTCTGTATCCGCTTGTTTGAAGCCCTGCATGTATACACATGATAATAGATCAACTATGGAAAAAAACAAGATTTACAGTGTCTGAGTGAGGAGTGTCAATAGATCACTAGAGCATTCTTTTAGCCCGGGATAGTCATGCATGGTCCACATTAGAATGCCTCTGATCAAAGCATTCCGTCGTCCTGTGTGTCGGCTCATATCCACCACCTCTATGCCAACCCACTGTTGTTGCAGCTCTTCCAATAGTGGACGAAGATACACATCCATATTCCCCACTTTATATCACCCTGGCACAATCAAGCTTAGCCATAGGTGCCCCTTCTTCGTAGTCAACCACGGGGGAATGTTGTAGTTGACGATGACAACGGGTCATACACTGTAAGATGTTGATCTTTGAGCAAATGGATTTACGCCATCCATAGCCAGGCCTAAGCGCAAATTTCGAGCTTCCCTGGCAAAATCCGACCATGTTCCATCTATATGTTTCCACGCTGCGCAATCTGCAGGAATTCGTAGCACACCATCCGAAGATTTATTCTCCTCATGCCATGATGCTAGGGCGGCCATGGACTTACATTCGAAAAAATGCTTGGTGCGAGGAAGCAGAGGAAAATGTCGCAAAACCTTTTGTGGAATTTTTTCTTTTCCGAGAATCATCACTTAACGCCTCGCTCATGCTATCGTTGATTGATAAGGTGTCGTTTCAGGCTATAGGGGGTCCCCGTGGAGATCTACTCGATATCTTTCGGAATCACATTTCGGACACTTCTCCATGTCTATGTATTCCCCTCTGAAAAGAATGCAGTCATTAGGACAAGCGTGGATAGAATTGTAATCCATCCCCAAGTTTCGCAAAATCTTTCTTGCTTCATCTCGAGAATCTGGCATCACATTGTCAGCTGGTAGTATGTGCTCTTTAAGCAATCTACACAACATAAAAATACGATACAATCGTGTAAAAATCTATCAGATCATTATACATTTAGAGTTTTATTAAAGTAAAATAATTGTAATAGTTCACCTGAAAAGCGTTGTGACGCTAGTGTCACTCCATCCAAACTTTGCCTGCATGTTGAGAAGAACCAGGAGTGCTTTCAATCTAGACATGCGTGCTCCATTATACAATGGCGTATCGGCTTCACTTTTCATATCATCATAGATAAGCCTTTCTGAATCCATGATCGTCTCGATCATTTTATCAATCTCGGGCTCAAACATTGCCTCGTTGGGAATGTGCTCTGCATGATCATCCCCCAAGCTGTCAGAGGCTACATCTTGTGGCCTCACATATGCTGCTTGAACAAAGCGCCTACGAACACGTCTATTGGGTTGCAAGATTGCTGCTTGTTGGCCAGCGTCAGAGTCCGACGAGTTATAATTGGTAACAACTTGATCTATAATAGATGGATCGAACTCGCCAAATTCGGGAACGTGCTACAAAGAAACACGTCTTGTCCGTCGCACAGCATGCTTGCATTGATTACAAGGACATAAGACCCTCGTTGAGAGATAGGTGTTTCGGTTGGACGGTCCCACATCCTCGTCACTACTCATAATGAGGATAAAAATCTTATAGCCTGGACAACAAATTTAATATTCTATTGGCATTCTTCGTCTTATCTCTCTCTCTCTCTCTCTCTCTCTCTCTCTCTCTCTCTCTCTCTCTCTCTCTCTTTACCTCACATTCTCTAGTCATGTCCAATCCCCGCACACCTCGGTCTAGAGGTGCACGGAGATCAGAACCACCGGGTTATAATCTCGTCTTTATTGGTCAATACCTATTTTTGTGGGTACAAGAAATCTACAGACCCACGTCTACATGATACTGCATGTAGTGGACAAAACCCCTTTGCCTCTTCTCTAGCTGTAGCACTTCACAGCATCTTAACATCTCTTCACAGTAGATCTTTTCACTTCGTCTAACTCTAAACCCTAAACCGTAAGTAATTCTTGCGTGGACTCGATCTAACGTAAATAAGCGTAAATCTAAATAAACGTAAATCTATCTAAAAATAAACCTAAATCTAATTTAACGTAAGTCTACATCTAACCTAATCTTTAACGTCTTTTGGGATAGTTTCCTACGACGTTAAAACTCTCTTCTTCTTGTGTATGTGTGTGTGTGTGTGGGTAAACCTAAATAAACCTAAGTCTAATCTAATATAACATAAATCTAAATCTAACGTAAATTATGTTATATTAAAAACAAAGAACTAAACTAACAGGGATTATAAGAACCTTAAAACTGATTTAACACATAATTTTTCACATAACTCGGCAAGAGTTGGCATTCTCATCACTAAAGATGTGAGAGTTAACTTCCGGCGGTGACGCTGCCTCATCTCCATCCACATCTGACGACAGCAATTGGCCCTTTAGACCGTTCTTGCTCTTGCTACTAACTTTGAAGTTGCTGTTGAATGACTAGAGGTTGTCTAGATGGTCATTGTGTCGGGGATGTAGTGACTCTTGCCGCCCTCAAGATCCACCTTCTTCCCTATCTTCTGAAGACATTTCACCAGTACTTTTGGATCGACAGAGACCACCATGAGTGAAGGCAGCAATACCCTATATTCCATTGAGGGCTTTCTTCACCCGCTTCATGCAGGCATCGCAGTCTATGGAGACCTAAATCTAATCTAATATAACGTAAATCTAAATCTAGCGTAAATAAACGTAAATCTAATTAAAAATAAACCTAAATCCAATCTAATTTAACTTAAATAAACCTAAATCTAATTTAACGTAAGTCTACATCTAACCTAATCTTTAACGTCTTTTAGGATAGTTTCCTACGACGTTATAACTCTCTTCTTCTTGTGTGTGTGCGCGTGTGTGGATGTGGGTGCCAATAAAAAGAGATAAATGGTATAACCTTTCTATCACCCATGCCAAGTATGATAGATTGGTTATGCCATTTCCCTCTTGAATAATAGGTCTTGAGTTCAACTCCTCGTCGGCTAGATCTTTAGATCTTTTAATTTTAATTAGTTTCCTACGACGTTAAATTAGTTTCTCTCTCTTTCTCTCTCAATGTGTGTGCGTTTTTTTGGATCGTATGCATGTTTTCTCTCTCTTCTCAATGTGTGCGTTTTTTGTTTATGCATGTTCTCTCTCTCTTTTCCTCTCTCAATGTGTGTGTGCATTCTTTGTTTATGTATGTGTGTGTGCGTTTTTGTTTATGTTTGTACTCTCTCTCTCTCTCTCTCTCTCTCTCTCTCTCTCTCTCAAAAACACTATGTGTGTGTGTGTATGTGTGTGTGTGTGAGAGAGAGAGAGGGAGAGACAAAGAGGGGAAGGGAACATGAGAGTGAGGAGAGGGAAGGAGCATACCTGGCTCTCCTTCCTCTCCTCGTGTGTGTGTGTGTGTTTGTGTGTGTGTGTGTGTGTGTGTGTGTGTGGAGAAGAAAAAGAGAGAGAGAGAGAGGGAGAGCGTTACCTGCTCCTTGCTTGAGGGCGCCGAAAAACTCAGATCTGAGATCTGAGTTTTTGGGCACGCTCTGTTATTTTTTTAGCCCAGTCGGCGTCACTATGAGCGTCGCAAATTTCTTTGTAAATTTGCGACGCTCATAGCGATGCCGGGAAATTTTCTCTTGAGCGTTGCTGTGTGAGCGTCGCTAATATGAATAGCCTCTTGTAGTGGTGGTTACGTGGGGCCCACATGTGTACAGGTCGTACAGGGTGTACATAGTGCATCGATTTTCATCATTACCAGTATCAATGTGTATTTTCTATAATAATGAGGAGTTTCTAGCATGTAAAACTTCTCGAGGAAGCTATCCGCGGGCCGAGGACATGAGGTAAGCAGATGCGTCAGATGGCATCTAGTGGCGTAAGGAGGTCGAATGGGGTGAATAGTTGCACGTGGATAAGTACAGACACAACATGGGTGTTTTCTTGTGGTCATTATGCAGAAAGGTCATCATGAGGACCATCTTTTGGGGTCCACTTCACGTGGTTGCGGGATGCATTATTGAAAAAGTTGAGTGCCAGGTGTGCGGATGATGCAAAAAGGTGACAACTAGGCACAGCTAGGTCAGTTTTTGGCATGTTAGGGATCTGTTTGAGGTCATCTAAAAGGCCAAGGGTGCCCAACTAATAAAGCTAAGTGTGGGAACTGAAAAAATAGAGAGAATACCAGAAAAAGAGTGGAGAGAAGAGGAGGAACAGCCGAAACTGTGTTTTTGTTGTTTTTGGAGCCTGTTTTGGCCGTAAACTGCTCATCCGAGGTCGGATTTGAGCACTTAGACATTGTAGACTGGGGTTTTGGGCCGTTCCGGATGCGATGGCACTGTCCATTTTGCCAAATTCCTCATGTTTTTTTTTTTTGGATGTGTAAGTTTCTCCTATGAGCGAAGCTTCTGCTCCAGTTTGTGATTGTATCTGGCATATTTTATCCATATTGTGTGAGTTGTTTGCCCCATTGGTGTTGGCCCAATCTCAGTTGTATCTAAACATCAGAAATTCTCCTCTTTTGAGCTGAGTTTTTTGGGTGTGTGTGTGTGTGTGTCTCTGTGTGGAGTGGGTAAATGGGTAGTCTCTCTCCTCTCACTCCATAGGTGTATTCCCTGTCTCGGCTAGGTGGGTTGTGTAAGCCGAGTGGTGCCCCATACTATGTGTGTGTATCTTTTCAAGAGTGTGTGTCGGTTCATTATAGAGGCGTTGTGTGTGTTTCCATCCCGCTCACAAGGACTATGTTCTGTCAACAATAAACGCAAGAAGGATGCTCAATAAACGTCCAAAGATGTGAGGGACGTCACCCAAAAAGCAGGAAAAAGGAGGTGTTCATAATAAAAGAGTCTTCAAAATAAAGTGACGTGAGACGCAAGATTGACAACCACAATATGAATAGCAAAAAGCTACATTTGCTCGAAAAAGTTGACGCCAAAGTTAAAAAAACAATCGCGGACGCTTCACAAAGACGCACGAGGACAAAAGCTACCTCAAGCTCAATTGCAATAAAAATAGCATAATTTTCTACTGCGAACTGAAATCAAAGAGCTTGAGGAGACGAACAAGTTTTGGATGAAGAGTGTCATTGCACTATGCTCCATTGCACTTTTCCCATTTCTCCAAATTTTGAGAAGAAAAATTGAAATGAAGATCAGGGTGTCAAAAGACAAATCAACAAGAAAACATAATCAATGATTCACCACATTGATTAGCAATAAACACCACACAAAACACTAATCATATTCTTCCTAACACAAAACAACCACAATTAACAAGAATCAATCCTCAAAAACAAAATTTGTAGCAATTATGAATCTTACATGCGAATCGCATACACCTACTGGTTTGTCACCATGAATTGAATCGGTGCATGATCGTTACCGCTCTGATACCATGTTGAGATGTAGAGAGAGAGAGAGAGAAAGAGAGAGAGGAGACAAGAGACACACCATGTACGCTTTCAAAAGCTAATTTATATTGAGGAAAAGATACAAATATATACGTGAGACCAAGTTGAGTAGAGTGAACCATATATAGCTCCAACACATTAAAGTCTTTCATATTGATTGTTTGTTATTGAGATGATAAATTATTCTTTCATGGAGATGCTCTATGACACCATGATGCATTTCTATGATGATCACAAGTCATTTGTACTGGTCATTCCATTATTGATTTGGTTATTATTTTGCAAAGTTATTCCATGATGTCATGATACATTTTCATGATGATTAGAAGTTGTTCATACTGATCAACCATTTTATTCATATGGTTATATTTCATGAATGGTTTTGATGATATCATGATGTGTTTCCGTGATAATTATAAGTTGTTTGTATTGATCGTTCATTTTATTGGTATAGTTATTCTTTGATAGAGTTGATTTGTGATTCCATGATGTGTTTCCATGGTATTAGAACTCGTTCCTACTGGTCATTCATTACTGACATGATCATTGCTTTCTAAAGTTGTTTCATGATACCATAATACGTTTTTATGATGATTTAAAATTGTTTGTATTGATTTTTTTTTGTTATTTTTTTTTTTCGTAGAGTTGTTCTATGATTCCAAATACTTCATCCATGATGGTTTCTTTTGACTATCGCTACGTGGTATAGCTCTATTTTCTCCTTGGCTAGTCGCGGGTGAAATATTTGACCAAATAGTGGGCAAAATACTAAGATAACAAAAATAAATAGAATCAATGCACAAGCTTTGAAATAAAGTTACGGACCGGGAAGAGCTACGAATGAAAGACAAATAACAAATGCTCAATACAATATGATCTAGGCCACGGCCACAAAATAGCTTCGGAGAATGAAAATATGTAAAGAAAATAAGTTTTTGCACCACAAAGTCTCTCATATTGTGGTTTTCTTAAAACTTAGAAGTATAATGCAATCCGGCCCTATTAGGAGAACTAACTATCAAAATCATGACCTAATCAAAAAATTAAGGTCAGGCCATCAAAATCATAAGTTCACCAAACTTAAGCTTATGCCGAGAAAACAATTGCATGATGGCAATTAAGGTCTCCACCCAATGTTGGGTCAAAAGCGCAACCCAACTTGGCGATGGTCATTGTGGTACGGGTCCCCCTTCCGTTATTACCATGTCTAGTGCAAGGGGGGATCTTATGCCATTGACAAGTTTTGTAAGTATAGAGATACATGTCATCGTCCGTCCTAAAGAGAAATTGGCTTCTTCTAGAAATGCACTCTATCCACGTTGGTAGAGCTAAAATGTTGAGGTTGAGAGTGCTCTCCTCTAAATGCAACCATTCACAAGTAGGGAAGAACAACTCGAAGATGTGTTAGAAGCAGGCCGTTGGCAGGATTAGAGGTAGCTCGATAGCTACTCCATCAGCATAGACACGATCAACATCAGCTTTCGGCCCCAAGGCAATAATAAAAAGAAGGTGTTCATCCAGTTGCACCATGTGAAACCACAGTCCGGGAGCAACGCTCTCAGGGGATATGTGTTCGAAACGTGATCCGGGAAGGCGCCAAGCCTCTAGCTGTGAGAGGTATGAGAGAGAACAAGAAAACAACACATGCAAATGGCTCTGGAAATCACTGTAATCTTCAATTAATTGAATAATACTTTGAGTATAACTTAATCCTTAGCCAAGGCGGCTTGTTAGCAGCACCATCACTCAGATCATTTGATAACTAGGAGTTTAAGCTTCCATTTTACAGGATTATCTTTGCCATTAACGACCTCAATACTTAACAGGAGATTAATCAACCTTCGGACTAATAATGGTGATGGAAATTTCCTCTTGTTTTTATCTGCTTCATCTACATTCTAGATTCTGCAAACCTCATGTAAGTTCTCGCTTTATCTACTTCATCTACATTCAAGATTCTGCAAGCCTCATGTAAGTTCACTGTGTGGATCATCATGCTTCAATTATTGCCAACTCTCCTGCAGCTTCTTGCTCTATGTGCTTTGCATCGGCTTAATTGGCACTCACAAATGTCGTTGTCTCCTCTAATCCAGTTGCTTTGATTGCCTTTGGTGCTCCGCTTCAATCTTCTTCTTTCCTCGTACCTTGCAAGCCTCGGTGTTGCTTTCCCTCCTCTCAGGCTCCTTGCTTATGCATGAGAGCAAGAAAAAAAGTGGCTTCTTGCTCCCTTCTTCCCCTTGCTTATCCTGGAGAGCAAGAGAGAGCCCTTTGCTTTGCCTCCCCTTCACGAGAGAGAGACCGCTTTTTTCCTTTGTTAGCGGAGGACGAGAGCGAGAGAGAGAGATTTCCCTTCAAAGCCTTGCTTTGTCCTACTCTTGTATTGCATTCTCTTCATGCTTACTATATCTCTCCTCGCTGTGCTTTGAGAGAGAGAGCCTCCCTTCGCTTATGCAACCTTTCTTGCTAGCCAAGGATGAGAGCGACCTTGCCTTACCTTCCTCCTTCACCGTCACACTTCTCCTTGCTTCTTACGTTCTCAAATCCCATTTGCATGCCCTACTATTTTTAGCTTGACCCCTCCCTTAGCATCAATCCAAGAGCGAGAGAAGAAGCACCTTGCTTCCTTCGCTAACTGAGGACGAGAGAGAGAGAGAGAGAGAGAGAGAGAGAGAGAGAGAGAGATCTTCTTTAACGAACCGACTCTGAGTGAGAGCCCCGCCTTGCCATGGCTCTTTCCCCTCTTCTTTCTTCCCCTTTCTTCTTCTTCTTCTTCTTTCTTTCCTTCTCTTTTTTTTCTTCTTTTCTTTCTTTCCTCTTTCTTTTTCTTCTTCTTCCTTTCTTTCCTCTCTTCTTTTTCTTCTTCTTCCTTTCTTTCTTTCTTTCCTTCTTCTTTTCTTTCTCTCCAGCGCGCACCCCTTCCTCTTCCTTTCTTCTTCCCTAACCATGCATGACCTTTTTTTTTTCCTCCCCCCATAAAACAAACAAACTGTCATGCTTTTTAAGAGAGGCAACAACGGCGTCTTTGTTGCCCTCTATCTTTTTGTCCCTCATTGTCCACACTTAGAAAAAAATCATTTCCTTAATTGGGTGGCCATCCCGGGGGCGGCCATCTTTAACTTGGGTAGGTGGCCCTTAAAGGGCACCCCATTTGGCATACATATCAACTAAAGCATCGCCAAGCACATCATTTTTCTTCAGCAATCCTTGACTAACATTATCATCGTGAATTTTGCGGCCCATACCCACATCTTGTATAATCCCACATGCCCTTAAGATTTAGGTATAGGTGATTGGATTCATCGAAAAGCATTGCCTTCACATATAATTAATTTCCCTAAAGCTTCCTTACCGCAACCATGTTGGCATTCCCCGCAATCATTGCATTCCAAGAGACAACATTCCGAACACGAAGCTCTTCAAAAGCCTTATGTGCTTCTGTACGACACCACATTTGGTCCGGACCTAGTGCTGCCAAGCACAGTGATGACGCACATTTTGACTAAAGTAGTGCTGAGTTCAAATCCTCTCACATAAATAATTATCAGTGCACCACAAAAGATAATGTTCAAAAACGTTGTTGAAGTAAAAAATTCCCAGATGGCACTCCGATCGAGGCGATCGACCTGGCACGGAACTAGGCCTTGGGAAAAATTAAACGGCCAATGTCTTCGCAACCGGGACTCTTGTCAGTGATTTAAAAAGATCGACGTGCTCCACAAAGTGGGCACTTCAAGCCCATGCATTCATTTCAATATTGTCCCCTCAGCTACAGTTGGCCAATCCGGTACAAATTTGCAATTGACTCAAACTTCAACCTGCCATAACCTCCTCATCGTAGCTCCAATCTACAAGCCCTAAAAACAAGCCACTGGAGAACTTCAAGCACTACAGTTCTAGATCATAATCTCCCATCTGTGCTCACTTTCATCACACTCCTTTTTAGCATCATTAAGGAATCTATTGGCCCTTTAAAGTCGCAACTGGCATACATTAATCGTAAAAATATCTTGTTACCAAGCCCTGAACACTGATCATTAATCAGATAAGCTTCAAATAGTCTGGATGTGCATTTTTCTGGTATCTTTCTTAGCATGGGAGCAGAGCTGCATGACATCCACCCCCTCTAAACCTGCACAGCCTCTGGTTTGTGCCAACAACACTTCAATTTGCATCTGCTACACGTATCTTAAGCTCTTTGCCATCATCAGACTCACGGAACTAGTAGACATATGGAGAATATTACAAGGCTTATACCCTATCATCAATATTCTAGCTTGATCATTAGGTAGCTGCCCATCAAAAATATATGAACTGTATCTACCATATCTTTAAAACATTTAATTATGAAAAACCTATTTAGTGAGCCCTGCCAGACTCAAGTGCTCTAGTTAATGATGCACACGCCTTGACCATGAAGCTCTCTCTAGGGAACCCTTTCAAACTCAAGTATTCCTTACTCTGTCTGCACGCGGAATGGTCATCAAGTACTTTACTTTACGTTTTGGTAGCTAAACCAACTCAAAAGATGTGAAGATACTTCATCAATTGTCCAAAGAAGTCAATTGGAAGTCAGCCATGTAATCTTGTTGAATGCATAACCGTTCTGACTTAGCATAGATCTAGGAAACAAAACCTTGTACCATGAAACCTGCTACAACAGATAGTTGGTACTCTTCACATCTGCAACTTGCACTTTAGTAGCCCCTCGGATCAAATGGGAAACCAATCATTTGTCCCACTGCGAGCATTCCTTGAAAAAAATTGCACCATTCTCCAAGATCATAGGGAAATTACAAGTATTTCCAATCATTACAGCATAAACATACGTTAGCCCACAAATCTTCATGAAAACCTCCTGGATCATATGACCTATAAGTCAATTGCCCAGGACCATGCACATATCAGTCACCTCGTGGGTGAGAAAGTAGCTCAAAATCCCCTACATCATAGGGTGACATCAAATCCCATATAGCAACAGGTAGCACTAGATACTACCATATCCCCTGTGCAACTAGCTCATCCAATTGTCGATCATCAATCACAGGTAAAAGCATTGGTAGTGCACCTTCACTCTCACTAGTGTTGAATTCCGATCATGCATATATGGATACATCTAGTCTCTGGCAAAACTCTCTTCATTAGGCTCACAAGATGCATCAAAAAACAATTATCTATCTTGTAGAGGCTCAGAATCAAGTAGAGCATCATCCAACATCCGCATAAGCTCATATTTTGTTGCATCTAAACAAACTAGCTCTAGCTCACGCATGAATATAGATTGATTGGTATCCTTAGCATCTATATGAGAACCCTTCCAAAGCTTTGTCCAATAAGCACATAAGGTCTAGGTCCACCGCTTGAGAAGGTTCCTCCATCTTGCACATCTCAGTCTGCTGTAAACTAAGAATTCCACATATAACATGCATACTAAACACATCTGTTGTAAATTGCTCTTCAAGTTTTTCACCCTTATCCAAATATCTTTGAACTTTTGTAGCACAAAGTTCAGCATGCACATTGAAAATTTCATCTACTACCTTGTCTGTATCATCGGCACAATGAAACCAATCATATTCAACACCAAGATATTGCACTTCACTATGCATCCCCTCTGAATCAGCATCATCAATTTCATGATCATTCTACCATAGTGTGGGTCCTATGTTACAAAATCTTGATAAAGAAGAAGTCTGATCCCCTTCTAAATCATCAGCAAATTCAAGATCAGTTTGCCACTTTGGTAGCTCTGGGTCATAGAAACTTGTCAAAGAAGGAGTCTGCACGCCCTTTGATTCATCATCATCACATTCAAGACCAATTTTCCACTTTGGTGGCTTAGCTTCACACCAACTTGTGAATGAAGGAGTTTGCACCCCCTCTGAATCAACATTTTGAGGATCTTCAAGCACATACTCTTACTTAACCAAGTCCTCAAAGTCTGGTATATTCAACTTTGAAAAATTTGGTCTACCCAAATCCATGGTTGTGCTGCTCTCAACAGCATCCTTGCTTTGACTTATAAAATCTATATCATCATTCAACTCTATGGTAGAATCTGTACCAGTAACATTTTGCTCTAATTATGAGTCGGTAGCAAAAGTATTAGTTGTAACCGAATCTTCCTGCATGTTTACTTGAATATGGTTGCACTTATTCACCTACACAATCTCTTCTTGAGCTTTAGCCACTTCGTTGTTCCATAATTTCTTTTTCTCATGTACTGCATGTATAGGTTCTTTGCAAAATTCACCCCGCGTATCCTGAACTGCATGTGTAGATTCTTTGCAAAATTCACCTTGCGTATCCTGAAGCTGTAAATCCTCACCCTCAAAGACTCTACTTCATGCACAACACCTGCTAAACCCAACTTTTTATACACAATTCCTTTATATTCATCACTAGCATGTAAGTAGGTAGCATGTAAGAAGGTAGCATCTGCTAGAGAGAGAGAGAGAGAGAGAGAGAGAGAGAGAGAGAGATAGAGAGAGAGAGAGATGGTGCTCGGGATGCTTTGAAGTGTATCGTTAATGATCAAGCAAACATAAATATATATATGTAAGAAAGAGAGAGAAGGGGAAAGGGGGTGCTTGTTGCACTAATGCCTTCTTAAAAATCTGTCATGACCAATCAAAGTGAGATTAGTATTTGTTCAACATAGCCTGAGTAAATTACACCACAACACATCACAAGAAAAAAGCCACCCCAATCACTGTCTTAAGGCCAGGGGAGTCCTCTCCACCCTGTCGCCCTCTTACAGCATGTGGGATTTATGGCTAAATTAATTACAATACCCGGAGACAAGCTATCAAGAACTTAAATAAAACACCAAGACACTTACACATTATTGTTGTCCATGACTTCACGTTGGAAGGGAGACAAGGTATCCATGCTTAGTCCAAATTCTCCCTCCTTGATTCAACAAATGTAGGGCTTACACTAGTAGGAGAAATGATGGATTTCCTACTCTCAATTGAATGATCACTCTCTCTTACAATGGCATAGAGTTCCCTTGCTAATCACCCCTAATACAACACATACATATGCCTAATGCCAATGCGATTCCACTCAAGAGCTCCTTCTCAAGAGGTTGAGCTTGGCTTCTCAAGCTATAGCATAGTGCTCTTTCTTCTCCTTTTTTGTGCTAGCTACACCCTCCTTTTATAGAAATTTTGAAGGCTAGGGTTACTCCTCTAATCATGGTTGGGTTAGATTTTCAACAATTTACCTAATTTCTTTTGCTTGGAATTATCAAGAAGTTGGTGGGGAAAGAGAGAGGAGAGAAATGGAGGTGATAGGACTTTTCATAGTGGGTTAGTGTTAGTAGAGTTAGTATTAATTTACAAATGGAATTGGATTTTTACAATGGGAGTATCCATGTAGGATACAAATAAGGAAGAAAAAACTCTTAAGAGGTAAGAAAAGGTGGATTTCTTACAAGGTTAGTTGATGCTTCAAGTGTCTTGAGTAGGGCCAATTTTGACGCTTGTTGACGGTCCACTAGCTTTGACGATACATTTTTTCTCCACTCTTGACCTTCCTTGAGAGACAAGGTAATTGAAGCTGAGTAATCAACCACCATGATACTGTCTTTCAAGAGAAGAGGCTGAATTTTGTGGTTTTTTTTATAGATATGGGTAATTTGGAGGAGGAAAAATGAGACTAGGTGGTCAATTTTGGAATGGAATTGTGTGTGGGAGGTATGAGTTCACCATGGTTTCTCTTATTCTTCAAGGTTGAGGAGAAGGTGAGTAGGGTGCAGAGAGGAGTGGTGAGAGAGGTGGGGATGATGAGTGGAGAAGTGTGTGTGAAAGAGGAAAATGATAAAGTGGAAGAGAGAGTGTGGCTGCATAGCATGGGAAAACTGGGGTCCACTAATAAAATCATAGCTCACAGCTCGTAGCTTAAAAAAATATCAAAAAATTTGAGGCAAAAGTTCAGCCTACGAGCTACAACTTTTGTTTGTATCACCTTTTCAAATTCGGAGAGCAAGTGAACTTTAAAAATTCAGCAAAACCGACTGTTTTTTTCCACTGCACAAATTCTTTGTGGGGTCCTTCTTTGGATGATTCTTTTGAATACCTCCAAGAGTGAGCCCTCCATAGTGCATGTATGCATGCCACCTACCCTTGACCTTATTTGGTAGGTCTATAATTGAAGATATTATTGAGATCATGATATAAGTGAATAGTACAACTAAGAAAATCAAATATTGAGGAGTCTAAAAAATATGTACATGTCAAATATAAATAATATAAGTGGAAAAAATATAAAGGGGTCAAAAGAAATCTCTCTCATTATGAGGCTACCATAAAAAGATAAATATTTTTGGTGTTCTAATTTTTCAAAAAAAAAACAAAATAGATGTAGGAAAGGAAAAATCACAATAGTGAAAAAATATACACATAAATAAAACAAGTTTTTTTGGATTTTTGTTAGGGTGGAGTTACACCAAATATAAGAGAAGCTTACATGAAAATATTTCTATATGGAATAAAGAGTATGAAAAATGGTAAGAAAAATTGTGGTAATGGTGAGGCAATGTACAAAGCATAAATAACAGACACCTAGGTAGAAATATTTAAATAAATACCAAAATAATTATGAAAAAATCTTTTATTTAGGCCCTATATACAAAGAAATATTTACATACGCATAGGCCATAATATACTTATATTTTATATATATATATATATTTTGGCTCAACTAGCCCAAGGACTAGCTAATTGAGGGTTTTTTACTTCAGTAAGGAGATATGGGAAAAGTCCCCTAACTCACACGCACCTATACACAGTGAAAGGGTGAGAGTAACCACAGTGTTTGAGTGATTTGATAGGGTGAGATAACTCACTATGGAAATTACAGAGAGCCGAAAAACGTCTATCATTAGCCCTCCCCCAGGATGATGGTATATTCATGTACCATCATAAAGAATCTTTTCCAAAGAGAGTGTTTCAGAGTCTTTGACAAGATCTTCATTGTTTGGCCCCTTGGAATTTTGGTGTGTGTTACACTCATGCATCATGGAACAATACTTACATGAGATAGTTGCCTTTTGCTCTGGTAGATCCTTTGGTAGAAGACGACTCAAGTAAGGCTTCAAGCGATAGCCGTTTACCTTCCTGGAGTGCTCTTTCCCATCCAAGTCCATAAGTTGATAGTAACTTGAATTGAAAGCCTTCTTGACTATGTATGGCCCCTGCCATCTTGTTTCAAATTTGGCATCAAAACGATTATCAAGTCGATTGTCATACCTTAGCACAAGATCTCCTTCATTGATGCCTTTGTCCTTCAGTTTCTTGTCAAGCTTCTCCTTTTTCTGTGTGGCTTTCCTCTTATAGCACTCGTATGTTGCTTCTCTTTTCCACTCAAGCTCAGCTAAGGTAAGAAGTCGATCCATCCATGCTTCTTGATCATCTTGTGCTGATTTGCCATGGAGTCGCATTGTTGGAATGTTTAGCTCAATTGGCTGTAAAGCCTTTTGACCATAGACCAAGTGAAATGGTGTGAACTCCGTGGCTTCCCTATATGTGGTTCGATACGCCCACAAGGCACCATCCAAGAAGTCATCCCACAACTTTGTCTTGTTTTTCACCATCTTTCTAATGATGCCTGCAATGACACCATTAGCTTTTTCTACCAAACCATTTGATTGGGGATAGTAGGGTGTACTGTGACGATGTAGAATGTGAAGTTCTTCACAGACTTCTGTAAGCAATCCCTTTCTAAACCCTGGACAATTATCAGAAACAATCTCCAAAGGTGTGCCAAATCTACAACAAATGTGAGTGTAGACAAATTTGCTCACTGTCTTCTCATTTACCTTTGCCACACTTTGTGCTTCCACCCACCTAGTCATATAGTCTACAGCCACTAGAATGTAGAGTTTACCATTTTTTGTCCTAGGCAGAGGACCCATAGCATCAATGCCCCACTTTTCAAAGGGTCCATTTGCAAGCACGATTTGCCTTGGACCATAAATCAATCTTCTATTCCCATTTACCTGACAATTGTGACAACTTTTACACCAATGTTGGACATCCACATGCAGACTTGGCCAGACATACCCCGCAAGCAAAATCTTCTTCACAATTAATTCTTGGGAAAAATGACCACCACATGCCTCTTCATGCAAACCTTTTAGAATGGCTGGAATTTCTGCGATAGTTGGTACTCTTCTGCACACTTTATCCTTCCCTCTTTGATAGAGGGAGCCTTCTAGGAAGAGATACATGCTTGCCTTCTTCATGAGTCTCCTCTTCTGAGCTTTTGTGAAGTCTGGTGGAAACTCACTGGTGGAAACTCAACCTCCAAAATGTAGCCAATGATGGGAGCCAATGACTCCAATCCCTAGTACCTCGGTGGCTTCACAGCAGCTGCCACCATGATGACTTGCACTTCTTTCTTTACACATGCAATGGCTTGTTGTGCAAGTAAATCAGCATCTTCATTTTGTTTCCTAGGAATATGATATAATTTCACCTCCTCAAATTGATTAAATAGCCTACGGATGGTATGAACTTTGGCCCTTAGTCTTTCATTTTTGCATGCCCAAATTCCTAAAATCTGCTTCACAATGAGAAGTGCATCCCCTTTTACCATGAGACGTTGTATACCATGGCCAATGCATATTTTTAAACCATGAAGTAGTGTGTCATATTCTGCTTCATTGTTGCTAGCTGAACCTAGTAGATTGAACTTCTCTTTCATGAACACCTCTCCACTTGGGTTGAGCAACACTAGCCCTCCCCCTGCTTTCCCTGTGGCTCGTTGAAAAGCTCCATCAAAGAACAAGGTAAAAGCATTGGGAATACTTTTTGGTGGTGGCAATGGTAGGGTCTTTACTTGAGGCACCTTAATTTCCTTCTCATATACCCTATAAGTGAGAATCCCTTCCAATTGTGCACGCACACTATCTTCTACCTTGAAAGAGTATTGGAACTCTTGCAACTCCATAATCCACTTTGAGATCCTAGTACTAAGATTCATTTGAGATGACACCCAAGGGAACAAATTTTCTGCAGTGAGAATTACAAAAGGTTTTGGTAGCAGGTAGGATCTAAACTTTCTCACCGCAAACATGAGAGAAAGCATCATGAGTTCTGCTTCTCTGTAGTCTCTCTCCAAACCATTCATGACCCTACTAGCAAACTGGAGCAGAAGCTTCGATCATAGGAGAAAGTTACACAGCAAAAACAACAGAAAAAGAGTGAGGAATTTGGCAAAATGGACAGCGCCATCGCGTCCGAAACGGCCCAAAACCCCAGTCTACAATGTCAAAGTGCTCAAATCCGACCTCGGATGAGTAGTTTACGGCCAAAACAGGATCCAAAAACCCAAAAAACACACCTGCGGCTGTTCCTCCTCTCTTCTCCACGTTTTTTCTGGTCTTCTCTCTGTTTTTTCAGCTTCCACACTTAGCTTTATTAGTTGGGCACCCTTGGCCTTTTAGATGACCTCAAACGGACCCCGAACAGACCAAAAACTGACCTCGCAGTGCATAGTTGTCACCTTTTTGCATCATCAGCACACCTGGCACTCATTTCTTTTCAATAATGCGTCTCCCAACCACGTGAACTGGCCTCAAAAAGTGGTCCTAATGATAACCTTTCTGCATAACTCTCACAAGAAAACACCCACGTTGTGTCCGTCCTTATCCGCGTGCAAATATTGACCCCGTTCACCCTCCTGACGCCACTAGATGCCATCTGACGCACCTGCTTACCTCATGTCGTCGGCCCGCGGATAGCTTCCTCAAGAATTTTTACACGCTACGAACTCCTCCTTATTGTAGAAAAAACACAATGGTACTGGTAATAGTGAAAATCGATGCACTATGTACACCCTGTCCTACTTGTACACATGTGGGCTCCACGTAACCACCTGGCTATGGAAATTGGGCAATCCTTTATTCGATGCACCATGCATGTGTATGTACATATGCGCAATCCCTTGCTCCAAAAAACTCCTGACGTAATTTGCCCATCCCCTAGCCTGCTAGATCATTCATGATCAGCAGCAGCAAAAAGAGATATGAGACTCGCCGCATCACAGGTTTCCTCATCCCTCACCAACACTCCTTGATCCACATACAGCTCATCCTGCTCGACCATCATCAACCTGGCATGATACAATTTAAGACGCAATGCAGTTATCCTTGACTTATGTAGAAACCCATCCAGGTTAGCCAATTGATATGTACCATTCGGGAAACACTCCACTACCTTGAAAGGGCCTTCCCACTTAATTTGAAACTTCTTTTGGAAGGTGTTATCTAGCTTACTGTTGTAGCGCAAAACCAAGTCATGTTTCTTGATACCCTTACTTTTGACCTTTTCATTTATCTTTGCCAAAGCCTTATCCTGCATCAGCCCATAATGCTCCAATGCGCTCATCCTATCCAACTAGACCTCTTGTAACTGCAAGAGCCTCTCTTTGAATGCATCACTAGGTGGCCCAAGCAACTTCTCTAACATCTTGACCGCAGGCAACTCTACCTCCACAGGTAATAGTGCTTCCTTTCCATACACCAAATGAAATGGAGTAAGCCCAGTACCTGTCGTCACCGAAGTACGGTAAGCCCATAATGCACTAGGCAATTCCAAATCCCAATTCTTTCCTTGGTGCTCTGTCACTTTAGAAAGAATTTGTACCAACTCACCATTGAATCTTTCATTTAAGCCATTACACTACGGGTAATAAGGAGTGGTATGCTGGTGCCAAATCTTCATCTTTGTGCATAAGAAGTCTAGCAGTTTAGCTCTAAATCCTAGCCCCTTATCTGAAAGTAGCTCTAATGGCACCCCAAACTTGCAACATATTTCATCATAGATAAATTTTTCCACATCCTTTGCAGTGATCTGTTTTACTGCTATAGCCTTTGCCCATCTAGAGAGATAGTCCAGTGCCGTCAAGATATAGCTTTTGCCCCTGCTTGTGATAGGTAACGGGCCTATTGCATCAATCCCCCACTTTTCAAACACATCAAACGCCATAATGGTTTTTCGTAGCTCTGGCTTCATCACTCTCTTCCCAAATGCTTGACACCTATTGCAAGACCTACACCAATGCTGAACATCCTTGTGCAAACTAGGCCATACATACCCCTCTTGCAAAATCTTATGCAAGGTGATCTTTAGAGCAAAATGGCCACCACATGCGCCTTCATGATTCTCTTCCAACACTGTAAAGCTCCTCCCGCCAAGGTACACGTCTCAACACGATATCAGCCCCTTTCATGTATAAGACATCACCAATCAATTTGTACCTGTATGCTCTATGCACAAAGCTATACTTCTTAGACTTCTGAATCTCCTTTGGAATGATTCCTGTTAGCAAAAACTCCTCTTCTTGAGCCAAACTTTCCCGGCCATGATAAAGAGGTAAAGTGGTCCTCAACACAAATAGCTCCCCAATCATGCCTTGAGCTGCTTCATGTGCCTCTCCATTTAGAGCACGTTCAATGTGTCTGATTCTCCATGCTTCAAACTTTTTTAACAGGCCTTTAATTCTGAATCACATTTCCTTCAATGAGGTGTTCTTGCTCTTCCACACACCCAACACTTGCTTCACAACTAACAAGGCATCACCTTTTATGCTCAACCTTCGAACCCCATGCTTCAAACAAATGTGTAGTCCGGATTCCAGAGTAGCATATTCAGCCTCATTGTTACTATGAGCATCCAATTCGAACCCTCTCTTTCATACTAGCTTCCCCTCTGGATCATAAAGTGCTATACCCCCTGAAGTTGCATCATGGCTCTTTATTTATGAACCATCAAAGAACAACACATGTGCATTTCTAATTTGTGGCACTTCTTCAACTACCTTTCTCACCACCTCTTCCTTAACAATAAGGGGATTCTCCTTGTAGGTCAACAAATCAGCTAGGGTAGTCCTTATACTATCTTCCACTAGAAAAGAGAACTCAAACTCTTGCACCTCAATTACCCATTTCTTCACCACATTTGACATGTTAGTACCATTAATTAACTATGGCAAAAAGGAATAACTCGTCAAGAAAACAAAAGGTCGTGGTAGCAAGTAATGAAGAAATCGTCGACAAGCAAATATTACACTGGCCATCACTAGCTCTACTTCCGATAACTTTCTCTCCGCTACCAACTTCACTCGGCTTGCACAATACACTGGCCTCATATAATGGCTGCCCTTCCCCTTTTGCAATAGCATGGCTCCAATGGCATCATCCCCTACTGAGGGATTTACATAAAAAACTTTCTCCCAATCAGGAGCCTGCATGGCTGACAAACCCCCTAACACCTCTTTCACCTCTTGAAACACTTCTTCACACTTGTCATCCCATTGCAATGGATCATGCTTTGCCACTTGTTGTAATGGATAAAGAATCTGAGAAGACAATGGGATAAACCTTGCCATGTACTTCACTTTGTGTATAAAGGTTGCCAATTGCTTCGTACTCGTAGGTGATGGAAGAAGAATAATAGACTTAACCTTATCTGGATCAGCCTCAATGCCATTTTCTGACACCATATGGCCCAACAACTTCACCCTTGGCTATGCTAGATGACATTTCTTTGGATTTAGTTGTCCTCCACATTCATCATATCGAGCCAATACCATCTGCAGCTTCTCATGGTGTTCAGCCCTACTGCTATAGACACAAAAGTCATCCATAAAAGCTTTAACACAACTACCAATGAATGGTTCCAACACCCAACTTGCTCTCTCTTGATAGAAGGAAGGTCCATTTGACAACCCAAATGGCAATACTGTGTAGCAATAGCAGCCCCATGGCGTAATAAAAGTTGTCTTTGTGCGGTCTTTAAGAGCAATCTTCAATTGACAATAGCCTGAAAAAGCATCACACACACTGTACCTCTTATAACCTGCCATTGAATCCAAGATCTGATGGATGAATGGAAGAGGATATGGGTTCTTCTTAGTGGCTGCGTTTAAGGGTTTAAAATCTACACAAATTCTCCACTTCCCATCCTTCTTTGGGCTGACTACTACTGGACTCACCCATTATGTGGTCTCCACAGGGACTATGAACCCTGCCTTCAACAACTTGTCCACCTCTTCTTGCAAGGCTTCCATTTTCTCTTGACCCATCCTTCTTAGCCTTTGCCGCACTGGCTTAGCACCTTCTTTCAGCTCTATATGCATCTCTTCGCCCTTGAACCCTCTAATCTCTTCATATGAAGTAATGAACAAATCAGGAAAACTAGCCAGCATGTGCAAATATATATCCCTCTCCATAGCTGAGAGGTCTCCACTGATCATTTGTGTCATCAATTCCTGCTTCTTTGACAACTCAACCTTGGTTTGCATCAGCCCTTCAATTACTTCATAAGGACCTTCACTTTCATCTTCAACCTCATTCGCAAATGCAACTAAACCAAACTCCTGTATTTCTTTGTCCATCAAAAGAAATGCAACATCAACATCCTCATCACTGCTCATAGTGCTATCACTGTCCTCATCTGTCACCGTGGAAGAGTCTTCATCACTAGACTCATCCTCATCTTCATAAAGCTCCTCTAATCGTTTCCTTGTGTCCATATTATAAATCTTCTTGGTACCTGTCTTTCCATAGAGGCTAATCGTACCATGTCGCCAATCTTTAAAACACGCAAGCATTTTACTTTTTGATGGTTTTCCAATCCAATCCGAAAACCTGACACCCCACCCCACGGTGAGACCCATCTTCTCAAGGCATGAGTGTGTTATGACACATATTTGGGCTCCGCCATCCACGTAACCTTGTCCCAAATTTTTTCTTTTATGCCACACATCTACTATTGGACAAATGTCTGGTAGCTCATCCATTGCCAACATCTTTACTGAACCTCTCTCTGGCTCTTTCTCCATTGGGTTAACCATCCTCTTCCACTACCGCTTTAGCTTAGGCACCATCTCTATAAGCTGCCCAAAAGTAACATTTGTCTTCCTGCTCGTCAGATCCTCCTTCAAGTCATAGCTTAATTGCCCATCCCCTAGTGGAAAATCTGAAACATGAAACTTTCGACGAGCTCTCCTTTCCCTCTTGGCCTTGACATCCTCGCCTTCATGGCTCTTTCCTTTCTTCTTACTAGGACCTAGGGTACTTCTTCCTTCTTTATCCTCTGTGGTCCTCTTCCCAATAGGCATCACTAATGTATCCTCTAGCTTTGATGCCTTCTCCAAGGTGACTACACTTAGCACTTTTGTCTTTCCCTTTTCCTCCTGGGTCAGTCCACTGGTTCCTTCGTCTCCCTTAATTTCGATGCCATAATCATTTGACCTAGTTAGCACCTGTCTTGGCAATGGATACATGTCTCCCCCCATCCATGGTGGCTTATCACATTGCGGGCTGATGTGACCCAACTCTCTACAATTATAACATGTGGGCGTCTGCCTCCAGTACCCACCATTGCTTTGTCCAACACCATTCCTAGGCCTTTCTTCACCTCTTGGCTGATTTTCAAACCTCCCTCGACCTCGATTATTTCCCACTTGACCTAGCATGTTTAGGCTGAGATTATTCATCAAATCTACCACTTGCCTCATGTCTTGCCTTAGCCCATCATCTTGCACCAATGTAGTGACCACTGCTGGCATAACCTGAGTAGTAAGAGGAACCACTGGTTCATGATGAACCCCTAACATGCGACCTTGTAAAGACTCTATAGGCTGAAATTCAGACCTCATTGGCAAAGACTCCACCCCTAACTGGCTCATTTTCCTCAACTTCCACTCTTTGTTCCTTGCTACCTCTAGTGCATCTTCATATGTCTTAGGCTTCTTTAGCTCCACTCTCCAACGTATATTCTCCCAAAGACCAGCCAAGAACTTGTCCTTCTTCATCATGTCAGGCGGGGGTACCTGTGGTGCTAAGGCCTTGCACATTCGCTCCCATGCCAATGAAAACTTATGTATGTACGCATCTACTGGCTCACCTTCCTTCTGCACCAAACCTTGTACTTCTTGCCACACTTTGTCAGTATCTTCTATCTTCACAAACTCCACTTCCAACCCATGCCGTAGATTGTCCCAACTCAATCTTATAGGTGGATCATCCACATGCAACTCCTCTTCAAATGCTTTAGACCAAACTCGTGCATCACTCTTCAAACAAATTTGGAGAAGACGTAACATCTACGCAGGGTCATGAATCTGGTTGCTAATGCAGGCAACCTCCATCTTTTCCAAAAATTCTTCCACATCCCCATCACTTCTTCCATGAAACTCCGGATAAGAGAAAGCCATGGCTACCCAAGTTTCAATGCTTTGAGAACCTCTTTGAACACACGTGCAAGAACCCAAAAATTTTGACTACCCAATCCCGAGAAACTTCAATGGAGCTCAACTTTAGATAAGAACAAACACATGCACATCAAATGAGTTTTCATAGTTGATCATTGGAATTACAACAGGTAAAGGACATTCCAGGATCTCTCGTAATCTTCTTGGCCCGATTATAAAGACTATGCACTGCTGGAAAATAATCTTCCTAGACACATGAACATTTATCTAGATTCTCTGAGTTAAATGAAAAGGAGTGAATTGAGGGCCATTTTGATCATCTATTAAAGCCAACCATGAAGCTCCCAAAAAAGCACACCTGACTTATCCTCTGATTTTTGCCCAAATTTCAGCAGCATAACAGCATAAATGGCTGAAAATACTAAAAAACCAGCCATCATAACTTGGAAAAATTTTGGCAAAGTTTCCCCAGAAGTAGAGCAGTGTGAACCCAAAATATAGACTGTCTATGTATGCATAAACTACCAACAATAGAACCCGAGCATCAATTAGGAATCACTAGTACATAGCCTATGGCAAGGTCACAAAACGCGTGCTCCAGCTACCTGTATCACCGAAAGGATCTCTACATTTGAGAATCCCCCAACTCAATAAAAACCTCACCCTATCCACCCTCACACGAAGGCTAATGCAAATCGCGTATAGTCAAGTCTCAGAAATGACTATCTTCCAGACTAAGTCTCGGAAATGGCTGGGACTGCCAAATACAACAAAGTATGGCTCCACAAAGGCGTACAATTGGCAGTTTCCACAAGTAACGTACAATACCAACAAACAATGCGCTCAAGCAAGCGCCCAATGATGAGCGGGATGAAAACACACACAGCGCCTCTATAACGACCCGCCACACACTCTTTGGAAGATACACACACACACTCACTATGGGGCACCACTCGGCTTACACAACACACCTGGCCGAGACAGGGAACACACCTATGGAGTGAGAGGAGAGAGACGATCCGTTTACCCACTCCACACACAGAGATACACACACAAACACACACCCAAAAAACTCAGCTCAAAAGGGGAGAATTTATGATGTTTAGATACAAATGAGCTTGGGCCAACACCAATGGGGCAAATAGCTCACACAATATGGGTAAAATAAGCCAGATACAATCACAAACTGGAGCAGAAGCTTCGATCATAGGAGAAACTTACACAGCAAAAACAGCAAAAAAAGAGTGAGAAATTTGGAAAAATGGACAGCGCCATCGCGTCTGGAACGGCCCAAAACCCCAGTCTACAATGTCAAAGTGCTCAAATCCGACCTCGGATGAGCAGTTTACGGCCAAAACAAGCTCCAAAAACCCAAAAAACACAGCTGCGGCTGTTCCTCCTCTCTTCTCCACGTTTTTTCTGGTCTTCTCTATGTTTTTTCAGCTTCCAAACTTAGCTTTATTAGTTGGGAACCCTTGGCCTTTTAGATGACCTCAAACGGACCCCGAACAGGCCAAAAACTGACCTCGTAGTGCATAGTTGTCACCTTTTTGCATCATCCGCACACCTGGCACTCATTTCTTTTCAATAATGCGTCTCCCAACCACGTGAAGTGGCCCCAAAAAGTGGTCCTAATGATAACCTTTCTGCATAACTCTCACAAGAAAACACCCACGTTGTGTCCGTCCTCATCCGCGTGCAAATATTGACCCCATTCGCCCTCCTAACGCCACTAGATGCCATCTGACGCACCTGCTTACCTCATGTCGTCGGCCCGCGGATAGCTTCCTCAAGAAGTTTTACGTGCTACCAACTCCTCCTTATTGTATAAAAAACACAATGGTACTGGTAATAGTGAAAATCGATGCACTATGTACACCCTGTCCTACCTGTACACATGTGGGCTCCACGTAACCACCTGGCTATGGAAATTGGGCAATCCTTTATTCGATGCACCATGCATGTGTATGTACATATGCGCAATCCCTTGCTCCAAAAAATTGCTCACAACGCTTACTATATCTCTCCTTGCTATTCTTTGAGAGAGAGAGAGCCTCCCTTCGCTTATGCAACCCTCCTTGCTTTGGTAGCCAAGGACGAGAGCGAGCTTGCATTACCTTCCTCTTTCGCCCCGTCACACTTCTCCTTGCTTCTTATGTTCTCAACTCCCGTTTTCATGCCCTACTATTTTTAGCTTGACCCCTCCCTTAACATCAATCCGAGAGCGAGAGAAGAAGCACCTTGCTTCCTTCGCTGATTGAGGATGAGAGAGAGAGAGAGAGAGAGAGAGTTCTTCTTTAACAAGCCGACTCCGAGAGAGAGCCCCCTCCTTGCCGTGGCTCTTTCCCCTCTTCTTTCTTCCCCTTTCTTCTTGTTCTTCTTCTTTCTTTGCTTCTCCTCTTTTTCTTCTTCTTCTTTCTTTCCTCTTTCCTTCTCTTCTTCTTCCTTTCTTTCCTTCTCTTCTTCTTTCTTTCTTTCCTTCTCTTCTTCTTCTTTTCTTTCTCTCCAACGCGTACCCCTTTCTCTTCCTTTCTTCTTCCCTAACCTTGCATGACCCTTTTTTTTTTCTCCCCCCCATAAAAAACAAGCTGTCATGCTTTTCAAGAGAGGCAAAAACGGCGCCGTCGTTGCCCTCTATCGTTTTCTCCCTCCTTCCACACTGTAAAAAAAACCATTTTCTTAATTGGGTGGTCATCCCATGGGTGGCCTTTAACTTGGGTAGGTGGCCCTTAAAGGGCACCCCATTTGGGATACATATCAACAAAAGAATCCCAAGCACATCATTTTTCTTCAACAATCCTTTACTTACATTATCATTGTGAATTTTGCGGCCCGTATCCACACCTCATATAATCCCACATGCCCTTAAGATGCAGGTATAGGTGATTGCATTCGTCGAAAAGCATTCCCTTTGCATATAGTTATTTTCCCTAGAGCTTCCTTGTCGCAACTGCGTTCGCATTCCCCGCAATCATTGCATTCCAAGAGACGATATTCCGAACACGAAGTTCTCCAGAATCCTTATGTGCAGCTTCTATACGGCACCACATTTGGTCCGGATCTAGTGTTGCCAAGCACAGTCATGACACAGATTTTGACTAAAGTAGTGCAGACTTCAAATCCTCTCACTTTTCAGTGCACCACAAAAGATAATGTTTCGAAACTTGGTTGAAGTCAAAAATTCCCAAATGGCACTCCCATCGAGGCGATCGACCTAGCACAAAAATGGCCCCCGAGGAAAATTACACGGCTAATATCTTGGCAACCGGAACTGCGGTCGCTAATCTGAAAAGAGCAACGTACTCCACAAAGCGAGCACTTTTGCATTCATTTCAATTCCGTCCGCTCAGCTGCAGTTGCCCAATCTGGTACGAATCTACAATTGCCTTAAACTTCAACATGCCATAACTTCCTCACTGTAGCTCCAATCGATGAGCCGTAAAGATAAGCTGGTAGAGCACTTCAAGCACTACCGTTCTAAATCATAATCTCCCATCTATGCTCACTACAAGAATACTCCTTTTTAGCATCATTAAGGAATCTATTGGCCCTTTAAACCGCATCTGGCATACACTAACCGTAAAAAATAGCTTGTTACCAAGCCCTGAACACTGATCATTTATCAGATAATCTTCAAATAAGTTGGATGTGCATTTTTCTAGCATCTTTCTTAGCATGGGAGCAGAGTTGCACGAGAGTGCCTGCAAGATCAACATCTGGTAGTGTTTCTCCCACGTGGCAAGTTCAGCCACCTCCAGGTATGTGTGTTCGGATTGAATGCATCCTATTCTGGCAGCCTCCGGTCATCTCGATCCTATTGGAGCTGCAACGTGTGTCATACTCCTGCTGCAAAATACATGTGAAAATTACATATTATATATCATGCATGTTGAACTAGGCACTACAGACGTATCTATACCAACTGAAGAGAAAAACGCATGCATGTGTGTGTGTGTGAGAGAGAGCTAGCTAAGAGAGAGACTGACAACGTTGACGGTTGCTCGCCCTTAAAGATCTCAAGAATGCCGTGGGACATGATGGCCTTCCGCCAAGAAGAGCAAACTCCACTCTCATTGGAACTTGACTTGTCAAGTATAGCTTGCTCAGCCTCCTAAACATCAAATCCTTTGGAAAATCATGCCAGAGATGATCAAGAGAAGACATTGCATTTGATGCCGTGGCAATATCATTTTCCATCACCTTCAATCTTTTCACGTTCTTATCAGCCATTGTATTGTGAGGACCTTCTCTAATTGGCATTGGGCCACTATATTCTTCCACCTTTTCCTCCTCAGGTAGGTCTTTGTTGGCATTAATGCTGACTACTAGTAGCTTGGCCAACTCCATCTCTAGTTTTACAAGGCAAGAGGCATAATACTAAAGGCTTCCTTTACATATCCCTTACGCTCGGTGAATGAGGTTACTACACATAAAGGATTCCATAATAAAGAATCAGCCCTCAAAATTGGAGGGGTGCTTGGAGAGCTCTTAATACTATTTCAAGCGCAGCATGGCGAGTTTGAGAACTAGCCTACAGGTAAAGTGTGAGGATAAGGGTTATGGGCAGGGTGTGACTGGGTAATAGGCTATGAACCCATATGGCATGGCAAGATGACCAAGTGTAGTGGACGGTGTTGGTTGGTAAATTGGATGCCATTCTCCCTGCAAGCACTAAGGTCTTCATAGTGGAAACTGATAGTGATTGAACTCTGAGTGACGCAACCAAAACCTTTGTATCTACAATAGTGCTAGACATTTGGAGACCCAAAGGATGTAGTTTTGATAAGAATATTTTCTTTGAATCTGCAGAGATAGTGTTGGGACCTTACACATAGTGACAACCTTACTCGTAGTGAGATTTTTCTAGTCGATGGGCAAGTCTTAACATTGTTTTATATTTTCATATGCATTTTTTGTTGATGCTTTTTCTTTGTTATCTTGAATATGTAAATTTGTGAACGGATTCTCAGATACAACTCATACATATAGCTTGACAACAACAAATCTATGCATATCTTGGAGATTGACATGTGTCTACAAGCGTTTCAGATATTTTGATTCTAGTGGGAGGTATATGCATATAATATTGAGAGCATTGAGTTTTTGCATGGACCTGATTTCAATACTTTTGTGTTTTGTTTTGCTTTTATACTTATTGGTAGTTGTTTATGTGTGTATGCAGCATCTTGCAATGATTCTACAAGTCAGGCACATTATGAGCTAGATACTACTAATCTATGTCGTTGTGGATCATATTTTTGTTAGATGCTGGCAATCCTAGCCATTTTTGAGATTTGGTCCAAAACATCTCTTTCTGAGATTGTTCTTAGTCATTATGAATTATATCTACATAGCCTTTTGTGAGGATTGTACATGCAATTTTTTTGAAGCCGAACAATGTGGACGGGGTTACCTAGTGTGAGGTGGATTAGGTTGTTGGAGTTTTCTACTCATGGCCTCACCATAGGATGTATATAGAGGAGTATAAGTGCTTTGATGCCAAGTTGCCAGTCTTTTGTGACAGTTCTGTTTTAAGGAGTATATGCAATTTGGTGCCTTGTCAACACTCTTTTATGATTTATGGATTGATTTTCTGTTGAGATTTTGATAATTGTATAGAAGAGACTTTGGCTAAAATTTTGGAAGAAAATATACGTTTATCGTTGTTCTCATTCTCTTGCATTTTCTCTTATCACTTATGGTTGGATCTTCTAAGAAGGAAGAGTATTATATCAAGAGTTTGACGACACAAACTTGACGATATGGAAGCTATGTATGCCTGATGTCTAGGTCAATAAGGGCCTTGTAGCACCATTGAAAGAGAAGAAAGAGAGTGTTTACATTGAGCTTCATTGGGAGGAGCTTCATGCTCTTGTATGGTGACCATTTTCCTATACCTTGGTGTGCCTTTTTTCTTGAGGATCATCGACAAGACTATTGCAAAGAAATTAATTATGGGAGTCATTGTGCTCCACTTCCTTGGGGGTACCAGGGAAAAACCCATGACACTATATAAATACACTGTTGTATGAATATATTATTAGATTTACAAAATAAGTTTCCAAGAAGCTATTGTTGAGATGTAGAGAGAAAGAGAGAGAGAGACGAAACAAGAGACACACCATGTACTAAGCTGCATTATATGTTATACGTGATATGTATAATGTGCCATATACGACGTATTATACAATACTCCATATTATATACGGTGCCACGTGAGCAAAAACGGGCAATCGTATTATTTCTTTGTTTTTTTATAAAAAAAAGCTTTCGATCAAAAGATCTTTTGATCTAAAGATCTTTAGATCTAAAGATCTTTAGATCTAAAAACCCCGTATATAAGAGCAATGTTGTATGGTCACATAGCATCTCTCAAGTAAACAAGAGATGAGTAAGAAAATGTAAATACTAGCAAATAATCAAAGAGTAAAAAATAAAAAAATTAAAGTTTAAAACAATATTATATGTAGTTAAAAATTAAACATAAAATTTGAAACTTAAAAATACAAAATTAACATTTGTTTAGTAATGCAACAAAAAGAATATAAAAATAAAAAAGAGTTAAGACTAGTTTGGTAACTTGGAAAAAAATAAATCTATCTATCAAGCTATTTATATGTCCACCTATCTTTTATCTATCTCTTTTTATTATTATATTTTCTTATGTATCTATAAAATTATCTTTAATTTATCTATGTATGTATATTTATCTATTTATTAATATCTGTATTTTTTAATCTATAAATCTATTTAACTTTCTTTCTATCTATCTATTTATCCGTGCATTAGGAAAGAAATGGACCTTAGCCAATAGTAAGAAGGCTAACTTTACGTTGAAAAAGCCTTTTTTCTCATTTTGAAGATGTCCATAAAAACCATTTTGGTGAAATTGTCACTATCACCAAAAAAGTAAGGCGCGTGATAATGACATCTTGCACAAGTACGGAACTTCTTTTTATGACCCATTGTTGCTATCTTATAAAGTGAAGTACTTGTACGTGTGCATCTTGCACAAAATCAATCACCTTTTACTTGCAATTCATATTTGAACAAATCGTACTTGATAGAGATTGATAGGTACTATTTAAGACTATGAAGAAGTCAAAACCAAGTAAATAGAGGCCCTTGAGGTGTCTCTTGGGTCTCTATTCTCTTGGTTCTGACCCCATAAGGCCCTAAGATTAAGACATAGCATTTTTAAGCCTTAGATTACATCCGGAACATCCAAAAATCTTAGCATAGAACTTTAAAAGGTTGAAATTTGATGTCTCTAGATCAAGATATAGCATATTAAGCCTAGATCCTCATGAGGTCAGAACCAAGCAAATAGAGGCCCTTGAGGGGTCTCTTGGGTCTCTATTCGCTTGGTTCTAACCTGAGGCCCTAAGCTTAAGATATAGCATCTTTTATCTTTAGGATGCATCTGAAACGTCCAAAAACCTTACATAGCACTTTAAAACACTGCAATCTGGCATCTACAGCTCAAGATATAGCATATTCAGCTTAGAGCATCATGAGGTCAGAACCAAGCTTATAGAGGCCCTTGAGGGGTCTCTTGGGTTCCTATTTTCTTGGTTCTGACATCATGAGGCCCTAATCTTAAGTTGTAGGATGCATCTGAAACATCCAAAAACCTTAGCATAGCACTTTAAAACGCTGAAATCTGACGTCTCTAGCTCAAGATATAGCATATTAAGACTAGAGCCTCATGAGGTCAGAACCAAGAAAATAGAGGTTTTTGAGGGGTCTCAAGGGCCTCTATTTTCTTGGTTTTGACCTCATGAGGCCTTAGGCTTAAAAATGCTATATCTTGAGCTAGAGACGTCAGATTTCAATGTTTTAAAGTGCTATCCTAAGGCTTTTGGAGATTTTGGATGCATTTGTGGTATTCTAAAAACATCTCTTATGTTTTTTCTCTCATCACACATCACATCACTCATTAAGATTCATGACATGGATTTTTGTGTACACTTAACTTCGGCTCTCGAAAAGCATTTTGTACGAGCATGCATTTTAAGTGTGCAAGTAAACTTTTATGTATGTACTATGAGAAATAGAATTCCCAAAAACTACTTTCATATTTTTCAAAATTACCTCTCTCTATGGTGAGTGCGTTTCTTACAGGGCCCAAAATTGAGTCCAAGTTTCTCCTAATGTATGTATCTATCAATTGTCTACCTATCTATGTGTCTTTCTCCTATATATCTACCTACCCTATCTATATATCTGTCTATCTATCTATCCATCCCTCTATCCATCTATCTCTCTATTCTTCCATCTGTCCATCCATCTAACTATCTATCCATTTAACCCTATTTCCTCCCATCCATCCATCTACCTATCTACCTACTTACATATCTATCAATTTGTTTGTCCATCCATATGTGTCTCTACCTATCTTGTTTTTTACTTGATTATTATAATATTTATTTCTTTTCTTGTTTTTGAAATATTTCTTATTTTCTTGTTAATATTTATACTTTCAAACTCATTATCTATCTATCTAGATATTTATTTTTAACTCTTTATTCATATATTCATTTACATATATATATATCTATATATATATATATATATATATATACATATATTCTTTAAAAAAGTTAAGGTCTGAATCGCACCTAGTAGTGGGGATACTGCAAGTAGTTTACAATGAAAACCACTTTGTGGACACACTTTGAGGGAGAGATTTTCTAGGCGCGGGCTTGGGCAATAGTGAGCAATAGAATTGGTTCTTGAAGACCTGGAAATGAGGAGTGTTTTGTATCTTATATGTGTCTTTCGCTTAACACCTCTAAAATCCACAGTGCTAGCAGCATTGCAAGAGGGCTTGAATTTTTTGCATCAACATGAACATGCCTAAAATTGGCAAGAAAATTATCTTCTTGGCTCTGCTAACCCCAAATGCGACATGGCTTTAAGAATGATTTTCTAAAGAAATTGACTAGTTGAAACAAACATTTATTTATCTAAGTAATATTTTAGGTTCCTCTTTTCTATTTTACTTTGCAAAATGTATTCATTTTTATTTCCTATTTTTTGGTCTTCAAATCTATTTATGAGGACTAGATTGTTATATATAATCTTTTATTTTTTAGCTAACCTTTACATCTCTAACGGAGAAGAAAGTATTTGCTTGAATGGATAAAAGCATACACGCATAGCATTTATAGTGATCTAGCTTTTTGATCAAAAGATCTTTAGATCAAAAGATCTTTAGATCAAAAGATCTTTAGATCAAAAGATATTTCGATCGAAATCATTTTTTTTATCAAAAAAATAATACGGCTATTCACGTATAATATGGGATGTTCGCATATAATCCCATAAAATACATATAGAAATCATTATACGAGCGTATAAATGCAACCCAGACCATGTACACTCTCAAAGACTGATTCATATTGAGGACAAGATACAAATATATCGGTGAGACCAAGTTGAGTAGAGTGAGCCATATATAGCTCCAACACCCCCACTCAAACAAAGGTCTCTAGATTTGGACGAAAAAACCCTTGGAGAGATCATGGAAAAAAACCAAGCCCCTATACAATGTGAAGATATGAACCAGCGATGATGATGTGAATGTGAATTGTGTATCTATGTACAAATATACAAGTGACTCAGAGATCACATTGTTCAAGTGTGGAGTGTGCATAGTCCATAGTACGTATAGGATTACAATGTCATATGTACAAAGCTATCACAATAGCAGAGCAGCTAAACTAGAAAGAGTGAGGCCGAAGCAACTCAAAGCTCCAAGCACAAGAGGATGAAACGTGACTTGTTGAGGCCTTTAGTAAGAATGTCTGCAATCATCTAGTCACTTGGACAGTGTTCAACCATTTTGGTGCCTTTGCGTACTTCATACCGAACATAATGCTAATGGACAACAATGTTCTTTGACTTATTATGTTGAACATAGTCTTTTACAAGACTAATAGCACTTTGGTTGTCACACGGCATGAAGTGCTAGAAAGAGGAGAGTGACCAATATCAACCAAAATTTGTCGAAGACATATCAGCTTACGAGCTGCAAGTGATGCCGAAATATATTTTGACTCAGTCGTAGAAACTCCAATACAGTGTTGTTTCTTGCTGGTCCAAGAAACAAGACAACCACTTATAAAGAAGAAATTTCCACTAGTAGATCGCATGGATACATGTATGCTTGCCCAATTTGCATATGTGTAACCCAAAAGAGAAAGAGTTTTCATAGAATCTGATGTCAGTTGTCATCCATAGACCAAACCAAAATCTGTCGTACCTTTTAAGTATTTTGATACATACTTTGCTGCAGACTAATGCTTAAGAGAAGGATGTGCAAGATGTTTTCCATGATAATTAGCAACAAACAGAATATTGACAAGTGTTCATGCCAACAAACTGAAGACATCCAATCAAGTTATCATAAGGTTGATTTGTGACAAGTTGACCGTTGTCGTGCAGCTCCGCTCCCATGCTAAGAAATATTCCAAAAAAATACATATCGAGCTTATTTAAAGCTTACTTTGATTAATGGTCAGTGACCAAGGCTTGTTAACAGGCCAAGTTTAATGAATAATGTATGCTAGATGCGGCTTAAAAGGGCCAACAGATGCCTTAATGATGCCAAAAATGAGTATGCTTGAAGTGAGCACATATGGAAGATTATGATCTAGAAATGCAGTGCTTGAAGTGCTCTACCAGCCTGTCTTTACGGCTCATCGATTGGAGCTACAGTAAAGAAGTTATGGCAGTTTGAAGTTTAAGTCAATTGTAGATCCGTACCAGATTGGGCAGTTGCAACTGAGGTGGCAGAAATGAAATGAATGCACGGGCCTAAAGTGCTCACTTTGTGGAGCGCGTCGGTCTTTTCAGATTAGTGATCGGAGTTATGGTTGCCAAGTTATTGGCCGTTAAAGATGCACCGGGGGCCGGCTCTGTACCACAGTCCAGTCCACTCAGTCAGTGTGCCATCTAGGAATTTTACAGCCTCCACGAGGTTTGTATGCATTTTATGCAGTTTGAGAAGTCTAATGGGATTAATGGCTTGACAGGCAGAGTCCACTGTCAATTGTCGCGACACTGCTGAGCTGGGTGATTTCGGGATTATTCAAGATGTTGTTACGGACAATAAAATTCAGGATGATATTGTCAGTCGAGGGTGGCTAAAGAAAGATGTGGTGCTTGGTGATGCTTTAATCGATACGTACGCCGAAATTGATGCCTAATGCATTGCCTTGGCCAACATGTACGCCAATGCCGCCCAATGAAGGAAGCATGGCGATGCTTTGGCCAATATGTAGGCCAAATGTATGTGGTACCCTGTGAAGCCCTTTGGGAGCCTCCCGAAGTGTCGTGCTTGGCATTGCCTTGGACGAAATGTATACCAAATGTGGTTCCCTACAAGGGCATAAAGCCCGCGGCCCAAATAAATAAAAGGAGAGGCCGCCCAAGGCCAAAGTAAAATGGACACCCTAAATAAATAAATGTGGGAACAAAAAGAAAAGGAGGGCCATGGAGGCAAAACCAGTGAGCAGAGAAAAAAAGGGGGCGAGACGAGCTTGTGCTGGGCAATAGAAAGGGTGACCAACCTCCCTGACGAAGCGCAGATCGAAGCGCAGATTCTCAAGACCCTCTAGCAAAGTGATTTTGTTCCGTGTGCTGATGAATTTAGGGTTGCTTTGCGATTCAGCTGCCATGTCACCAGGGATTCGTTCCCATTAGCGACATCGCTAATGGGATGGCGATTTTTTAGGAGGGAGGGTTTTACTTCCGCTCTTAGATAGAGGCAAAGGCGCTCTCTCTCTCTCTCTCTCTCTCATCCTCCGTGAGAATAGAAGCAAGGATGATTTCTCTCGCTCTTGGCTCATCATCAACTTCTACAAGGCATTGAAGGCAATAAAGAAGGAGGAACAAGGGTTTTGGGGAAGGTGAGAGAAGAAGAAATCTCTAAGGAAGATCGGAGAGGAAAGATCTGTCTCGTACTCGGCTAGCAAAACAAAGCGAAGCTCTCTTTCTCAGCCCTTAAGAAACCTTTTGATCTCTTTCTCTCTCTTTGTTGGCACATGAGGTGAAGCGAGGAAGGAGGAGGAAAAGGGAGTCGGAGCTTGGGAAAGGAGCTCGGCAAGAGTCGGAGCTCGGCTTGGCAAAGGTAACGAGAAAAAGAAACAAAGGAAAGCAAGTTGAGATGTCGTAATTGGCAAGAAAGGGATAGGGGTACAAAGGAAAAGTGCAGTCTCTCTCTCTCTCGTGCTTGAGAAGGAGAGGATCTCGGAGTTGCTGCATGAAGGTGGCATGAGTTGGGAAGAGGGAAAAAAAAGGCAGGCCAGGCAAGTGTAGCGGCTAAGCAAGGTCAAATCTTTGGATAGCAATTGAAGAGCAGAATTAAATCTTGCAGATTCCAAGGGCAGTTGAACCATATAAAACGACAGGAAACATTTTCCTTGATGGTCATCGGTCTAAAGATTAATTAATAGTCTTATTAAGCCCCGATGTCGTTAACAACCTGGTTAATTTGTTAAGGAAGCTTAAAATCCTATTTATCAGTTCATCCAAGTGTTGGTGCTGCTAACAACTGGGCCTGGCTACCAATTACATCTGGGAGTATTTCAAAGAAGCTATTGTACAGGTAAGTTATGAGCATTATTAAAGCTATCAAGAATAGAGTGCAAGTCTATTGGGACTACGTAGATATTCGAGGACAAGTATGATCAAAATTAGAAGTTGTGATTGATGAGTTTATTGTGCAAGATGCTACCTTCTTACAGGCTAATGATGAAGACATAGTCAAAGTTGTGTATGAAAAGTCGGGGTTTGCAGATGCCTTGCATGAAGGTGAAGTCTTTTAGGGCGAGGATTTATAGCTTCAGGATATACATGGTGAATTTTGCAAAGAACCTATACATGCATTGCAGGAGGAAAGAAAATCAAAGGACCAAAACAACAAAGCAGTTAAAGCTCACAAAGAAATTGTGCAGGTGAATGAGTGCATCCATATTCAAGTAGACATGCAAGAAGCTTCGGTTACAACAACTCATACTTTTTCTACTTACTTGGAAAATGAGTAAATTTTTTTGGATACAGATTTTTGCATAGGGTTGATTGATAATACTGGTACAGACTCTACCATAGAGTTGAATGATGATACGGATGTTATAGGTCAAAGCAGGGCTGCTGTTGAGAGTAGCAAGACCATGGTTTCTGGTATACCAGATTTACCGAGTTTGAATGTACCAGATTTTGAGGACTTGACTAGGCAAGAGTATGTGCTTAAAGATCTGCAAAATGTTGATTCAGAGGGGGTGCAAACTCTTTCATTGAAAAGCTGTTCTGAAGCTGAGCTACCAAAGTGGAAAATTGAACTCAAATGTGATGATGCTGAATCAGAGGGGGTGCAGACTCCTTCTTTGATAAGTTTCTATGACCTAGAGCTACATATCTGGCAGACTCGTCCTGAATTTGATGATGGTGATTTAGAGAGAGAGAGCAAACCTCTTCTCTATCAAGAATTGTGACATAGGGCTCACACTATGGCAGAATTATCATGAACTTGATGATGCTGATTCAAAGGGGGTGCATAGTGAAGTGCAATCTCTTGTTGATGAATATGATTGGTTTCATTGTGCCAATGATACAGACAGGGCAGTAGATGAAATTTTCAGCGTGCATGCTGAACTTTGTGCTATAGAACTGCAAAGATAATTGGATGAGGGTGAAAGATTTAAAGAGCAGTCTGCAGTCAGTAGATGTGTTTAGTATGCATGTCATATGTGGAAATCCTAGTTTAGTGTAGCAACCTGAGATGTGCAAGATGGAGGAACCATCTGAAGCGATGGACCTAGATCTTATGTGCTTACTGGATGAAGCTTTAGAAGGGTTCTCAAATACATATGCTAAGGATACCAATCAGTCCATAATTATGCATGAGCCAGTTTTTTCAGATTCAGCATGATGAACTTATGCAGTTGTTAGATGATGCTCTACTTGATTTTGAGCCTCCACAAGATAGAGAATTGTTTTTTGATGCATCTTTTCAGCCTAATGAAGAGGATTTTACTAGAGACTTGATGTATTCAGATATGCATGATTGGTAATTCAATACTAATGAGAGTGAAGGTGAACTGCCAATGCTTTTACCTGTGATTGATGATCGACAATTGTATAAGCCAATTGCACAGGGGATATGGCGGTATCTAATGCTACCTGATGTTATGTGGAATCTGATGTTACCCTATGATGTAGGGGATTTTTAGCTAGCTTTTGACCCAGGAGATGACAGATATATGCATGGTCCTGGGAAATTGAATTATATACCATATGATCCAGGCGGTTTGTATGAAGATTTGTGGGCTAATTTATGTCTATGCTATAATGATTGGAAATTATTGTATTTTCCCTATGATCCTAGAGGATGGTGCAAATTTTTTAAAGGAATGCTCACAATGGGACAAATGATTGAGTTCCCGTTTAAAGTAGATTTGAAGAGTAACAGCTATCTGATGTAGCAGGTTGCATGGTACAAAGTTTTGTTTTCTAGATTTATGCTGAGTCAGGAGAGTTTTGGTTATGCATTCAATAAGATTACATGGTTGGCTTCCAGCTGACTTTTTTGGACAATTGCTGAAGTATCTTCACATATTTTGAGTTGGTTCTGCTACCAAAACTTGAGGTAAAGGACTTGACGGCCATTCCGAGTGCAGACAAAGTAAGGCATACTTGATCTTGACAGGGTTCCCTAAAGAGAGCTGATGGTCAAGCCGTGTGCATAAGTAACTGGAGTACTTGAGTCTGACAGGGTTCACTAAACATATTTTCATAATTGCATGCTTTGAAGATACGACAAATGCGGTTCAAATATTTTTGATGGTAGCTACCTAATGATTAAGCTAAACAATTGATGATAGGGTATAATCCTTATTTCATTATTCGTACAGTTACATGAGCTTGATGATGGTAAGGAGCTTAAGGAACCTGTAGCAGATGCAGAAGTATTGTTGGCACAAACCAGATGCTGTGCAGGTTCAGAGGGGGTGGATGTCGAGCAGCTCCGCTCCCATGCTAAGAAAGATGCCAAAAAAATACATATTGAGCTTATTTAAAGCTTACTTGATTAATGGCTAGTGACCAAGGCTTGTTAATAGGCCAAGTTTAATGATTAATGTATGCTAGATGCGACTTAAAAGGGGCAATAGATGCCTTAATGATTCCAAAAAAGAGTATGCTTGAAGCGAGCACAGATGGCATATTATGATCTAGGAATGTAGTGCTTAAAGTGCTCTACCGGCCTGTCTTTACAGCTCATCGATTGGAGCTACGGAAAGAAGTTATGGCAGTTTGAGTTTAAGTCAATTGCAGATCCGTACCCTATTGGGCAGTTGTTGCAGATGAGGTGGCAGAAATGAAATGAATGCACGGGCCTAAAGTGCTCACTTTGTGGAGTGCGTGGTCTTTTCAGATTAGTGATCGGAGTTACGGTTGCCAAGTTATTAGCCGTTAAAGATGCACCGGGGACGGAGTCCATACCAGTCCAGTCCGCTCAGTCACTGTGCCATCTGGGAATTTTACAGCCTCAGGGAGGTTTATATGCATGTTATGCAATTTGAGAAGTCTAATGGGATTGACGGCTTGATAGGCAGAGTCCACTGTCAATTGTCGTGACACTGCTGAGCTGGGTGATTTCGGGATTATTCGAGATGTTGTTTGTAACATTTAATGGCCTAGAAACTTGTGTGTAGCGGAAATTAGCATGAATATAGTGGGCATTTCATTAGAATAGATTCCTAATGAGAATTACAAGAGTGCTTGGGTGGAGAGAGCAACAAAAAGCATAACACCTAGTTAGATAGCATGAACAATACTTTCAAAAGAGAGAGCAATTAAGCCATTGACAACAGTTGAGGACCGAATTTTCATGGAGCCCAGTCCCCCCTTCAAAAGGTTTTGTATTATGGTTTCTCTCATCAAGAGAGACATTGTACAATACAATTCTTTGTGTTCCTTCAAGACTAGCTAGTGCAATAAGACCATATTAGGTATTTTGGTAAAAATCTCACAGTATGGGAATCTCCAAATCGACTAAATTCATGTAATTTGGGAATTTTCCACTTAAAGTGGAAAAAATTGAGGTGTGTGGTTAGTAAATAAAGTGAAAATCTCATAGGATTGTGGTGTTGATAAACAGCAAAAGTCAAGAGGATGTACAACACATGGATTTGAATAATAACTACAAATTACATAAAACAAAGGAAGATACAAAAAAGATTTTGTTTACAAATTGACTAGTATAGTCAATAGAAGCTCCACATAATTCTACTCCACATTTGATACCATATCTGAACTTTGATCCAAGTGTGGTTGATGTGCATGAGTGAGGCGTTCTTTGGCTTTTAGAGCATGCCTTTTTGGAATCTTTATTCTAGAAAATGGTCCTTCTTTGTTGGGTCTCCAGGACCAAACAATTTCATCTACAGTTTCCCACACTTGTGGGTCCTTATAGTTGGCAGCCCAATAACCCTTCCAACAATTACTATAAGCTTGAGTATTTGTCATCCCACTTTTTCTCGCGCAAGGTGCCCAATATTGAATCATGAGTTTTTTGTAGTTTGGTGATGTAGGCTCATTATCAATGTCAGATAAAGACATTGCAAGCCACACTGGATAGATTTCTGTGTCACTCGGAACAAGCATAAGAAAGTCACCTTGGTGCACATCAAACATAGGGTCAAACTCTTCCCTTGGCCTATCTCATTGAGGCCCACAAAAATGATCGTTCAACTTTTCAAGGCCTAGGAATCTTTCTGCTCCTTGTTGCAAATTCATTGTAGTGCTTTGTAGGTGAGAATATTCTTGAGTTTTTGGCCAAAAAATTTCAAACAAGACTCCCTCTGATATGATTGCTTTTCCAATCTCTTCAATTACCTTACTCCAATAATCTATCACGGGTCTATAATATCGCGGAATACTTGAACCATTCCCTAAATTTTTCCAAAATTTTATATAGTTCTTTAGCCCCAAAATGACTTCTTCATGGGCCTTGACATACTCCGCCATTTGTACTAGAGGTGGATCTCCATGTAGTAACATTGGCTTGCCTTCTGTGTCTATTTTCCAGAGGTGAATACTTCCACACCTACATGTGCCTTATATTGCATCATTGGTGTCTTATAGTGCATAAAGAACCTGAACTGGAGCGGTTTGGAATGTCCAACAAGTATGTCTTGTCCATCACAAAGATAGCCATCACAATACTGCTTGAAATCGGGGATCTTTGTGAGAAAAAATGGAGCTGGAGATGAAGATGAGCTGTTTCGTAATGTATCCATCAAATGTGGCAAAGTATAGGTTTGTGTAACTCTCAACTTCTCTGAAAACCTACTAAAAATGGCGTCTATGTCCTCATGTGTATGACCAACCATTAAAAATCCCAGCTGGATGGTTTTGAAAACACCCCTTGCAACAAGCATTGACAAATAGGCAAATAAGTATCGATTTTTGTTTTCCCCTGCACAATTATCCAATTGTAGCAACAAGTTCTCTGGCAACCTGCGAAATGCTGACCCCAATTCCTCTTCTGCAATTTCTGACGACTGCCCAATGGGCTCTTTTCCATCACTCAAGTTATGGTAGTCCAAAGCATCCCTTGAGTTCAAAGCATGTAGTAGTGAAATATTGCTCCTTGGAAGTCCATTTGTTACTAGATTACCAAGAGGATGTTTATCTATCCTCTCTAGGTTATGTAAACAATTAGAAATTGAGCCAATTGTAAGATTTGGATCAGCTGGCCACAAACCATTCAAGACAAAGTGTCCGTAATGACCTTCTCCATGTCCATGAGTGATCATGCCAATCAATGCCACCTGCAGATTATATCCTCAATCCACACCCTTAGGAACAATGCGTAATCTAGGAATGGCAGTCTTCTTTTGATCCATCTTATCATGGATTATGCATACATATTTTTGTGGTTGAGTTTCTGAATACGTGCACCATGCATAATATAGGCTTCTGCAACTCTTTTGTTGTGCCATGTGAACTTCTCTCTCCCTCAAGAGAAGAGCTCTCTCTTCAAGAGAAGGTTTAGCTTCTAACCTTGCCTTGATTGAGCTACAAATATTGCACTTAGAGAACTCACTCGTCTTTGTTAAAGTGACATGTGGCTACTCTTTGTTCCAAATTCTACCAAAAGAATATTGGGATAGCTTCTTCTCATAGCCCATTTGGTCAAGTGTCGTGTTGATTTCACATAAAATATCCACTTGTTTGTATGTTGATGGAATCACCAATTGAGTCTCTCTTGAGCCATATAGCAGTGTTCTACTTCTATGTGGCATCTTCTCATAGTTGTTTTCCACAAACTCATTTAGTAGTGCTCTTGCTAAACTAGTATGTTGAAGTCCCCTTCTCAATGTACATGTGTTCCCATGTACATATTGGCACACACCATTTTCAAATTTCTCCTTGTATCGATAAAATGATGTCTTTGGTATTCCATGTAGCTCATACCATGCTCTACAACAAACAATAGAGCAATTTAGCCTAAATTGGTATCGTCACTTCTCATCTTTCTGATAACATATAGAAAGAACGTCATAAACATAATTAGTGCGTAATTTTTGAGACTCTCCCCAAAATTGTTGTCGTAACCTTGTCACCATATCATGATCTGCAAACTGGCAACATTTGTGTGCACAACAATCAATGCATGATACCCTTTGAATTGATTTTTTTGAAAGGTAAAAAGAGGAAGCTGGTGCTACTTTTGATTTTTCAGTCCTGTTCATGAAAGTGTATCGTCTCTTCCTTGACAACTGGACAACATTACTCCCATCAAGTTTTTTTCCAACATTGTCATCGTTGGATACATCCTCATATGTAGCATGCATGCCATCAACAGGAACAAAGCGTTGTAATGGGCTCCCATTCAACATTGTTGTCTGCTTGATGGGCCACTTTAGCAAAGTGATGCTACCCACTTCAACCACATCATCAATGCTTGCATTTTCTCTTTCAATACCCACACCCACACAATCATGACCAAGTTCCTGAAAGTTGACATAATCATGTGGAAATACATATAAGATGGTCCCTTCATTCATGGTTTGCATCATTGTGTCATCTTTTAAAAGGACCCTCTGATTTCTCCAAGACTCTCGAATCACTGCTTCAAATTCTGGGCTTGTCATAGGTATTGCATCTGTAACTAGAGGATCAGAATGATCATGTTCTTCATCACCATTGTAGCTTTCTTGTGGATCAATTAAGTTCCCATTTTAATACAAAACATTGCAAAAGAAGATTTGACCATCGAACAACACTCCATAATGAGCTTTGGAGAGATGAAGTATCCATTGTAGGAAAAGGTAGGACCACATCCTTCAAGCATTCCTCTACTAGTATGGAGACATTTCCTTGCCCTATCTTTATACCACCACAAGTGGAATCTAGATCTGTTCTACACACACAACCAATACCAACAATTTCATTGTCAAGTATCATATGTACTTTCTCTCCAGATTCAAAGTCCATCCTGTAAGTGAAAAATATTACATTGTTAAATCCATAGTTATAGAAAAATACTCTTGAAACAAAAAATCATGCTACAACATGAAAAATGTTTGCATAGGTTGGACAAGTGGCGAACCTTGAGACCAAATCCTCCTTGCTATATTAATGGAAGCAAGGTTGGAAATTATGGTGGATCTTGAAACCAAAGCATCCTTGCTATATTAGAGTATAGGTTGGACAAGTGGTGGACCTAGTTGTAATACCCATTGCCACCTATCAACTACTCTAGGACTATGCTTTCCAATGTCCAAGTATCCCTTGAGTTTTGCAAGGTTATACACGTGGTGGACCTTGAAAAAAAATCCCCTTTCTATATTAGAGCATAGCTTGGACAAGTGGTGGACCTAGTTATAATTCCCAATATCCAAGGTGAAATACCTTAGGACCTTACTACCTTGCTTGCCAATGTTTACGTAGCCCCTCATTTATTTAATGGAAGCAAGGTTGGACAAGTGGTGGCCCTTGAAACCAAAGCCTCTTTGCTATATTAGAGCATAGGTTGGACCTAGTTGTAATACCCACTACCACCTATCAACTACTGTAGGACTATGCTTTCCAATGTCCAAGTATCCCTTGAGTCTTTCAAGGTTGAACACGTGGTGGATCTTGAAACGAAAATCCCCTTTCTATATCAGAGCATAGCTTGGACAAGTGGTGGACCTAGTTATAATGCCCAATATCCAAGGTGAAATACCTTAGGACCTTGCTACCTTGCTTGCCAATGTTTACGTAGCCCCTCATTTGTTTAATGGAAGCAAGGTTGGACAAGTGGTGGACCTTGAAACCAAAGCCTCTTTGTTATATGAGAGCATAGGTTGGACCTAGTTGTAATACCCACTGCCACCTATCAACTACTATAGGACTGTGCTTTCCAATGTCCAAGTATCCCTTGAGTCTTGCAAGGTTGAACACGTGGTGGACCTTGAAGTGAAAATCCCCTTTCTATATCAGAGCATAGCTTGGACAAGTGGTGGACCTAGTTATAATGCCCCTCCTTTCTTTAATGGAAGAAAGGTTGGAAAAGTGGTGAATCTTGAAACCCAAACCCTTTGGCTATATATAGAGGATAGCTTGGACAAGTGGTGGGCTTCGTTGTAGTATCCAATGTCCAAGGTCCAAGGTGAACTATGTAAAGACCTTACTTCCAAAAACAAAGTCGTACAAGTGGTTCTCCTTGAAACCAAATCCTCCTTAGTGTATTAGAACATAGCTTGGAGAAGTGGTGGACTTAGTTGTAATGGTGAATGTCCAAAGCAAACTATTATAGGACCTTGCTTCCCAAATCAAGTTTGGACAAGTGGTGGATCTTGAAACCAAAACCCCCTTACTCTATTAGAGCATAGCTTAGATAAGTGGTGGACCTAGCTGTCATGGAAAATGTTCAATGTGAACTACTATAGGACCTTGCTATTTAATGTCTAAGTAGAGCTAGCTTCTTTAATGGAATCAAGGTTGGGAAACTGGTGCATCTTGAAAGCAAAAGCCCTTTATTGTATTAGATCATATCTTGGACAAGTGAGGGACCTAGTTTTAATGTGTGATGTCCAAAGAAAAGTATTACAAGACCTTGCTTTCCAATATTTGAATTGGTCAAGTGGTTAAAACTAAGTATAAAACTTTGACCATTTTCTTCTCGAATTGCCAAAAAGCTAGTTTTAGACACCCCTAAATGAAAATGGTTTAGGGTGGCCTTAAACAACGTTTTTTCAAATACTTGAACAAAAGGGCTGCCGAAGAGTAATGAAAATTTATTATGGCTTGAAGTGCCTGAGTATGTGAAAACAAGCCTAGGTTTTCCACTAGGCAAAAGGTAACAAAAAAGAAGTGTTGTCTCTTATGACATAATAAGAACATTGGAAACTTAGGATTGACCATGTGGCCTAAACTTTGGCAAATGAAGTGGTGGCCAAGTTTCGTGGCACAATGTGCACTTGGTCCTATATGTGTTGACCACTTGGCTAAATCTAGGACCATAAGGCCAAACCTTTGGCACCTTAAATATAGTATGGGACATAATCTAGAACTGCTATAGTAAATTAGTAGTATAGTTAATATGTTAATATTTGTATTATATTTAAGTATATGCTAAATATAATTTATGTTCAAACTTTCACTAATGAAGAATGTTCCCATTTAGCACTACAGATGCGGGGTCTTAGGGCAATGCCACAATGGTGTGCATCTAACGAGGCAGCGCTTCCACGTGAGGTTTGGGGGTAGCGCTCTTGATGGGGATGTGGAATATAGCGCTCTCGATTGCGGGGCTTGGGAGGCTGATTTTGGGATATTGTTTCGGGCGGGGTCTTGGGGCAGCGCCCGCGCCCCGGGCGGGGTTCGGGGGAGCGCTCTGGGCGGGGTCAAGTTACGCATGTTTTGCATATTCTCAACCATGATTTATTTAATTTTGGCCGTGTGAATTGGTTAATTTTTTATACTGCTTTTGTTTTTTTTAATCCTATGATAAAACATGGACTTGTAGCATACGTGGCATTCTAATAAACCCTATCAAGATTAGGCACAGAGAGAGCGCACGAGCAACGCACACAGAGAAAGCAGGCGAGCAGCAAACACACAAAAAGCGCACATGGATCGCATACAGTTGGAGTATACGCACGCGTAGAGGAGCAAACCGGACATCCTACACAACGCACAGGTGGAGCGCACAGGATTGACAGTTTGCGCACAAGATAAAGAAACAGCATCGTACGCAACGCTTTCCAGAAGGGCAGAATCGCGTATAGCTTCTTCTCAGGAGACATTGCACACCTCACGAATAGAGAAAAAAAAGGTATTTCTCTCTCTCTCACTCTCTGTCTTTCTCCATATAGAGAAGATGGTTCTCTGTAACTCTTTCTTGCATACACACTCTCTCGTCAAAAGACAGAGATACATAGTTTAAAAGTATTCCCGCACACATACACATATTCCCACACATCGTCTTCCTCTCTTCCACATACATAACCACAGTGAAGTCTGTTATCTTACTGTCTCTCTCTTGAAAATACATGCACATATATCCATGCATCATCTTCCTCTCTTCCACATACATAAACACAGTGAAATCTGTTCTCTTTCTCTCTCTCCTCTCTCTAGAAAACATGTATTTCTCTCTCTCCTCTCTCTAGAAAACAATATTTCTCTCTCTCTCTCTCTATCTATCTCTGTATCTTGCTATCTCTCTCTTGAAAATACATGCTCATGTATGCGTGCGTCTGTGTTATCTATGTGTATGTATGTATATTTGTGTTATTTCATTATAATACTCATACATAATGCAGATACACAATTACACTTAATTACGATATGCACACATAGTATATATACATACATAAATATCACAAATAACTAACACATTGTAATACTAGTAAACTTGAATGGAAGACTTACTTGCGTGATCTGTTAAAGTCAATTCTTGTAGCGAGTTCTGGATGTATACTGAGCTGATTTTCCTCTAATCCATTTGTAGATATGATTGTAAACTTTGTTTCTCAACAAAAGTAGTGTTGTTTAGTGATACACCTAATGGACATAAATGGTTGAAACTAGGACATATAGACCAAAAATACGTGTATTTCTTTGGATGAATATATACACTTTTTGGTGACCCTTACCACAAGTGGTGGACCTTGAGACCAGTGGACTATAAGGACCTCCAAACAATACCTTGTACACTCAATCCTTCTTGGTATCTAGGTTGGACAAGTGGTGGACGTTGTTCAAATTCTCTAACCACTCTCTCTAACATGGTGACATAATTTAGGTTTGATAAATTCATATCTATGCAAACTAATATTAGTTAAGGCTTGTTAATTTGAATTTGTTTGAATTTATGTACAATATAATGATTTGAGGTTTCCATATTTGAATGTAGGTGGGATAATGATATCTTTTTATGGTAAACCTGAATTTAAAATCAATTTCGCGTGGAATATTTAAATTTAGGTGGTAAAATTTAAATTTTATAAAAAAGATTGAATTTTAAAATTTGGGCGGGATATTTTAAAATTTAGGCGGGATATTTAAAATTTGGGAGGGATATTTTAAATTTAGGCGGGAAGGTTTTGAATTTATAGCAAGATCTCCCTTACATAAGAGAGTATAGGTTGGACAAGTGGTGGACCTTAAAGCCAGAACATCCATGCTACTGGACATGATAGGTAGGGAATCTATTTGCATATTGTATGTATATTATATATGTAATAGATCTAGCTTAGACAAGTGGTGGACCTTGTAACAAAACCCCCATGTAAAACATATCATACACATTCCAACTCGTGAGAAGCAATAGCCTGATAGGTTGGACAAGTGGTGGACCTTAACACCCAAACCTTCTTAATATAACGACATAGAGTGGAAAAGTGGTGAATCTTGAGACCAAAGAACTCATGCTACTAAGGATAATACCTTGAATGTAAACCCCCCATGTACAAAATATCATGGGTTTAAGGTATTTCCATGGAGCCTAGAATCTTGGAGACATGGTGCAGCTTGCTTCTCCTCATGTTTCAATTGAGCCTATCTTGGACAAATGGTGAAGCATCCTTCTCCCCATGTTTCAATGGAGCCTAGCTTGGACAAGTGGTGGACCTTTGCTTCTCTCTATGTTTCAATAGAGTAAGATTGCACAAGTGGTGGACCTTGGAACCAAACCCCCATGTAAAACCTATCATGGTCACTCCAAGTGGTCAGAAAGAATAACCTTTAAGATATATCCTTATAGGTTGGACAAGTGGTGGACCTTAACACTGAGATATTCCTAATATAATGACATAGAGTGAAAAAGTGGTGAATCTTGAGACCAAAACACTCATGCTACTAGCGATAATAGGTTGGACAAGTGGTGGACCTTGAATGTAACCCCCCCATGTTTCAATAGAGTTAGCTTCGACAAATGGTGGAGCATCCTTCTCTACATGTTTCAATGGAGCCTAGCTTGGACAAGTGGTGGACCTTTTCTTCTCTCTATCTTTCAATAGAGTTAGCTTGGACAAATAATGGACCTTGGAACCAACTTCCATGTAAAACCTATCATGGTCACTCCAAGTGGTTAGAAAGAATAATCTTTAAGATATAGTCTTATAGGTTGGACAGGTGGTGAACCTTAACACCCAGATATTCTTAATATAATGACATAGAGTGGAAAAGTGGTGAATCTTGAGAGCAAACCACTCATGCTACTACCGATAATAGGTTGGACAAGTGGTGGACCTTGACTGTAAACTCCTTATGTACAAAATAACATGGGTTTAAGGTATTTCGATGGAGGCTAGCATCTTGGAGACATGGTGCAGCTTGCTTCTCTTCATGTTTCAATGGAGTCTATCTTGGACAAATGGTGGAGCATCCTTCTCTCCATGTTTCAATGGACCCTAGCTTGGACAAGTGGTGGACCTTTGCTTCTCTCTATGTTTCAATAGAGTTAGGTTGGACAAGTGGTGGACATTGGAGCCAAACCCCCATGTAAAATCTATCATGGTTACTCCAAGTGGTGAGAAAGAATAACCCTTAAGATATATCCTTATAGGTTGGACAAGTGGTGGACCTTAACACCCAGATATTCTGAATATAATGACATAGAGTAAAAAGTGGTGAATCTTAAGACCAAACCACTCATGCTACTAGCGATAGTAGGTTGGAAAAGTGGTGGACCTTGAATGTAAACCCCCCATGTTTCAATAGAGTTAGCTTCGACAAATGGTGGAGTATCCTTCTCTACATGTTTCAATGGAGCCTAGCTTGGACAAGTGGTGGAACTTTGCTTCTCTCTATCTTTGAATAGAGTTAACTTGGACAAGTGGTGGACCTTGGAACAAAACCCCCATGTAAAACCTATCATGGTCACTCCAAGTGGTCAGAAAGAATAACCTTTAACATATAGTCTTATAGGTTGGACAAGTGGTGGACCTTAACACTAGAATGGTAACATGAAACTTTTATGTCCTTGGACACTTTTGTGTCCTGTTAAGTGACCATTTTGCTTGAATTATTTGAAGAGTATGAGAATGGATTTATAGGTGCTATATATCCACAAAGTTTCCTTATGAGCTGAAAAAAACTTAGCATTTTTTTTGGAGTATCGATCTCACCATTAACGTTACTCCTGCACAACATTTTTGAACCTAAACTGTGTGAAAAAATGAGTCTTGTTTTTGGCTTTTTTTCAATTTTTGACAACTATACCACTCTAAACTTCATGTTTGTGAGGTTTGGATGGCTAGAGGTTAGGCCTTCATAGTTCTCAACATGTTCAGATTCTTGTAGAGAGAGCTAAGTGTTAAAATTGAAAGTTAGGACCAATTTACAAGAATTGCATAATCCTGTTTTTTGGCCAAAATTAGCACTTTTATGATTTTTTGGGGGGCTTTCTTGATATCCAAATTCAATTTTGATTGTGTAAGTGTAATATATAACATAAAGCTAATCTTCCTTGAGTTAAGCTAATCTTCCTTGAGTTTTGGGGGACCTAATATGCTATGTAGCATAGTATATGATGATGGTTGAGTTTTTTGATTGCTGACGAACACGATACATTTTAGAGTAGCAAGTATACCTTTCTAAATATTGCTAGTTTCTTAGGCAAATTGTGTGTATTTTGTAGGTAGTAACCATATCTAATCATAGACTACAAACTTGGCTAGATATTGAGTAGTTTCTAGGGGTTTCTAGAGGTCATAATGCTAAACCCAATTTTTTTATGTTTGCTGTATTTACCACTTTATCATTGCCGCCAAGGTTCCAACTGTAAGAGATCCATTATCCTTTTGATATGCTCCATGGCTCCTTTTGAATCCAAAGGCCCAAAGGGAACTAAGAAAACATGTATATAGTATCTGTATTGAGCGTGACTATAGAAACTTTGATGATAGGTCCGCAGAATGGCAAAAATGCAACTTTTTTGTACCTATTTTTTTTTTCCCAAAAAAAAAATTTGTGAGGTAAAAGCAACCATATGTTTTGGTCACCAACCCATTGAAGTTAACGGGGCATTTTATCTCATGTCCTACAAAAATCCCCACTCTTATTTATATGCAATCAACCGTAAGAAATTGCTTTTTTGGGCAAAATGCACTGGTCCATCAACTTTGGAGGCTTGTAGTGACCAAGGGATGAGAAAAATTCCAAGTTTCTCATTTTTTCCATATGTAGTAGTTATTGAAATATAAGCTCATGAAAGGATTTTTCAAAATGAGTGGATCTAATATGGTTTTGGATTTTTTTCCCAAAACCCTGACAGGACACTTTTATGTCCTGTTAGGTTACCATTCTAGTGTTAACACCCATATATTCTTAATATAATGACATAGAGTGGAAAAGTGGTGAATCTTGAGAGCACACCACTCATGCTACTAGCGATAATAGGCTGGACAAGTGGTGGACCTTGACTGTAAAATCCCCATCTACAAAATAACATGGATTTAAGGTATTTCGATAGAGGCTAGCATCTTGGAGACATGGTGCAGCTTACTTCTCTTCATGTTTCAATGGAGTCTATCTTGGACAAATGGTGGAGCATCCTTCTCTACATGTTTCAATGGACCCTAGCTTGGACAAGTGGTGACCTTTGCTTCTCTCTATGTTTCAATAGAGTTAGCTTGGACAAGTGGTGGACCTTGGAACCAAACCCCCATGTAAAACCTATCATGGTCACTCCAAGTGGTGAGAAATAATAACCCTTAAGATATATCCTTATAGGTTGGACAAGTGGTAGACCTTAACACCCAGATATTCTTAATATAATGACATAGAGTGGAAAAGTGGTGAATCTTGAGAGCAACCCACTCATGCTACTAACGATAATAGGTTGGATAAGTGGTGGACCTTGACTATAAACTCCCCATGTACAAAATAACGTGGGTTTAAGGTATTTAGATGGAGTCTAGCATCTTGGAGACATGGTGCAGCTTGCTTCTCTTCATGTTTCAATGGAGTCTATCTTGGACAAATGGTGGAGCATCCTTCTCTACATGTTTCAATGGACCCTAGCTTGGACAAGTGGTGACCTTTGCTTCTCTCTATGTTTTAATAGAGTTAGCTTGGACAATTGGTGGACCTTGGAACCAAACCCCCATGTAAAACCTATCATGGTCACTCCAAGTGGTAAGAAATAATAACCCTTAAGATATATCCTTATAGGTTGGACAAGTGGTGGACCTTAACACCCATATATTCTTAATATAATGACATAGAGTGGAAAAGTGGTGAATCTTAAGACCAAACCACTCATGCTACTAGCGATATCAGTTTGGACAAGTGGTGGACCTTGAATGTAAAACCCCCATGTTTCAATAGAGTTAGCTTCGACAAATGGTGGATCAATATTCTCTACATGTTTCAATGGAGCCTACCTTGGACAAGTGGTGGACCTTTGCTTCTCTCTATCTTTCAATATAGTTAGCTTGGACAAGTGGTGGACCTTGGAACCAAACCCCCATGTAAAACTTATCATGGTCACTCCAAGTGGTCAGAAAGAATAACCCTTAAGATATATCCTTATAGGTTGGACAAGTGGTGGACCTTAACACCCAGATATTCTTAATATAATGACATAGAGTGGAAAAGTGGTGAATCTTAAGACCAAACCACTCATGATACTAGCGATAATAGGTTGGACAAGTGGTGTACCTTAAATGTAAACCCCCCATGTTTCAATAGAGTTAGCTTCGACAAATGCTGGAGCATGCTTCTCTACATGTTTCAATGGAGCCTAGCTTGGACAAGTGGTGGACCTTTGCTTCTCTCTATCTTTCAATAGAGTTAGCATGGACAAGTGGTGGACCTTGGAACCAACTTCCATGTAAAACCTATCATGGTCACTCCAAGTGGTCAGAAATAATAACCTTTAAGATATAGTCTGATAGGTTTGACAAGTGGTGGACCTTAACACCCATATATTCTTAATATAATGACATAGAGTGGAAAAGTGGTGAATCTTGAGAAAAAACCACTCATGATACTAGCGATAATAGGTTGGACAAGTGGTGGACCTTGACTATAAACTCCCCATGTACAAAATAAGGTGGGTTTAAGGTATTTGGATGGAGGCTAGCATCTTGGAGACATGGTGCAGCTTGCTTCTCTTCATGTTTCAATGGAGTCTATCTTGGACAAATGGTGGAGCATCCTTCTCTCCATGTTTCAATGAACCCTAGCTTGGACAAGTGGTGGACCTTTGCTTCTCTCTATGTTTCAATAGAGTTAGGTTGGACAAGTGGTGGACCTTGGAACCAAACCCCCATGTAAAACCTATCATGGTCACTCCAAGTGGTGAGAAAGAATAACCCTTAACACTAGGTTGGTAATGGGACACTTTTATGTCCAGTTCAGTGACCATTTTCCTTGAATTATGTCAAGAGTTTCAAAGTGTATTTTGAGGTGCTATCTGTTTAGAAAGTTGTCTCATGAGCTGAAAAAACGTGACATTTTTTTGGAATATCAATTCCATATTTAACATGGTCCATCACATATTTAACTGTGTGAAAAAACGGGTCCTGTTTTTGGCTTTTTTCAACTTTTTGCAACTATACCACTCTAGAATTCATGTTTGTGAGGTCTATAAAGCTAGAGAACTATCTTTAGTAGTCCTTAACATGTCCTGATGCTTCTAGGGAGAAATAAATGTTAAAGTTGTAAGTTATGACCAAATTACAAAAATTGTCAAATCCCGTTTTTTAGCCAATTTTAGCTCTTCTATGATTTTTTTGGGGGCTTTCATGATATCGAAATACAGTTTTGATTTTCTATGTCCCATATTGTAACATAAAGCTAATATTCCTTGAGTTTTGGGGCACCTAATACCCTATTTTGCATAGTAGACAACGATGGTTGATTTTTTCAATTATAGAATAAAACGAAACATTCTAGTATATCAAGTATTTCTTTTTCAATATTGTTAGTTTCTTGTGACAACTATATGCATTTTGTAGGTAGTAACCATATCTAGTCATACGGATCAAATTTGGCTAGATATTGAATAGTTTCTATGGGATTCTACAACTCATAATGTTGAACTCAGTTTTTTCATGTTTGCTGTATTTAGCACTTCATCTCTGTCCCCAAGATTCCCCTTGGTAAGAGATGTATTATTCTTTTGACATGCTCCATGGCTCCTTATGAACCTAAAGGACAAAAGGGAACTAAGAAAACATGCATATATTATTTGTATTGAGCATGGCTATAGAAACTCTGATGATAGGTTTGCAGAATGGTAAAAATTCAACTTTTCTGTACCTATTTCTTTTGGCAAAACAAAAAATAGTGAGTGAGAAGCAATCATATGTTCTGATCACCAACCCATTGAAGTTAACTAGGGAATTTATCTCAAGTCCTACAAAAATCCCTAATCTTATTTTTATGCAACAAAACGTAGGAAATGATTGTTTTGATGAAAATGTATTGGTCCATCAACTTTGGAGGCTTGGTGTGACCAAAAGATGAGAAATTTTACAAGTTTCTTACTTTTTACATGTGTAGTAGGCCTTGAACTATAACCTCATGAAAGGATTTTACAAAATGAGTGGATCTATTATGGATTTGGAGGTTTTTTTCAAAACACTGAAAGGACACTTTTATGTCCTGTTAGGTTACCAACCTAGTGTTAAGATATATCCTTATAGGTTGGACAAGTGGTGGACCTTAACACCGAGATATTCTTAATATAATGACATAGAGTGAAAAAATGGTGAATCTTAACACCAAACCACTCATGCTACTAGCGATAATAGGTTGGACAAGTGGTGGACCTTGAATGTAAACCCCCCATGTACGAAATATCGTGGGTTTAAGGTATTTCAATGGATCCTAGAATCTTGTAGACATGGTGCAGCTTGCTTCTCCTCATGTTTCAATAGAGTTAGCTTCGACAAATGGTGAAGCATCCTTCTCTACATGTTTCAATGGAGCCTAGCTTGGACAAGTGGTGGACCTTTGCTTCTCTCTATCTTTCAATAGAGTTAGCTTGGACAGGTGGTGGACCTTGGAACCAAACCCCCATGTAAACCCTATCATGTTAACTCCAAGTGGTGAGAAATAATAAAGTTTAAGATATAGCCTTATAGGTTGGACAAGTGGTGGACTTTAATACCCAGATATTTTTATTTTAATGACATAAAGTGGAAAAGTGGTGAATCTTGAGACCAAACCACTCATGCTACTAGAGATAATAGGTTGGACAAGTAGTGGACCTTGAATGTAAACCCCCCATGTACAAAATATCATGGGTTTAATGTATTTCAATGGAGCCTAGCATCTTAGAGACATGATGTAGCTTGCTTCTCTTCATGTTTCAATGGAGCGTATCTTGGACAAATGGTGGAGCATCCTTCTCTCCATGTTTCAATGGACCCTAGCTAGCACAAGTGGTGGACCTTTGCTTCTCTCTATGTTTCAATAAAGTTAGCTTGGACAAGTGGTGGACCTTGGAACCAAACCCCCATGTAAAACCTATCATGGTCACTCCAAGTGGTGAGAAAGAACACCCCTTAAAACATAGCCTTATAGGTTGGACAAGTGGTGGACCTTAACACCCAGATATTCTTAATATAATGACATAGAGTGAAAAAGTGGTGAATCTTGAGACCAAACCACTCATGCTACTAGAGATAATAGGTTGTACAAGTGGTGGACCTTGAATGTAAACCCCCCATGTTTCAATAGAGTTAGCTTCGACAAATGGTGGAGCATCGTTCTCTCCATGTTTCAATGGACCCTAGCTTGGACAAGGGGTGGACCTTTGCTTCTCTCTATGAGTAGAATAGAGTAAGCTTGGAAAAGTGGTGGACCTTGGAACCAAACCCCCATGTAAAACATATCATGGACATTTCAAGTGGTAAGAAATAATACCCTTTAAGATATACAATTACAGGTTGGACAAGTGGTCGACCTTAACACCCAGATCTTCTTAATATAATGACATAGAGTGGAAAAGTGGTGAATCTTGAGACCAAACCACTCATGCTACTAGGGATAATAGCTTGGACAAGTGGTTGACCTTGACTTTAAACCCCACATGTAAAAGATATCTTGGGTTTAAGGTATTTCAACGGATCATAGCATCTTGGAGACATGGTGCAGCTTGCTTCTTTTCATGTTTCAATGAAGCCTATCTTCGACCAATGGGGGATCATCCTTCTCTCCATGTTTCAATGGAGCCTAGCTTGGACAAGTGGTAAACCTTTACTTCTCTCTATGTTTCCATAGAGTTAGCTTGGACAAGTAGTGGACCTTGGAACAAAACCCCCATGTAAAACATATCATGGTCATTCCAAGTGGTGAGAAATAATACCCTTTAAGATCTATCCTTATAGGTTGGACAAGTGGTCGACCTTAAAACGTAGATCTTCTTAATATAACGACATAGAGTAGAAAAGTGGTGAATCTTGAGACCAAACCACTCATGCTACTAAGGATAATAGGTTGGACAAGTGGTGGATCTTGAATGTAAACCCCCCATGTATGAAATATCATGGGTTTAAGGTATTTCAATGGAGCCTAGCATCTTGGACACATGGTGCAGCTTGCTTCTCTTCATGTTTCAATGGAGCCTATCTTGGATAAATGGTGGAGCATCCTTGTCTCCATGTTTCAATGGTCCTTAGCTTGGACAAGTGGTGAACCTTTGCTTCTCCATGTTTCAATGGAACCTAGCTTGGACAAGTGGTGGACCTTTGCTTCGACAAATGGTGGAGCATCCTTCTCTCCATGTTTCAATGGAGCCTAGCTTGGACAAGTGGTGGACCTTTTCTTCTCTCTATGAGAAGAATAGAGTTAGCTTGGAAAAGTGGTGGACCTTGGAACCAAACCCCCATGTAAAACATATCATGGACATTTCAAGTGGTGAGAAAGAATACCCTTTAAGATATACCATTATAGGTTGGACAAGCAGTCGACCTTAACACCCAGATCTTCTTAATACAATGACATATAGTGGAAAAGTGTTGAATCTTGAGACCAAACCACTCATGCTACTAGGGATAATAGCTTGGACAAGTGGTGAACGATATCGTGGGTTTAAGGTATTTCAAAGTCAAGGTGTCAAGTTTGATGAACCTGTTAGAGCTATGTTCCTGTTGATCACATTGCCGAAAAGTTGGGACACTTTTTGCACAGCTTTGAGTAATTCTGCACCTCCAGATGGTTTGAGCATAGCAGGTGTAGAAGGAAGTCTGCTTATTGAAGAAACCAATAGAAAGACAATGGACAAAGGCAAAGGAACAACCTTAGTTGTCAGGGGAAGGACCAAAGAAAAGTACAAAGGTGGAAAGAGGAATCAGTCTCGTAGCAAGTCCCGCAGTGCTAAAAGCAAGAGTGACATAGAATGCTACCATTGTGGCAAGAAGGGTCACATGAAAAGAGACTGCAGAGAATGGAAAGCAGAAAAAGGCAAAGAGAAAGTTGAAGACCATGGTGAGAAGAACAATTCCTCAGTGAAGATTCAAGAAATAAATGTGACAAACATTGTTGTAGAGGATGACAGTCTAGTGTCAGGAGACATCTACTTCTTGAAGAATACAATGGACTCAACTCTTCTTACAACATCTGATGTAAATGCACCAAGTGATTGGATTATAGACTCAGGGGCATCACTTCATGTGTCTCCAAACAAGGAGTGGTTTACCTCTTATGTGACCACTAAAGATCATGTTCGGCTAGGCAATGGTCAGACATGTGAGATCTTAGGTATTGGAGATGTTCAATTGAAGTTTCAGAATGGCTCTTCTTTCACGCTGAAGAATGTGAGACATGTTCCCGCAATTACAAAGAGCTTGATCAGCACAGGTTTACTTGATGCTGCTTGCTACGTCACCACTTTTGGACAAAATATGTGGAAGATATCCAAGGGTTCGATGACAGTAGCACATGGAGTAAAGTCTGGAGGACTTTACATGATTTATGTATCAAATGTCTCTAAAAATGTAATCAATGTAGCCGAGCAGCCGAACGTTTCTTTGTGGCATAGCTGGTTAGGACATATGTCCAAGAAGGGAATGGAAATCTTGTCTCGTTCTGGTTATTTGCCTGGCTTTTCATTTAATGATTTTGAATTCTGTGAACATTGTCTGTATGGTAAGCAAACACAGCAGCCACATAAGCATAGAAGCAGTAGAAGAGATACACAATTGGCACTTGTTCATAGTGATTTGTGTGGACCTATGCCTAGCCTATCTCTAGGGGGAGCTTCTTACTTTATGACATTTATAGATGACTACTCGAGGAAAGTATGGGTTTACTTTCTCAAGCACAAGGATGAAGCGTTTAGTGTTTTCAAAACGTTTGTGACACTTGTGGAGAATCAGAGTGGCAAGAAGCTTAAATGCTTACGCATTGACAATGGTGGAGAGTATGTTTCAAAGGCCTTTCAGGACTTTTGTGAGTCAAAAGGTATAAAACATGAACTTACTGCTCCTTACAATCCTCCTCAAAATGGTGTTACTGAGAGGATGAATAGGACAATACAAGAGAAGGTCAGAAGTATGTTGTCTAATGTACAGCTGCCAAATGGGTTTTCGGTTGAAGCTGTATCAATAGCTGTTCATCTTATAAATAGATCTCCTAGCAAGGTTTTGCAGAAGGATTCAGTGCCAAAGATGGTATGGTCAGGCAAAATGCCCTCATACAAGCATCTCAGAGTCTTTGGCTGTGAGGCATATACTCACGTTCCAAAGGAATTTACGAACAAACTTGAGCCAAAGAGTAGAAAGTGCATCTTTCTAGGTTATGGTAATTCTGGTGAGATGGGGTACAGACTTTGGGATCCCGAATCCAGAAAGGTTATCCGCAACAATGATGTTCACTTTAATGAAGCCAAATATCATTCTAAACCAGAGAGGGTTGAGGAGATTAGAAGAGTTGTCTTCCAAGAAGATGGACCTGCACGTGCAAGACAAAATGTCAGGGCTCAAGAGGAGCAAGGACAGGATAGAGTGGAACCACAAGTTGTGGATGAGCCTGAGCCACCTATTGTGCGTAGATCTGGACGTATCACGCGACCTCCTGATAGGTTTGTTCCATTTATGAACTATGTCATGCTGACTGATTGCAATGAGCCTTCATGTTACAAGGAAGCAGTGCAAATGAAGGACTCCGGGAATTGGCAATTGTCCATGCAGTTAGAGATGACAGCTCTGCATAAAAACCAGACATGGAAGCTAGTTAAATTACCACAGGGCAAAAAGGCTCTACCTTGTAAATGGGTTTACAGGTATAAGATCACCGCTCATGATAGTCAGCCAAAGTACAAAGCAAGGCTTGTTGCCAAGGGCTTTAAGCAAGAACAAGGCATTGCCTTTGATGAAGTCTTCTCTCCGGTGGTCAAGATGACTACATTGAGATGCTTTCTTGCATTGGTTGCCATATTAGATTTGGTGTTGCACCAAATGGATGTGAAGACAGCGTTCTTGCATGGTGATTTAGATGTGGAAATTTACATGCATCAGCCAGAAGGGTTTGTTGAGAAAGGCAAGGAAGATTTGGTATGCTAGCTGTTAAAGAGTCTTTATGGCTTAAAACAATCACCGAGGGCATGGTACCATAAATTCCACAAGTTTATGCTTTCTCAAGGATACAAACGTAGTGAGTTCGATCACTGTCTATATACAAAGAAGGCTAAGGATGGTAGTTGGCTGATCCTTATTTTGTATGTGGATGACATGTTGATTGCTGGCAAGCACTTGGAAGAAATTTCAGCTTTGAAGTCAAAGATGGCAAAATCGTTTGACATGAAAGACATGGGTAAGGCAATTCATATACTTGGTATGCACATCAAGAGAGACAGATCAAAGAAGTTGATTTGGTTATCTCAAACAGAGTATATTGACAAGGTTTTGCAACGTTTCAATATGGAGAAGGGAAAGGCATTGAGTGTTCCATTGCCACCACATGTGAAACTTAGGAAACAAGATTGTCCTGTGTCTGAGGAAGAAAAGGCTGAAATGGATAAGATTCCATATGCTTCTGCAGTGGGTATTTTGATGTATGCAATGATTGCTACTCGCCCAGACATTGCATTTGCAGTGGGAGTATGCGTATATGCTATGGGAGTCAAGAGCTAAGTGTAAAGGGTTTTACAGACTCAGATTATGCAGGTGACTTAGACAACCGAAGGTCTACGTCAGGGCATGTCTTTACATTGGATGGTGGAGCAGTATCATGGCGTTCTAGATTACAAGATTGTGTTACTCAGTCTACTACAGAGGCTGAATATGTTGCAGCATTAGAGGCATGCAAAGAATCAATTTGGCTTAATCGACTAGTAACAGATTTGGGAATCAAAGAAGAGATGCATGTGTTATATTGTGATAGTCAAAGTGCTATACAATTGGCTCGCAATCCAGTTTATCACTCAAAGACAAAGCATGTGGATTTGAAGTATCATTTCATTAGGGAAATGCTCGAGGATAAGCAACTTCAGCTTGTCAAAGTTCACACCACAAAAAATCCTGCTGATCTACTTACAAAAGGACTTCCCTCAAAGAGCTTTGTGCATTTTCGCAAGCAATTAGGTGTAGGGTAGTACATCACTTCTCTACATCTCTTGTATATTAGCTTGCATAGTAGCTTCTCTCACACTTAAATTACCACATTGGACTTTAAGTGGGAGGTTGTTGGGGTATAAAGCCCAATGTGGTCGCCCAGGTAAGTGGGCGGGCTGCCAGGTATGTACACATATTCTTTTGTAAAAACCTAACAAGAACTTACTATGTCTACACATTATAGTAAAGCGAGTTCACCATATCGTTGTGCTCTTCTTCTCGCACTCTCTCTCGCGTCGCACTTTTGCTCGTACCCCTTCACTAATCTCCGTGCACCTCTAGACCGAGGTGTGTGGAGATCGGGCATGACTAGAGAAAGTGAGGTTGTCATATAGTTAGAAGTGTGTTGCATCATTGGTAGATAAAGTATGGATGATAGGATGGCGTGTCCTTGTGCGTATTGCAAACATCAGATCTTTTGAAAACAAAAAATTTGCGACCAGCACATATGCAATAACGGTCTCTTTCCCATAGAGAAAATACAAGACTTGAGTTATCGATCTCATGATCCGGAGACAGTAGATCAATATCCGTAAGTAGATATTTCTCCAACTTCATCCTAGAGAAGAAAATTTTCAAAGGAACAGCGATCAGTTGAGTCCACCCAACCAATACTTGATGTGGCATTTCAAGAACTAGAGATGGAGAAGATAGTATACTCCTTGGAATAGACTTTGATGCCTTGGAATAGACGTTGATATAGTAAAATATTCTACCAACGCATATACAGGCAATTTTTACGGCGTTCTTTTCATTGCCTATTTTGATGGCCAATATACCGGTGCATATATCGACGACACGATATCGACGTCTATGTTGATGCTTATTCCAACACATTTTAGTTTTAAAACTAGCTTTGAGTCGTCAATATCCACATCGATTTTTGTGCGGTGTGTTGTCGTGAATCATCATGAAAATGCATTATGGAGGAACTCTATAGAATAATATTCATCTCTATAATGAACGATCAATATGAACGACTTCCTCATCGAGGAGTCGGAGGAGTTATGGAGAGGCATTCCTATTGTCAATGTCTCACTTGCAAAGGGGGGGAGAGAGGCTCAAGTGAGGGGAATCCTTATGTAGACTATGCATGACTATCCTAGGCTTGGAGATATTTCTGGTAAACCCCTGTACTCTATCTCTCTTTCCCTCATTCCCACTCTCCCTTTAGCTCTTTTTAGTTCACTCATCTCTCTAACCATATGATATGTATGCAGGGTTGTATACATCGAAGCACAATGCATGTCCTACTTGCGGGCCATCGTTGGTGACGGAGAGGCCCGATTCCTTGCGCGAGGTAATCTATCCAAACAATCATTGTTTCTTACCGAAAGGGCATAACAAGAAGAAGGCTCCAAAAAATGGGAAGGCTCCTCTAAAGCTCACGATGGCAGATTGGGCAACCATTTGGGAGGAACACCACAACAAGAATCCGGCTCCGTGTCCTCCACCAAAAGATATGTCAAGGTATTCCATATTTTTAAGGCTTCCATATTGGAAGTACTTAAAAATACAACAGCTCTTGGATCCCATGCACATATTCAAGAATGTAGCCCAAACACTATGGGACCATATTATTGGCAAGAAGAACTCTTTGGGTACGAGGGAGGATTTGAGGCTTTTAAAACGTCTCCCCACCTTTGCTACTCCATGGCGTGTCCCAAATGGAAATATTGTGCTTCCTAAAGCACCATGGATGCTAGAAAAAGAAGAATTAGACAAGGTGAAGGGTACCATCTCCTCTATTCGCACACCAACAGGATACATGAGATCACTAAAGGGAGCTTTCTCAAACGCGAAGAAGGGTGGAAGTGTTCAATTGTATGGGTTGAAGTCCCACAATTGGCACAAGATGCTTCAGGTATTCTTCATACTCCCTATCCTATCTATAGTTTGTGTGTATGACTATCACTCACTTTTCCTTTTCCTGATTTACATTGTAGTGCATTCTGTCAGTGAGTATGTGTATATGTCGGGACAAGAAAGTCAGGGATGCTATTTTCAAATTAGGAGAGCTAGTAAGGTACACCACAAGACTCCACCTAACTACACCCTTTTTATGTACACAATAATTTCAACTAGCACTTAGTGTAGCGTTGTGTGTTTTCTTGCAGATTTGTGAGCTCCAAGGAAATCAAAATAGATGCTATTCCTACTGCTCAAACACTTGCAACAAAAACTGTGTGTGCCATTGAAGATGCATTTCCTCGATCGGTCCTTCTTAGTCAAATTCACCTCTTGGTTCACGTGGTATAGAAGATAGCTATATGTGGAGTAGTGTACGCATGATGGATATTCTTCTTCGAGAGGTTTTGAAAGACTCTCAAAGATTTTTTGCAGCTACGGTCTTAGCCAGAGGCATGTATGGCCGAAGGGTGGATTTTTCAAGAGGCATTTGTTTACATATCGGAGCATTTGGCACAAGTTGATCCTTCAATGCCTCGCATGTGGTGAGGCGAGTAAGATGCATCCACAAATGACAAATCCGTTTCTCTTTTTATTGATTTAGGAGCCATGGGCTTAGAATTGGATGATGCTTCATGTAGAGATCTTTTGGAAGATGATTCATAAACATTTTGCAGTTATGAAGTTTTTTGGTTGTGTAATCCATTCACCTCTCTCTCCCTCCTCTTCCTCACTTTAGATTTGAGAATATCCTCAAGTATGTTAATCAATTTACAATGATTATTTTAGTTGTAACCAAGTATAATCTTATATTCCCTGCCTCCTTCTCCTTCCTCTTTCTCTCTCTCTCTCTCTCTCTCTCTCTCTCTCTCTCTCTCTCTCTCTCTCTCTCTCTCTCTCTCTTTCTCTTCATTTTTATACTTGAAAATTATATACAATATTTTTTAATTTTTATTGAGAGGAGGGAAACACCAAAATTTGAATTTGGGGGGGGGAGGGGCGGGAGGGGTTAAGCTAGAATTTGAAAGTTTAGGCGCTAAATTTGGACAGCATATATAGCGACAGTAACGAGCGCAGTAAAAACAACGGTAAGAACAATGGATAAAGTCGTGGTAATACTTTAAACACAAAAAAAACCCCGCCCTTCTCTCTCTTGTTTCTCTCATTGAATTTGCACCTTCTCTCTACAAAACGCGATAAAAATGTACGGTGAACACTTGGAGATTTTCATAGTGACCTCTTGGTTCACATGGTGGAGGAGATTGCTATATGTGGAGTACTACATGCACGATGGATGTTATTTTTAGAGAGATTTTTAAAGACTCTCAAAGATTTTGTGTGGCTACGGTCTCAACTAGAGGCATGTATGGCCGATGGGTGGATTATTCTAGAGGCATTTGTTTACATATCAGAGTACTTGGCACAAGGTAATCCTTCAATGCCTCGCATGTGGTCAGACAAGGAAGATGCAAGGATGAATTTACACTTGACAAGTGGAAAGGGGAAACTACTTAACATGGATATGAATCTATCCCGAGTGGTCGATAACTTTTGCATTCTCAATGCAAAGATTATGACCAAGTGGGTGGATGTAATGGAATTGACCTATTTAGTTTGAGAGTAGCGGAAATTAATGAGAGTACTTTTGAGAAATGACTTTGTGAGCATAGTGGGTGAACATAATTGAAGATAGCAACATAATCATTGCAGTTAGTTAACTTGGCATGGACAATACTTTTGCAAGAGAGAGAATTTAGAGAACATGACAACAGTTGAGGACTAGATTTATGTGGAGCCGGTCCCCCCTCCAATAGGCATTTGTATTATGATTTCTCCCATTAAGAGAGACTTGTTACAATACAGGCTTTGTGTTCCTTGTGACCTAGGTGATGCAATGAATATGGAAAGCTTCATGCATCACAAACATAACATAAACTTGAAGAAAGCTTTAACTATCCCAAGCCTCAGTCCCAAGACCTCTAACACCTTCGAAGGTGGAGAGACCTAGCAGGGAATGAGGGTAGGGAAGAGGAAGAAGAAACATTTCGTAGGAGAAAGAATTAGTTCCTCACTTATCATAACTCTTGTTGCTAGCATACATAATAGCATAGTAATGAAGAAGAAGGAGATGGCAAGCTTAAGCATTGAAGCATGGCTCTTGGTTGGATTTGCACTCCATATCCAAGATTGTTGGTGTAGGCTCTCAACCTCTACTTTCTTGGAGAAGGAGAGGGAGCTCTTGCACTTTGCATAGCACACAATGAGAGTGTTTGTGAGTGTGTGTGGGTGAGTATACCCCCTAAGCAACCCCCCTCCTTGCTAGGTCGACCCCCTCTTCTAGCTCATCATTGAAGCTCATTGGCTCATGCCAAGCCTAGCCAATCACAAGCTTGAGACATTTCTAGCAATAGGTGTAGTCTTGGGACAAGTGTCCCCCTTTCCCCTTCGAGAGAGAGGACTTGATAAATGCAAAAACAATTAGATAATTGTTGTAAATTATCATTGGACCCCTTTTAATCCTAGCCAATAGAGTTCAAGCACCTCATGGAGGTAACATGGGTAGGGGCTTGACATGTGTCCCTGTTGCCTCTTTAAGCTTGGGATTTCCTTGAAAGTGTGTGTGTGTGTGTGTTCTCTCTCTAACCCCTAGGAAAAGGGCTCGCCCCCCTCTTTGTAGAGATATTTTTGACCTTTGGTACTCAAGCACCTTAGTCATCAAGCATGACTAAGCACTTGGACTAGGGGTGTTCCCACAAGCATCTCAGGCAAGCATGTCAAAGCACCTCAAGCACCTTAATCATGCAGCAGGTCAAGCACCTCAAGCACCTTAATCATGCAATAGGTCAAGTACCTCAAGAAACTTAATCAAGCACCTCAAGTACGATTAGATTTTATGACATTACCTCTCTCTTGAAATCATAGTCATCCTCGACTATGAGGTAGAAGAGATAAAGCCTTAGTCATTAGTCAATTTTATTTAGCTGGTAGAGGATCCCTTTTTACCCTACGACATCTTTCCAAGATGGATGACTAATCCATTTGGTGCTTGGGAGACATAGCTGCCGCAAGCATGTCTGCTCTTTAGTCCATTTCATTCTCCCAAAGTAGAGTGACAAATTCTACTTGGTGTTTGAGAGACGTCGTCATCACAAACATGATTCTAAGCATGCATACTAATCAAATTTGTGCACAATTAAAGAGAGGACTAGTCTTGTAAACCAACACTAATCCTAAGACGTTAACCCTAGGTGGCTAGCCCTAAGCGGATTCAAATGGCTAATTGATATCCTAATCCAATTTGGAGCAGCCTAACCTAAGCGGATTTACACACAATACCATAAGTTCTATCTTTTTGAACACAATGTCCACCTATTAGCGGCCAAACGAAGATGACGTGTACTTCTAAAAACGCAAACGGAGCTCGGTTAGGTTAGGTTATAGTTTAGGTCTAGGTTATAGGTTAGGTTAGCTTAGGTTAGGTTTGCTTAGGTTCGGTTAGCTTAGGCTAGGTTTAAATTATAGGTTAGGTGTAACAGGTTAGGTTAGGTTAGAGGTAGCGACAAAAAGGTAGAAAAAACGCAAATGGGCTTCGAAGATGACTCGCATACTTCAAAAAATGCAAATGGACTTCGGTTATGTTAGCCTATAGGTTAAGTTTAGGTTATAGGTTATGTTATGTTAGGTTAGGTTTAGGTTACAGGTTAGGTGAGATTATAGTTTAGGTTAGAGCTAGCGACAAATGAACAGTAGAAAAAATGCAAACGGACGTCGAAGATGACTCGTGTACTTCTAAACATGCAAACGAATTTGAGTTAGGTTTAGGTTATACGTTATTTTGCATTAGGTTAGGTTAGGTTTAGGTTATAGGTTAGGCTAGATTATAAGTTAGGTTAGAGCTAGCGACAAATAGTAGAAAACACGCAAACGGACTTCAAGAATGACTCGTATACTTCAAAAAACACAAACGGACTTTGGTTAGGTTTTGTTATAGTTTAGGTTTAATTTGGTTATAGGCTAGTTTAGGCACCCACAAACTTCAAAACACTAATATATAGTCATTGACTGTGTGGTCCTAATCTCCGTGCACCTATAGACCGAGGTGTGCGGGGATCGGACGTGAGATTGTTAGAGCTCGAGCTAGCAACAAATAGTTGAATGTGAGATTGTTAGAGCTCGATCTAGCAGCAAATCAAACTTCAAAAGTGCACATAGACTTCAAGAACCTTAATATATAGTCATTGACCAAAAAAGACGATATTATTACCCTGTGGTCCTAGTCTCCGTGCACCTCTAGACTGATGTGTGCGGGGATCAGGCCTGGCTAGAGAATGTGAGCTTGTTAGAGCTAGCAACAAATAGTTGAAAAAATGCAATCGGACTTCCAAAGTTCACACAGATTTCAAGAACCTTAATATATAGTCATTGACATTAAAGAAGAGATTATTACCATGTGGTCCTAATCTACATGCACCTCTAGATGGAGGTGTACGGGGATCGGGACTTGCTAGAGAATGTGAGGTTGTCATGTACTTAGTAGTGTGTAGCTATAACAACTAGAGTGTTTTAATTATTTGTTGCATCATTGGTAGATAAAGTATGGACAGTAGGATGGTGTCCTTGTGCGCATTGCAAGCATCAGATCTTTTGAAAATGAAAAATCTACAACCAACACATATGCAATCACGATCTCTTTCCGATTGAGCAACTACAAGTCCTGCATTATCGATCTCATGGTCTAGAGACCGAAGGTCAAACTCCGCAAGTAGATATTGCTCCAATTTCATCCCAGAGAAGACAATTTTCAACGAGCAGCCATTGACTGAGTCCTCCAAACCAATACCTGAGGTGGCATTTCAAGAAGTAGAGATGGAGCAGAAGTTGGACGCGTTCTTTGACATGGATCCCATCATTGAAAACATGGAATATGACAACATTGAAAACATGGAAGATGACAACATTGAACGCAATACTGCGGACCAACCTCAGTCATCCCATTCATATCAACGGCATGATAGAAAAGATAAATATGGTGAGATGATGCAAAGTCTTGCACACATGCCGCTTTACAGTGGTGTAAAAATCTCAGTTCTCCGTTTTTTAGAGAGAGAGAGAGAGAGAGAGAGAGAGAGAGAGCACATAAATAGAACCCAAAGTGTGTAGACAATACACACATGAGATGATGTATATATAGAGGGGACCTAGGTGCTATATATAGAAAAGACATATATTGAGTAGATTCACATATAAGCTCAACATCCCCCCTCAAATAAGGGTCCCTAACTGTGGATGAAAAAACCCTTGGGGCATCAAGGAAAAAGCGCACAGCTCTATATACACCCACCATTATATAATAAAAATCATTCAATGTACAAATGTTCATGAGGAGCTACATCACTCCTTTTACAATGAGTATTTTATGAGGAGCTACATCACTCCTTTTACAATGAATGTTTTATAAGGAATTACATTATTTCTATCCTATCAAATACAATAATGAATACAAAGGTTCAATAAAGATGTGTAAAGGCTGTCGATTAGCTCGTGATCAGAAGTGTCTCCGTGAATCTGTTACTTGTCATCAATATGGCATCACCAAACATGTGTTCATGTTGTCATCAATATGGCATCACCAAACATGTCTTCATAAATATTTTATTGTCACCAAGTTTTTCTTCATGAAATCAATTCTTTGATCAATCCTACATAGATCATAGGCTCAAAAAACTAGCATCGTTAGTGAAATAATTATGTTCACAATTCCATAAGAGATGGTTCATGATTCCACTCTTTTGGACAACATATGAAAAATCTTGTTTTGTGGAGATGTTCGTAGACTATCCATAGGCAAGAAACAGAGAAGAGATGAAGAAGCTATGGCCACTCGAACATGGAGGTGTCCTCTCTCTTGCTAAAAAATGAGCTCTCTGGAAGTTGTGCAGGTGTTGCAGCTATTAAAATGGGAGCTTCCTTATCTTTTATTGCCAAGAATTTTCTCTCTCTTCTTAGCCGACAAGGCTCTCTATCAAGGCATCTTTTAATTGGATTCTTTAAGGCATTTTTTGGGCAAAAAATGAGTTGTCGGTGACCCTTTGACCGAGGAATGGGTTGGGGGCAAGTCGCTGGGGACCAAAAAAAGTACGAGGCACCTATCCAAGCTGGTGGGAACCCAAAAATGCTCCATTTCTCTCCCCATGAACCCACGAGCCCCTTCATAGCCAAGACTTGTGAGTTCCTCTCACTTGGTGCACCCATAATGCCCCCCCCCCCCCCCCCCCCCCCCCCCCCCCCCCCCCCCCCCCTTTAAGATATATACCCCCCACTCTCCACTTTTCTCTTCCCATGTGGGATAATCCCCCCACCACATGGCAATTCCTCCTCAAGCCTACCAACTTCCTTGTGCCCATCCATTTCCAGTTTTCCCCCCAAGCAAGAGGATTTCTCGAACAACTTACCCCGAGGCATAGCTTACTGTTCTGATCACCGAATGATGCACTGTTATACATGGCTCAAAGCCCATCATCTTGCCTATCTCCAAAAATTTAAAATTTCAGTATTTATAATCTTAGACCCTCAAGTTGGCCCAATTTCCTTTGTTGCATGCACCTGCATTCACTTTCATGAGCTATAAAGCATGGCTGAAAATGTTTATTGAAAACCATGTTTTGGGGACTTGAACAATCCAAAACATTAGAACCCAAGCTTGGAAAAATCACACCTTTGTACATGAATTTTTACAGGGCCACTTCCAAAACTTGCAGGGCTATGTGCATATATATACATGAGCCTACTGGGCAAGGATTTTGGCATGATTTAGTGACTTTATGCTCATCCAAAAAATGCCTAACAATGTGACACTGCTTGTAGAGATAGGCTACTGCAAGGTTGGTGTAGTTTGCCAAACAAAGACCGCAGTAATCAAAGCACACAAAGGTTTTGCTATTATTAAAGTAGTGTATTTGAAGCTATTATTGAAACTGAGTGAGAATACAAGCAGCAAGTGAAAAGTAGCACCAATATTAGCCTTGGCTTGTGGCCATTGTAGATAAAAATTATATATGCTCTAATCCACTCAACAATCAAATATAGAGTGCAATAGAGCTCAATAACTGAAAAAACCACGAAAAATATGGAAGTGTGTGCAACTGCATGGCAAAGTGAATACACACTATATACTGCCATGCAAGCACCCAAGACATCAATCTATAAGCAAATATCACATGCACTAGCATGTCTCTTATAGCCTCATGCTGCCCACATCGCTAGCAAAGCCTTGCAATCTTATGTCCACGGCCTCATGGCCAGGAGCATCTTATTTGATTGGGCCGACGGAACCACTGGAGTTGCTTCACAAGACACAGATTTTTCAAGGTGGCAAGCAGAAGCAACATGAAAAACAAAAACAAAGGGTTATCTCTTAAAACTTAGCATGCATAAAGCAGAGCATAGGCTAGTCATGTAGACCCGGATTGAGGCACATAATTTTTTGGTCATTGTTGTCACTTCTTCACAGCTATCTACTCGACCTCACCCTACAAACAATGTTAGTGAGAGCATTACAAAACAACGGAATAGTATGCCCTTATTTTAAGTGTGAGGAGAGCTTGAAAATATATTTCCTCAATCTATAGCAGACGCTTCACAAACCAACATGTGCATACATGTGATGATTGAGCTTTCTTATGATGCGCCATGGTGGAATGTATTTGCAGCCAACAAGGGGCACAATCCTCTTCTTCTCGCAAATTAAAGAAAATCCAATTCCTACACTGACAAACCTACATGAACACAACAAAGTAGGAAAGAACTTATCTTCTTTATTCTGGATGTTCTTATGGTGTTTCCATAGCTCTGATACCATGTTGAACTTGAGGGAGAAAGAGAAGGTAGAGGATAAGAGAGACAGACGACACCATCATATGCAAGCCCCAAACTGTGTGAGTTGATCACACGAGATGAGTTTATATAGAGGGGACCAAGGTGCTATATATCGAGTTACTATATATAGCTCAACAATCTAGACCAAAATTATTGTGGTGGGAATATGGCAGAGGTAGAGTGGAAGTGGGAATGCAAGAAAAGATTGAGCAAGCTGCAAACATGTGTAGATGTTTCAGTTACAAAGAAGAAGAGAGAGGCCATTGTGAGAGAAATCCTTATGTGGACTATGCATGAATTTCCCACGCTTGGAGAGATTTATGATATGCTATGTTTATTATTCTCTCTTGTTACCATTTGAAGTTTGTATATTTTCTGTAATGATGAGATATTAGTGAAGGGTTGTCCACATCGGGCTGTAATGCATGTCCTACTTGTGGGCCATCATTGATGATGGAGAGACTAGATACCTTACGTAAGGTAATAAATACAAACAACCATTGTTTCTTGCACCAAATCCATAGCAAATACAAGGCTCCAACAAATGGGAGGACGCCACTAAAGTGCACGATCAAAGATTGGGCAACTATTTGAGAAGAGCACTAGAACAGTGATCCGGCCTTGACTACTCCACCGAAAGGTATGTCAAGTATTCCATATTTTTAAAGCTTTGATACTAAAAGGAATTTAAAAAAAAAACAACTCTTGGATACCATGTACATATTCAAGAACGTAGCTCACACCTTGTGGGACCTCATTATTGGAAAAAAAGACTCTTTGGGGTTGAGGGAGGATTTGAGGGCCTTTAAACCTGTCCCCACCTCTGCCACTCCATGTTGAGCCCTCAATAGGAATATTTTGCTTCCTAAAGCACCATGGATGCTAACCAAATACGAGGTAGATCAAGTGAAGGGTTTCATTGCATCTATTTACACACCAACGGGTTACATGAGGTCACTAAAGGGAGATTTCACAAAAGGAAGGAAAAGTGAAAGCATTTGTATGGGTTGAAATCCCATGATTGGCACAAGATATTACAAATTATCCTTTCTCTTTTTTTTTATCATCTCCCTCATTTTGTTTAGATATTGATTGTGTTCATGCTTTTCTCTCACTTTCTTGTTTACTATTTTGACATTGTAGTTCATTTTGTTGGTGGGCATGTGCATACGCCAGGACAAGAAAGTGAGGGAAGCTATTTTCAAACTCAAAGATTTAGTAAGGTATATCGTATTTCCACTGATCTAAACTTTTTAAAATTGTAGTTCATTGCATATGCCTAGACAAGAAAGTGAGGGAAGCTATTTTCAAACTCGAAGAGTTAGTAAGGTACACCACATCTCCACTCAACTAAACTTTTCTATGTATACAATATTCTTAACAAGCACTTAATGTACTCTTGTAGATGTGTAAGCTCCAAGGAAATTGGAACAGATGTCATCCCTACTGCTCAAACACTTTCGTGGAAACCATGTGTTCTAATATCAAGGATGCATTTTCTCGATCCGTTCTTCTTAGCCAAATCCACCTCTTGGTTCACATGGTTCAGGAGATATTCATATGTTCAGTCATGCCATGCACGATGAACGGAAGTTTTAGAGAGGTTTTAAAAAGACTCTAAAAGATTTTGTGCAACTACAATCAAAGCCAGAGGCGTGCATGGACGAAGGATGGATCGTGCGAGAGACATTTACATTTCAGAGTATTTGGCACAAGTTGATCCCTCAATGCCTTGCATGTGGTCATATGAGGTAGATATAAGGATGAATTCACGCTTGCCAAGTGGAAAGGGAGAATCATTTAAGGATCTATCCAGAGTGGTCAATATTTTTGCATCCTCAATGCAAAGTTTATGACCAAGTTGGTGGACTTGTGGACAATGACAAAGGCAAGGAGTTTTCCAGAAAGGGAAGCATGGAATCAAGCACCCCCAGTGCCTCGACACCTTGTATGTTTCCTAGATCGCATTAGTGCTGAGTGGATTTATGAGAGAATGGCAAAATCATATTGTATAGTTTTTTCTTGATTTTATCTTTGTAATTGATTAAATATTTATTTCGATTATATAGTGCCTTTTCTTTTAAAACATATGTGATCAAAGGGTTGACACTTTCATACATACTACATTGACATGCATCAAACCACCATGGACTGTGGCATCATGGGAAGCTTTGCCAGACACAGATGGTAATGAAGCTAGGTAATGTGGGACTATTGAAAGGACACTAAAGGTGAATTTTAAAACCTTTCATACCTTCATCTTCAAGTGCAAGTGGTTTGCAAATGTGAATAGACGGAATGAGAATGGCCTCTACATGGTGGACTCTAGTGTGCTTTGTGTTGAGAGAGAAGGAGAGAACACAGAAGTAGAACCCCAAAGTGTGTAGAATACACACATGAGATGATGTATATATAGAGGGGACCTGGGTGCCATATATAGAGAAGCCATATATTGAGTAGCTTCACATATAAGCTCAACACCCCCGCTCAAATAAGGGTCCCTAACTGTGGATGAAAAAACCCTTGGGGGATCAAGGGAAAAACCCACATCTCTATATACACCCACCGTTATATTATAAAAATCATTGAATATACAAATGTTTACGAGGAGCTACATCACTCCTTTTACAATGAATGTTTTATGAGGAGTTACGTAAAAAACATGTCATGAAAATTATTAGCATCGTTAATGAAATAATTACGTTCACAATGCCATAAGAGATGGTTCGCGACGCCACTCTTTTGACGACATATATACGCACGACAACATATGGTACATAAAGTATAAATGTAAAAGTACAAAATGTGTGATTACGTGATACAAATGATATGTGTATATACTACATAAAACAAAATTTATCAATGTAGTGATCAATGAATACCATCAAAGTATTAACAAAATATCATCATTATGTCAATAAAAATGAATAAATGATCATGGTATCAATGAAAAGCATCATGATATCACCGAGAATAATCATTGTATCAACGAAACAACATCATGGCATCACCCAGAATAACCATGGTATCAACGAAATATCATCATGGCATCACCGAGAATAACCATGGTATCAACGAAACAACATCATGGTATCACCGAGAATAACCATGGTATCAACAAAACATCATCATGGTATCAATAAAAATCACCATGGAATCAACGAAATATCATCATGGAATCACCGAGAATAACCATGGTATCAACGAAATATCATCATGGCACCACCGAGAATAACCATGGTATCAATGACATATCATCATGGTATCAACGAAAATCACCATGACCAAAGTATTAACAAAACATTATCATGGTACCATCAAAGTCACTATGGTATCAATGAGAAATTATCAATAAAACGACGTAAACTATATCTCTAAAAGAATAATTATACGAGAATCAATGAACGAGTATATCATATAACAAAAGATCATGTACCAACAGTAGCTCGATAGAATTTGGATGATCATCAACGGCTCGACTGAATCGGAACGATGGGTAACTGGCTTCTGCAGCAAAGTTACGTCAGTAACAAATATATGATTGATGAAGAAAAATATAATTGAGAAGTTTTCAATTATGAGAAAAATCAAAAGCAAAAAGTAAAATTTTGATTTTCAAACATATTTGCAGTCTGAGACGATAACCCAAAATTGGTGCAGAATTTAGAGAAACTTTCTTCTGCAAAGTTATAGACCACATCGATTCCAATCCCCATCGTGGGTAGTTTCTTCTGCAAAGTTGTAGAACACATGGATTCCGGTCTCTCACGCGGGTAGTTTCTGCAAAATCGTTTTCAATAAGCAGAAAAATAAAAAACAAAAAACGGAAATTGCTTTTTAGGTATGTACGCAGTCCGCGAACGATAACTCAAAATCGGTGCAGAATTTGAAAACACTTTCTTCTGCAAAGTTGTAGACCACATCGATTCCGGTCTTTCTCGTGGGTAGTTTGCAGTTCGCGAACGATAACTCAAAATGGGTGCAGAATTTGAAAACACTTTCTTCTGCAAAGTTGTAGACCACATTGATTCCGGTCTCTCTCGCGGGTAGTTTCTGCAAAATCATTTCCAATTAGCAAAAAAATCAAAAACAAAAAGCGGAAGTTGCTTTTCAGGTATGTACGCAGTCCGCGAACGATAACTCAAAATCGGTGCAGAATTTAGAGAAACTTTCTTCTGCAAAGTTATAGACCACATCGATTCCAATCCCCATTGTGGGTAGTTTTTGTTTTCGATTTTGATCAGGAGAATAATCAAAAACAAAAACATACTGCTCTGATACCATGTTGAGAGAGAAGGAGAGAACACAGAAGTAGAACCCCAAAGTGTGTAGAATACACACATGAGATGATGTATATATAGAGGGGACCTGGGTGCCATATATAGAGAAGCCATATATTGAGTAGCTTCACATATAAGCTCAACACTTTGCATGGGGAGGTATGACAATTTAGTTTTTCCACGCAAATGTGAGCAGGTGAGTGATTACCTTCTTTACCCTTATTTGCTTGTAGCATTAATTATACCAATGTTACTCATTTTGGAATTCTCTTCTATACGTCATCTATATACCAACAATCTTCCAACCAAAACTTTGGTTTTTAGTTCTTGTAACACCTCTGGGAAGAACCATTTTTTCCACTACTTATGAAGTGGAGATCGTCTTCAACCCTCTCCGACCTCCTCCTTTGGATGAGGGGGAGACATAGAAGAGAGATAGATTATTCAAGTACCACGACTGCCAGTCTTACCAAGGATTCTTGCCATGCAGATGATTGTTGATGATGATGAGATGGAGGATGAAAAATTTGAAGATGATGAAGCCAACACATCCACAAACGACAATTCTATTTCTCTCTTTATTGATTTGGGAGCCACGGGCTAGAATTGGATGGTGCTTCTTTTAGAGATCTTTTGGAAAATGATTCGTTAATATTTTTTATACTTTAAGTTATAATTATAAAAAAATCATTTCGTCCATTCATCTCGTTTTGCTCTCTCTCTCTCTCTCTCTCTCTCTCTCTCTAATTTTGTACAACATGCTCAATTATGTCAATCAAATGCTTTGCACTCTCCAAACAAAAATAGATAAACGTTCACAAAGTTGCATATTATGGATCCATATAATTGCGCAATGATGCTACAGACAATAACGACATATATAACCTCTTTCTCTTCCTCACATCCACCTTCACACACTGTATTACATTGTTATCATGAAGCGTTATGGGTGCAAGAGGAGTAGCATTTTGTGTTGTGCGTAGTGCAAGAGTGCTTCGAAGAAGAGCTCCTTTATTGTGCTCATTTCTCAACACCTTTGAATTGTTAGGAAATAAGACGTAGCTAAATAGATAATTGAGTAGATTACTTAATGGAGAGAGACAGATTTATATACACGAGATCATACAGTAGAGAGAGAGAGAGAGAGAGAGAGAGTACACACGATATACGTGGTTCACCCAATGTGGGCTACGTCCACGGGAAAGCAGCCACTCAATGGATTTAGTACTTCAAAACAAGAAGTAGTTTACAAAGGGATTATACCCTTAATGGAGCTCCCGCCTTGCTTCACTCTCACCACCTCACACTCACCTTGTTGCATCAACTTCACACTATAAAATGTGTATAGAAATTGCCTCCTTTTATAGGCCAAAAGGGTTGCCCTCTCTTATGAGAGATAGCCATGTGTAGCCGCCCTTGTGTGAATAAGTCCAAATCGGACCCTCCAATCCGCCCATGTGTGGCCGCCCTTGAGAAGACAAGTCCGCTTTTGAATTCGGCCACCGGCCATTGAATTCGGCCACCGGCCACCGGCCATTGACTTCCGACCACCGGCCATCGGCCATTGACTACCGACCACCGGCCAACCGACCGGTTGTTTTCCGACCACTTTCCGGCCGCCGTCCGGCCATAATATTCCGGCGGAAAAAAAAGTCTCGGGGGCCTCCGCCCCCGAGGCCTTTAAAGTTGCCCCTAATTCTTGTCCATGAAAATTTTGGTTTCCGGTGAGTGATTTTCCTTCACGCACAATGGCTTCTCCTCATAATGGGGGCCTTACAAATGTGCGCTTTTAGCACAGAAAATTACAAGGGTAAATTAGGCTCCATACTTAACATGAATTGTTGAGCAATATATAGTGTCTCTATATATAGCTCACCCTGGTCCCCTCTATATAAACTCATCTCGTGTAGTCATTGGATACACTTTGGGGCTTGTACATGTTGATGTTGTCTCTCTCTCCTCTCTTCTACATGCGCTCTCTTTCCCTCCGGTTCGACATGGTATCAGAGCTATGGAGTGCATAGACATGAAAGATAAGTTTACTCATGATGTCCTTTCTTCCTTAAGCTGCTTGAAGAATCTTTGTATTTGTGTTGCTTTCTTGTCGTGTTAACATTTTAGATAAAAACATGGCTGGTGTTTTGGATGCGAGTGGTTGCGAATGCAATTATATCACGATAAGTTTTATCAAGTTCTATTTATGATTTATGTATGCTTAGTTATAAAACTTAAAACAATAGCACGACGTTAATTAACCATAGAGGCTAGTGGTTTTTTACACAGTTTGGTTTGGTCAACATGGAAACTCTGTTATAGAAAAAAGGTGCAGTTCATGGAGGGTTGTCCATGAGCATGATGCGTATAGATCCGATAGATAGAAACAAAGAAAGACGAGCTAGAAAGCTTGTGTGAATGTGCTGCTTATGTTCTATCAAAAGAGCTGTAGATTGGTATCATGCTCCTCATGCAAAGTATGTGTGCTTTCGTACTGTTCTCAGTGCGTCAGAGGTTTGGCATCGTTTCTGGTGGCGTGAAGTGCAGTTGCTTCTTGGTTAGCTATGTGCGCCTCCATGTATGTGCTGCTGATTCTCAGTGCGGGAGAGCCTTGATTAGCTGTGTGCGCCTCCATGTATGTGCTGTTGATCCTCAGTGCGACAAAGCCTTTGTGTGTGTGGTTGCACACTGCATGTATACAAAAGCTTCTCTTAGTGATATAATTAGCACCCGAAGCCATGCTTCTTTTACCGATATAATTAGCACCCAAGGCCGTCTATTTTTAAAAGGCAACGCTGAACACTGTAAGTCGAACGGTGTAATTTTAGGAATTTATTGTGAGCAGGCTTTTAGAGTGGCAAGCGTCCATTTTATTCTTAGAAAGGTTGCAAAAGCAACTATTACTACTGCTTCACCCGCTAGGCACTGCCCCGTCAACCTCCATGAAGAGATTTTCGCATGGACACCTTAAGCTATTAGGCACCGCCCCGTCAACCTCCATGTAGAGATTTTCTCATGGAGACCTTAAGTTGGGTTCGTTGCAGGATCGAGGCAGCGCTAATGCATATACTTCCAAGCAAGGTGTAGCCTATGCTTGATGTTAGTTCATGATATGGCTCCTGTGTGGTGCTTGCTTCCCCTCCATAGCTACACCACTTGAATCGCTGCTGACTGAATGAGGTGCTTCCAACCTCGTGCTTCTTTTTGTTTCATTGAAAGCATGACATTACATGTTTGGATTTTCTATCCGCAAGTGTGAAAAACTGAGTAGCACGCTTGCATGAGAAGCCGTGTGATGGCAAAGGCCGCCTAACTTGTGTTTTGTAAAGAAACTTAAGGAATAGCAACAGTCGCTTGAGTTGTATATATTTCTCTATTATTTGATCATACTCGACTGTTATTTTATTCGGCTGAAAATCTACACAACCTTTGAGCAATAGATTGGATGTGTGAGGTCCGGCCTTCGTTTGTCACTAAGGATTGCTCTGCAGCCACCTCGCCATATTTATATTAAATGACAAGGTTCACCAAGATCTTCAATGACATGTCGAGCTCCATGATATCATGGGTAAAGTTACATTATGCGTCTTTATTATCTTCATCCATGGTTCAAGGTGATATTATTTGTTGTGTTTTTATTTTCTCCATTGATCATGGCTTTGGTTCTTGATCATGCTACTAATCTCGTCACAATTTTTCATAAAATATTTCACGTGATTTTACAAAGCAGTTATCTATTGACTTGTCATTATCTTGAGGTTTTGCAGATTTTGCACAAAACTAGCGTCTGTAATGCCATGGTACATAAAGCCATGATGGTGATTACTATTTTACAATTTTTATTTGATTTGAAGAAAAGGTTTCTGATGCCATGGTACATGAAACCATGATGATTGGTATTTCAAAACTTTTATGAGCGTCTCTTATGCTATGGTGAATACTGTGATGCCATGGTACGTAAAGCCATGATGATTGGTATTTCAAAGTTTTTATTTGTTGAAAGCATCTCTGATGCCATGGTACATAAAGCCATGATGATTGATATTTCAAATTTCTTTTAAGCGTCTTAATGCCATGGTGAACACTGTGACGCCATGGTACGTAAAGCCATGATGATGACAGTTGTTAGTTGAGATCTTGGGGATCCCAATGTATTTATTACATGCCCGATTTGTATATATTTGTGCACATGAGATCATAATGATGTTATGTTTGTTTCTATGTCATCTACACGTGATTGCATTGGCATAACGTTTGTTTCTATGTCGTCTCTAGAGCGGCATCGTGAACCGTCTCTAAGGATAATGTGATGTATTTATTTCTAACCTTCACAACTCGATATGTTTTTCTTGAGTTGATATTTTTTGCAGAATTTAAATCACATCAAGCTTGAAGCGGTATATACGAGGGCTCAAGGATGTTGAAGTTGCTCTACCAAAGAATTTGCAGTAGCTCAATTGTCTATATTTTGGATTATAAGAAGACCCTTGAAAGGGCTTATTGTAAAACAGGAGCGATGTAGCTCCTTTGAACATTGTAAATGTACATTTAAATTTTTTTAATATAACGGTGGGTATATATAGAGCTGTGGGTTTTTCCCTTGAGCCCCCAAGGGTTTTTTCATCCATAGTTAGGGACCTTCATTTGAGTGGGGGTGTTGAGCTATATATAGTGTCTCTATATATAGCTCACCTTGGTCCCCTCTATATAAACTCATCTCGTGTAGTCATTGGATACACTATGGGGCTTGTACATGTTGGTGTTGTCTCTCTCTCTCCTCTCTTCTACATGCGCTCTCTTTCCCTCCGCTTCAACATGAATGACAAGAGAGGTCTTTGGCCCCACTATATATGTAAAGCCATTTAGAATATGCAAAGTATATGGATGCAATTGATCGGGTGAAATGTGTGTGTTGTTCTTAAGAAGTGTGCAATAGTAGAGGCGGTATTATATATGGTAATAAAAGCGGTAAAATTCAAACACCATAAATTTGGTGTCCCATCCCTCTGTCTTCTTTGGATAGACCATTTGCAAGAGATAGAAAAAGGTTTTTGCAAAATTGTAGGCCACTTGCACATTGTTGCAAGATAGAGCTTGAAGAAAGTAACATAGGTGCTACCATGTGGTAAAATGTAGGCACACTTCACTCTATCACGATGATAATTGAAAAATATGTGCTGCAAAGGGGGACCGAGCAAACCGCAAGAGGATTACCTTCAAGGCGAGGACACTTTGTTGAATGAAGGTCTTTCTTGTTCATCAAAAGATGGTTCATCCTTAAGCTTGTAGGGTGTAGTGTGAAGACGAGGGTTTCCACTTGTAAAATAGGCTTGATTGTCCTTTTCTATAACCAAATGAATTGGCTTCCTCAGTTTGTGAGAGGCAACCCAAAACATGATGGATGAAGGCCATAGACGTTGCTCTTGTGGGCATATGCAAAGTTCGAGAAAGTAGTACCCAACACATGTCTCGACAAAAGATTTGTTCCATCTGTTGGAGCTATATAGAGAGCCCACACTTATGCTATTTATAGCTAGCAGTCGCCACTATATATGTGTACTCAGTGTGTGCTCTATACCAACTTTGAGGATTGCATATGGTGAAGTCGTCTCTCTCTCTCTCTCTCTCTCTCTCTCTCTTGTGCGTTGTTGCTCAACATGGTATCAGAGCATGCCGATGGACAAGTTTGACGAAGATACATGTGTTAGCAAGAGCTAAGTATTGATCTTCTTTTGCTTTGATTGATTATATGCTTGATAATTGTATTGATTATGATATCAAGATTCACTTTCTAAAGAAGCTTTTTGTCTTCAGTGTACGCAAGCTTTTCAAAGTCTACATCTTGATGTGAGAAGACGAACATATTTGATATTTAAATAAACGGGCTGTGTCTGCTTTTGGGAGTTTGTAGTAGCGAGCAGAATCAGTTTGCAAGTATTTTTGATAGCTGGTAGCATTAGCGTTAGAAGAGAGAGTGCCAGGTTTGCTTGTTAAGCATCATATTAATTCGCATCCTAAAGTGTTCATACAGTCCTCTTGAGTCGAGCTTAATAACCTACCCGTCATTATTAGCCAAGATTAGCACACAAAAGCAGGCGACGAGTCTATTATTAGCCAAGTTGAAAACTCTATTTTTTATCTGCAATCTCCACTTTTGACTATCATTAGCATTCAAACTGTCGCACGTGTATAAGGAGGTAGCCTGCAGATGATGGCAGCCTGCAGCACATGGAAAACGGACAGTCATAACAACACGAGGAAGGAGGGGCTAGGGTTTTGTATTGTGGCTCTTTGTTCGCTACTGCAAACTCTCAGCTACTGCGGCTCTTGCGGCCAGCTTCTCTGCAAATCTTGGCAATCAATGTAGTCGATACATCCAAAAGTAGCGCTGGCTATTTGTACAGGGCTACTAGGAGAGGGAGGAGGAAGTAGTCCTCTATGAGAGCACGCTGTGGCTACTCCTCCCGCTTGTTTTAGGCTATGGTCACGCGAAGATTAGTTTCCCGTAAGCTGAGCCGGCAAGGTCTGATGCGAGGCAGCTTTTTGCAGGCATCCACCGGCATAGTAGGCTAACTATGCCTAAAAAGGCATAGTCACACAACTATGCCCACCCACTGCCGGTCAGCGCCATCTTTCTCTCTCCTGCTTGCGCTTTGCTGTTCCTATATCTACCTGCTGCAGACAGCCTTCGCGCTGAGCTCCTGCCAGAGGATGTCAGGGCTTAGCTCTAACTAAGCCTCGCGTGACCATGCCCTTACTGCTTGCGTGGGGCACCGGCCTCTGCTTCTCCTATCAAGCTGTCAGTTAAACGGTTTCTATACTTTATTAATGAGATCTCACATGCACTGTGCATAACTGATTTTGTGTGGGTTTGTTATTATTAACCTTGAGTTTATAAGCCCTGAGTTGCATGCGTATAGGAAGGCGATTTGTAGAAAGCTCCGAGCTTTGCCTGGGCACAAAACATAGACGAAACAGAGATGTCAGAGTGATGTGAGCTACAATGCCTCACGAAGTTGGCTACAACCGCCGGCCCAATTGGCAATAGATTGTTAAATATTGGTATTTCTACCTTGCTATTTTAAGAAAATATACTATAATTTAAGATTTTGGTTGTAAATAGAAGTGCCATATTTCTTGGTAGCACGAGTTTCTTTTTTGGCTTTGATTACATCACCAACATGTTGTATCTATGTATAGCTTTTCTCATAAGTATTAAATGGATATTTAGAGATCATTGCCACTGCTTCTAGCATGAGACTGACGAAGGCTAACAACATTACTTTAGTTCAAGGAACTATGTCGACCACTGTCGTCATTACAATCCAAAGATAGCATCATAATAGTCCAAAGATAGCGTCCCATATTTAGCACTCATGAGCGAGCTCGTGTATAGATAGAGCTATTTAATTATATGGTTATTGCATCATCACAGGTAGAGTTTGTCACTTATATTTGGTCAATCAATAATTATACATCATGATTTTACTAATACTTTCCTCCATAATGTGATAGATGATGGATGTGACAAAAATCTTGTATGTGTACTTGAGAGCTCCGTGCCTTCGGTGCCTTGTAGTTACCATTGGTTTTATGTTTTATTTCGTTAGAGAGCTCAGTGCCTTGTACTCACCATTGGTGTTATGTTTGTGTACTTGAGAGCTCGGTGCCTCGTACTAACCATTGGTGTTATGTTTATCTCGTCATATTTGAAGTGCAAATATTCTCAGCATCAAGGATGAGATTCAAGACAAAGTTTGTGCGTACTTGGGATCCTGTTATCGTCCTCTTGATTGGTGCTATTGTTGTTATCGTCTTATTGCACCCTCCTCATCATCAGGGATCTGGCAGCTGTGATTATACAACACTAGTGTTTCATATCATTTTTGTGCTAGCTTGTGTTTATGTGTGTACATGTACTACATTCTTGTTATCTATACATGTGGCATCATTATTTGCTTATCTCTCGTCTCTAGAGCACCGCCGTGGACCGTCTCTAAGGACAATGTGATGTGATTATTTCTAACCTTCACATTCTGATATGTTTCATGAGTTACTGTTGTTCATAGGATAAAAGCCCTGCACGTCAAGCAACATGTACAAGGGCTCAAAGATATTGAAGAATTTGCATCAATTCAATTGTATATATAGGGTTGTTAAACTTCCAAAGAGACGCTTGAGAGCGCACATTGTATATCATGGAGTGATGTAGCTCCTCAAAAATGAATATTGTAAACTTTCATAATTGTTAATATAACAGTGCATGTATATGGTGATGTGGATTTTTACATTGTACCCCCAAGGGTTTTTTCATCCATAGTTAGGAACTCCTATTTGAGTGGGAGTGTGGAGCTATATAGAGAGCCCACACTTATGCTATATATAGCTAGGAGTCCCCACTATATATGTGTACTCAGTGTGCTCTATACACACTTTGGGGATTGCATATGGTGTAGTCGTCTCTTTCTCTTCTCTTTCATGCGTGGTTTCTCAACACCATGCTTAGCTTCTCATCTCTAATTGTGCTTGCTTTACATGGAGGCGCATGGATAACTCTAGGATGGAGCTCCCTATTCCTAGTTTCATGTTTATCCACTTAGCCATTGTTTCATGTTAGATCATCAATTTTTTGTCATTTTTCTAGAAATTTTGAATAATGTTCTTTAATTTTTATTCATGAGAAAAACACCAAAATTTTGAAGGTTTAATTACTAAAACGGGGTTCAATAATGAGCGCCGTAATTATGGCGGCAATAATTGCGATAATATGAGCTGTAATATCTAAGGTAAAGTTTGAAATTCAAAAATATGTCCCCCACCCCCTCTCTCTTCTTTGTCCAGCCCATTTTGGACTCTCTTTGTACAAAACAAGATAAACTATTGCATTGTAATTTTTGTAGTGGCGGTAATGTTTGCGTAAATAGTGGTAATATTACCATGATTATTATCAAATATCTATTACCATGCCTTTTATCGCAGATGCAAAAAAATCTCTCTTCATTTTTATTTGCTAACACCTAGTGTGTAGAGTCTACACACTTTGGGGCTTGCAGATTGTGGAGTCGTCTCTCTCTCTCTCTCTCTCTCTCTCTCTCTCTCTCTCTCTCTCTCTCTCTCTCTCTCTCTCTCTCTCTCTCTCTCTCTCTCTCTTATCCCTTGTCTTGTGCCTCATCTCTGGCTCAACTTGGTATCAGATCAGGCCTTCCAAGGTAGAGTTTTGACCAAGGAAAGGGTCAGTGACTATGACGTCGAAGCTTCGCCACACAAAAATCATCGCAACATAGAATCAAAGATAAGTCATATTTTTTTTGTTTTGAAAGTTCTTTTTTTTTGTTCTTAAAATTTCTGTATAATTTGTGAGTATGCACCCACAAATTTCTTGAGCAACATATTCTCCTAGCGTTCCACAAACTTCTTGAGTAACATATTTGCCTTACGTCCCCACAAATAGAGGCCATCGCTTCTAAGTTGATGGAATTGAGCATGGATCAAAAACTTGAGCATAAATTTGCTCTACATTTTTATATTAGTTATGTTATGTTGTAAGGTTTTGTAACTAGCTATGCTAATTATTGAAGGGTCTGTATAGTAATTTGTGAGCATGGGAACCTACGCAGCGCCATGAACTTGCTCTGTTTTTTTGTAATTAGTTATGTTGATAAGCATGGAGTTTTAAATCATTTATATTAAGAAAAATATAAAATATACTAAATAGATATCGTGTCACATAGCACTTTAGTGTGTCAGGTGCTTCAAAGAAACGTGCATTCAACAAAAGTTGAGGTTGTGCTCCTAGCAATGGGAGCGACCGCCTCGCGTGTTTTTTGTGAAGTAGCTGTAACAATGCATTGTGATGGTTGGCAACACGTCAAGGAACTACAAGGGTCTAGAGCCAATGATTCTAGTGTATCCTGAGCACAAGTGAAGCTGAGGTATCCTCTTCAGTTACAAAAGCTTCTATTTCCTCGTGTTCTTTGTAGCACCCAAAAGCATTGCCCAAGTGTCTGTCCAAAATCTCTCAAGCAGCCTCCAGTCTGCACGCAAGCGGCTGCTCTTAGCCGTGGCACTCATCTAAAGGTTATCGTCTGCTTTGTTCCATGATTTATTTAGTTGGTTACGGCCCTCCACACACAAGTGGTTACTTTTGGCCATGCTTTATTTTGAACGTTCTTGCAAATTTTTCTATTACTAGCCCTTAAAGAATATTTACCTTTAGTTTTTTAAGTGTCCTAATGCTGGGCTCCACCCATTATAATCATTTAATATAGCACCATTGATGGCTCGACTATGAATAAAGTTTGTTTTTATGTTACATGTAGCTTTCATGAATTTTTACAATAAACTATAATCATTTTTTAAAAATTGTTTGTGAATATCTATGATCATCTTTCTTGAACAACCATGATGATATTCATGATTTTTCTACAACTATTGGCACACTTCACTCTATCATGATGATAATTGAAAAATATGGGTTGCAAAGGGACACGGAGCAAACCGTGAGAGGATTACCTTCGGAGTGATGTGAGCTACGATGCCTCATGACGTTGGTTACAACTGCCGGCCCCAATCGGTAATACATCGTAACATATTGGTATTTCTACCTTGCTATTTTAAGAAAATATACTGTTATTTAAGATTTTGGTTGTAAATAGCATTGCCATATTTCTTGGTATAGCACAAGTTTCTTTTTTGGCTTTGATTACATCACCAACATGTTGTATTTATGTATAGCTTTTCTCATAAGTATTAAATGGATATTTAGAGATCATTGCCATTGATTCTAGCGTCAGACTCACGAAGGCTGGCAGCATTACTTTAGTTCAAGGAACTATGTCAAGCACTGTCGTCATTACAATCCAAAGATAGCATCATAACAGTCCAAAGATAGTGTCATAATAGTCCAAAGATAGCGTCCCATATTTAGCAGTTGTGAGCCAACTCGTGTATACATAGAGATATTTGTTTCAAATCTTGACTATATGGTTGTTTCATCATCACTGATGGCGTTTTTTACTTATATTTGGTCAATCAATAATTATACATCATGATTTTACTAATACTTTCCTCGATAATGTGATAGATGATGGATGTGACAAAAACCTTGTATATGTACTTGAGAGCTCCGTGCCTCATAGTCACCATTGGTGTTATGTTTGTGTACTTGAGAGCTCAATGCCTCGTACTTACCATTGGTTTTATGTTTTATTTCGTCAGAGAGATCAGTGCCTTGTACTCACCGTTGGTGTTATGTTTGTGTACTCAATAGCTCGGTGCCTCGTACTTACCATTGGTATTATGTTTATTTCATCATATTTCAAGTGCATATATTCTTAGCATCAAGGATGAGAAATGTGACAAAGCTTATGCATACTTGGTAGCTTGTTATCGTCCTCTTGATTGGTGCTATTGTTGTTATCATCTTGTTGCACTATCGTTGTCATTGGTGCAATGATTGTTATCATCTTATTGCACCCTCCTCATCATTAGGGATCTGGCAGCTGTGATTATACAGCACTAGTGTTTCATATCATTTTTGTGATGTCTTGTGTTTATGTGCGTACATGTACTACATTCTTGTTATCTATACCTGTGGCATCACTATTTGCTTCTCTGTCGTCTCTAGAGCACCGCCGTGGACCGTCTCTAAGGACAATGTGATTTGATTATTTCTAACCTTCACATTCTGATATGTTTCATGAGTTACTGTTGTTCATAGGATAAAATCCCTGCACGTCAAGCAACATGTACAAGGGCTCAAAGATATTGAAGTTCATCAAAGATATTGAAGAATTTGCATCAATTCAATTGTATATATAGGGTTGTTAAACTTCCAAAGAGACGCTTGAGAGCGCACATTGTATATTATGGAGTGATGTAGCTCCTCAAAAATGAATATTGTAAACTTTCATAATTGTTAATATAACAGTGCATGTATATGGTGATGTGGATTTTTACATTGTACCCCCAAGGGTTTTTTCATCCATAGTTAGGAACTCCTATTTGAGTGGGAGTGTGGAGCTATATAGAGAGCCCACACTTATGCTATATATAGCTAGAAGTCCTTACTATATATGTGTACTCAGTGTGCTCTATACACAGTTTGGGGATTGCATATGGTGGAGTCGTCTCTTTCTCTTCTCTTTCGTGCGTGGTTTCTCAACACTATGCTCAGCTTCTCATCTTTAATTGTGCTTGCTTTACATGGAGACGCATGGATAACTCTAGGATGGAGCTCCCTATTCCTAGTTTCATGTTTATTCACTTAGCAATTGTTTCATGTTTGATCATCAATTTTTTGTCATTTTTCTAGAAATTTTGAATAATGTTCTTTAATTTTTATTCACAAGAAAAAAAGAGAAAAACACCAAAATTTTGAAGGTTTAATTACTAAAACGAGGTTCAATAATGAGCGCCGTAATTATGGCGGCAATAATTGCGATAATATGAGCTGTAATATCTAAGGTAAATTTTGAAATTAAAAAATATGTCCCACATCCCCTCTCTCTTCTTTGACCATTCCATTTTGGACTCTCTCTCTACAAAACATGATAAAATATTGCATTGTGATTTTATTAGTGGCGGTAATGTTTAAATATTACTACAAATATTATCGTAATTACTATCAAATATCCATTACCATGCCTTTTACCACAAATGCAAAAAAATATCTCTCCATTATTATTTGTTAACACCTAGTGTGTAGAGTCTGCACACTTTGAGGCTTGTAGATTGTGGAGTCGTCTCTCTCTCTCTCTCTCTCTCTCTCTCTCTCTCTCTCTCTCTCTCTCTCTCTCTCTCTCTCTCTCTCTCTCTCTCTCTCTCTCTCTCTCTCTCTCTCTCTCTCTCTTATCCCTTGTCTCGTATCTCATCTCTGGTTTAAGTTGGTATCAGAGCATGTCTTCCAAGGTAGAGTTTCGACCAAGGAAAGGGTCGAGTAACTGCGAAGTCCAAGCTTCGCAACAGAACAATCATCGCAACATAGAATAAAGATAAGTCATATTTTTATTTTTTTTGAAAGTGCTTCTTTTTTTGTTCCTAAAATGTCTGTATAATTTGTGAGTATGTACCCACAAATTTCTTGAGCAACATATTCTCCTAGCGTTCCGCAAACTTCTTGAGTAACATATTTGCCTTGCGTGCCCACAATTAGAGAGGATCGCTTATGAGTTGATGGAATTGAGAATGGATCGAAAAAACCTGAGCATAAATCTGTTCTACATTTTCAGATTAGTTATGTTATGCTGTAAGGTTTTGTAACTAGCTATGTTAATTATTGAAGGGTCTGTATAGTAATTAGTGAGCATGGGAACCTACGCAGTGCCATGAACTCACTCTCTTTTTTTGTAGTGAGATATGTTGATAAGCATGGAATTTTGAATCATTTATATGAAGCAAAATCTAAAAATTTCTAAATAGATATTGTGTCACATAGCACTTTAGTGTGTCGGGTGCTTCAAAGAAACGTGCAATGGGAGTGACTGCCTCGCTTGTGTTTTGTGAAGCAATTGTAACAATGCATTGTGATGGTTGGAAACACATCAAGGAGCTGCAAGCGGCTAGAGCCAATGATTCTAGTGTAGTCTAAGCACAAGTCAAGCTGAGGTATCCTCTTCAGCTACAAAATCTTCTATTTTCTCATGCTCTTTGTAGCATCCAAAAGCATTTCCCAAGCGTCTTTCCAAAATCCCTCAAGCAGCCTCCAGTCTGTACGCAAGTGGTTGCTCTTAGCCATGGCACTCATCTAGACGCAACCGATTGCTTTTGTCCATGATTTATTTAGTTGGTTACGGCCCTCTGCACACGAGCGGATACTTTTGGCCATGCTTTATTTAGAACGTTCTCACAAATTTTGTGTGCGTTTCCTATAATTAGCCCTTAAAGAATATTTATCTTGAGTTTTTTAAGCGTCCTAATGCTGGGCTCCACCCATTATAATCATTTAATATAGCACCGTTGATGGCGTGGTTTGTTTTTATGTTATGCGTGGTTTTCATGAATTTTTGAAATAAACTATAATCATTCTTTAAAAATAGTTTGTGAATATCTATGATCATCATTCTTGAAGAACCATGATAATATTCATGATTTTTCTACAACTACTGGCCCACAACCCTTGCCTTCCATTCCACATGTTGTCAAAATTGGACACTTCATGTACGGTGGGTGAAACCAATTGTTATAGACCTATTCTTGATTCCTTTTCCATCATTTCTTTATCAAAAGAAATTTACAAGAGATGTTTGTGTTAACTTTTCATCAATTTTTGATGAATGTCAACTACTCTTGTTATTAGTGATTATAGGTCTAGTTCCTAGTGATGGAAGGGAGATTATTACCGGATGGCTCTTCTATTGTACTTTCAGTCATATGGTTATGACGTGGATCCATATTTTCATGGGGAGATTACCACTGTATGGCTCTTTAACTATGGTACTTTGAGCCACATGGTTACGACGTGGATCCATATTGCCATGGGTATTTCTATCTCATATTTCTATTCCAAATTAAAAATAATTTGATTTGTTGAAAGTGTCTCTAATACCATGGTGATGACCATGATGCCATGGTGCGTAAAGCCATGAAGATGATTATTCTATTCCATAGTTTCTTGTTGTTTTGTTAAAAGCGTCTCTAATACCATGGTGATGACCATGATGCCTTGGTCCAAAAATCCATGATGATGATTGCTATTCCAAAGTTTTTCATGGATTTGTTTCAAGTGCCTCTAATGCCATGGTACGTAAAGCCATGATGATATCTGCTTCTAGTTGAGATCTTTGGGGGTCCCAATATGATTATTACATACCGGCTTTATGTATACATACACACATGTAATTGCATCAGTATTATGTTTCTCTCTCATTGCATCAGTATGATGTTTGTTTCTTTGTCATCTCTAGAGCGGCGTTGCGAACTGTCTCTAAGGACAATGTGATGTGGTTATTTCTAACTTTCACGTCTGGATATGTTTCTTGAGTCTCTATTGTTTACATGATTAAAACCACATCAAGTAGCATATGTAACAAGGGATCAACGATGCTAAAGTTGCTCTACTAAATCATTTATAGTAGCTCACTTGTATAGGATAGCTCTTGCAATTAAAACTTTCACTTTATGCCAATTAAAATTTCTATTAGCCTTGATGGACATTGTTGTATATTATGGAGTGATGTAGTTGCTGCAGCTTTATATGACCCGATCACTTTACTCAACTTGGTCTCACCTATATATTTGTACCTTGTCCTCAATCTGAATTGGTCTGTGAGAGCGTACATGGTGTGTCTCTTGTCTTGTCTCTCTCTCTTTCTCTCTACATCTCAACATGGTATCAAAGAGGTAATGATCACGCGACGATTCAATTTATGGTGACAAAATAGAGTATGTGTATGCGATTTGCATGTAGGATTCATAACTGCTACAAAATTTATTTTTGAGGATTGAGTCTTGTTAGCTGTGGTTGTTTTGTGTTAAGAATAATAGTGTTTTGTGTGGCGTTTATTGCTAATTGATATGGTGAATTGCTAATTATGTTTTCTTGTTGATTTGTCTTTTGACACCGTGAACTTCGTCTCAATTTTCAAGGGTCTTCTGCTCAAAATTTAGAGAAATGGGAAAAGCGCAATGGAGCATGTTGAGAAGACACAGAAAGACAAGATCAAAGAGATGATATGTAGAGAGTGCAACCCCAAAGTGTGTAGAATAAGCACACAAGATGGTATATATATAGAGGGAACCCATGGCTATATCTAGAGTAGCTTCACATATAATCTCAACAACCTCTCTCAAACAAGGGTCCCTAATTGTGGATCAAAAAACCCTAGGGAGCTGAAGGGAAAAACCCATAGCCCTATATAGTTCAATTTATAAAAATGGTTTATAAGGAGTTACATCACTCCTATTATATACAACAATAGCCATAAAGGCTCATTGAAATGATTTTATTAACTCTTGAAATCCTTCAAAGAATGCTTTGGATCATCTTCAACTTCGATAAACATATGCCCTCTTTGAGATACTTCACTTTGTCTTCATGTAATTTGTCAGTATCACAAAATCAAAGAGCACAAGATGGAAAATAATATCAATGATAGAGAATCAAGATTAAACCCATGTATATATTATACAGTCTTCTTACCTGAAATACCATGTAATATGTGCACATATATACAAAGCCGGCACTCAGATTTTACCATGGAAATCTCTTATCTGTACAGACTCTATTCAATGTAAATTTTCTTGATCATAACTTAATCACCATGAACTAGCATCACAAAGAAAATCTATGAAGAAGCAAACATGTAAAGCATAGAAAAATATCATAGAATAAGATAATGAAACAATATCATGACATCATAAAACGATCATCTCAATCATTACAAATCAATATAAGGCAATATCATGGCATAATAAAGCAAATCCATAAAATAATAATCATTTCAAGAATAATAAAATATCATGGAAAATCCCCAGGGCACCACTCTTTCAACTATCATGGATTAACAACATGGTATCATGGCATAGCACCATGGTATACAAATCATTGCACTACAAGAGGTTGCTTAAATTTTGGCGTCAAATTACTAGCGCCAATGGTGGTGGGTGTTGGTATATGTGTACGTAAGTATGGAGGGAGATGCAGTTTTTTTTTAAAAATCATTTTTAAATCTCCAATGACTGCTCCGATGCCTATTTTGACGCCTCTTTTGACATTTGTACCAATGCCTGTTCCGACGTCAGTACCGATGCCTGTACCGTCGTACTCTGCAAAAAACGAACCCGTAGGCTTTCCCTACACATTTCTCTTGCTCTCTTCCTCCTCACCTCTTGTAGATTTGATACAAAACAAGTTGTTGGAGGTACTAATCTTGCTCGTGGACTACTCCATAGCACTAAGGTGAGATTGTTTTCAAGTTTACTTGTAGGTTTAGGGTTTAACATGGTCTGTTTGTGTGCATTTTTTGCAGGTTCGAGGACGTTTACAACACCTTTTCTTGCTCAAATAGGCTGCATGTGAGTGCTTGAACTTTTAATGCATAATTTATTTGAATTGATTTGTATATTGATAAAAGAAAATTTTATGCTTTAAAAGAAATTGTGGTTTGTGTTGCAAAATTTCGTTTTGAATAAGAAAAAGTTTTCGTTTTGGATGTGAAAAAATCTTGTTTTTATTTATGTCATTTTTGAAATTATGCGATTGATGAGGTTTAGATTTTAGGTTTCGGTTAGGTTTAGTTCAGGTTATATGTTAGGTTAGGCTATACATAGGTTATATGTTAAGTTATAAGTTAGGCTATACGTTTAGTAATGCTAGGTTAGGTTAGGTTAGGTTAGCTTATAGGTTAGGTTTTGAGTTAGGTTTAAATTAAGCTAGAAGTTAGGTTATAGGTTTTATGTAAAAAGCTAGGTTATATAGGTTATATGTTAAGTTAACTCATGTTTAGATTATAGATGGACGTTGTGTTCGTACAGTTAGAACTTATGTACTTTTATGTTAATTTAAACACTTATCGGTGAAACGTCCAAACACGACCATCGGCCTGCGTTTAAACCATAACCCTCTAACCCTATTATCAGACTGAAATGGCCAAGCGCTATAATACTATTTGGATTTAGAGTGACCAGATCAAAAGTTGCCAAACCTAAGCGGATTTACATAGCCTACCCTAACGCTCTAAATGTAGTAATATATTAGCGGCCAAAACAAAAGGGTAACTTAAAGCCGATAACCCTTAGCAGACTAAATGGCTTAACGATACCCTAATATGTTTTAGAGTGCTTTACCTTAGTGGCTTTACATAGTGTGGCCTAATGCACCGTCCGAACACTTTTGCACCATTTATTAGAGGACAAAGCAGAATCCATAGAACCCTAAGCAGATAGCCCTAAGTAGATTCAAATGGGAAAAAATTACACTAATCCAATTTGGAGCAGCCAAACCTAGACAACTTTACATAGCGCACCCTAACACTCCAAAATACGGCCGTCTATTAGCGGCTAAACCAACCCTAATCCTAAGAGGTTAACCCTAGGTGGCTAGGGCTAAGCGGATTCAAATGGCTAATTACTATCCTAATCCAATTTGGAGCAGCCTAAACTAAGTGGCTTTACACACAATACAATAAGCTCTAACTTTTCAAACACAGCATCCATTTATTAGCGGCCAAACGAAGATGACTTATGTACTTCTAAAAACACAAACGGACTTCGGTTAGGTTAGGTTAAAGGTTAGGTTAGATTAGGTTAGGTTTAGGTAATAGGTTAGGTTAGATTATAGGTTAGGTTAGAGCTAGCAACAAAACGTAGAAAAAACACAAACGGACTTCAAAGATGACTCGTGTACTTCAGAAAATGTAAATGGACTTCGGTTAGGTTAGTCTATAGGTAAGGTTAGGTTTAGGCTATAGATTAGGTGAGATTATAGTTTAGGTTAGAGCTAGCAGCAAATGAATAGTAGAAAAAATGTAAACGGACATCGACGATGACTCATGTACTTCAAAACATACAAACGGGGTTTAGGTTATAGGTTAGTTTATGTTAGGTAAGGTTAGGTTTACGCTATAGGTTAGGTTAGATTATAAGTTAGTTTAGAGCTAGTAGCAAATAGTAGAAAACACGCAAACGGACTTCAAAAATGACTCGTATACTTTAGAAAACGCAAACGAACTTCGGTTAGGTTTTGTTAAAGTTTACGTTTAATTTGGTTATAGGTTAGGTTATAGTTTAGATTATAAGCTAAGTTAGGCGCACACAAACTTCAAAACACTAATATATACTCATTGACGTTGTCAGGAGTTTTTTGGAGCAAAGAATTGCGCATATGTACATATCCATGCATGGTGCATCGAATAAAGGATTGCCCATTTTCCAGAGCCAGGTGGTTACGTGGGGCCCATATGTGTACAGGTAGGACAAGGTGTACATAGTGCATCGATTTTCATCGTTAACAGTACCAGTGTGTTTTTTCTACAATAATGAGGAGTTGGTAGCGCGTAAAACTTCTCGAGGAAGCTATCCACGGGCCGATGACATGAGGTAAGCAGGTGCGTCAGATGGTATCTAGTGGCGTCAGGAGGCCGAACGGGGTCAATATTTGCACATGGATGAATACGGACACAACGTGGGTGTTTTCTTGTGAGAGTTATGCAGAAAGTTCATCATGAGGACCACTTTTTGGGGCTACTTCACGTGGTTGCGGGATGCATTATTGGGAAAAGCTGAGTGCCAGGTGTGCGGATGATGCAAAAAGGTGACAACTATGCACTGCGAGGTCAGTTTTTGGCCTGTTCGGGGTCCGTTTGAGGTCATCTAAAAGGCCAAGGGTGCCCAACTAATAAAGCTAAGTGTGGGAACTGAAAAAATTGAGAGAAGACCAGAAAAAACGTGGAGAAGAGAGGAGGAACAGCCGCAGGTTTGTTTTTGGGGTTTTTGGAGCCTGTTTTGGCCGTAAACTGCTCGTTCGAGGTCGGATTTGAGCACTTTGACATTGTAGACTGGGGTTTTGGGCCGTTCCAGACGCGATGGCGCTGTCCATTTTGCCAAATTCCTCACTCTTTTTCTGTTGTTTTTCTGTGTAAGTTTCTGCTATGAGCGAAGTTTCTGCTCTAGTTTGTGATTGTATCTGGCTTATTTTATCCATTTTGTGTGAGCTCATTTGTATCTAATTATCAGAAGTTCTCCTCTTTTGAGCTGAGTTTTTTGGGTGTGTGTGTGTGTGTGTGTGTGTGTGTGTCTGTGTGGAGTGGGCAAGTGGATAGTCTCTATCCTCTCAGTCCAGAGGTGTGTTCCCTATCTCGGCCAGGTGTGTTGTGTAATCCGAGTGGTGCCCCATAGTGTGTGGGTGTATCTTCCCAAGAGTGTGTGTTGGGTTGCTATAGAGGCGCTGTGTGTGTTTTCATCCCGCTCACATTCTTTTGGTGCCCCCACGGAGGATCTTCTTCGAGTACCTTCTGCTTCGAGCTTCGAGATTCGAGATTCAGGATTACATGTTGCAGATTAGAGGTTACAGGTTATAGGTTACAGGGACAGGTACAGGTAGCTGGAGTACAATGATATACTAGCAGTGGTGTCACTTGTAGTTGTTGTGGGTATGCATCATTTGGCGCCTGTTTGAGCGCATTGTCTGTTGGATTATACGTTACTTGTGGAAAATGCCATTGTACGCCTTTGTGGAACCATATTTGGTTTTATTTGGCAGTCCCAGCCATTTCTGAGACTTGGTCTAGAAGATAGTCATTTCCGAGACTTGACTATACGCGATTTGCATTAGCCTTAGTGTGAGGGTCGATAGCGTGAGGTTTTATTGAGCTGTGGGATTCTCAAATGTGGAGATCCTTTCGGTGATACAGGTAGATGGAGTACCCTTTTCGTGACCTCGCCATAGGCCATTTACTAGTAAGTCCTATTTGATGCTCGGGTTATATTGTTGACAGTTTATGCATACATATACAGTCCATATTTTGGGTTCCTACTGCTCTACTTCTGGGGAAACTCTCTCAAAATTTTTTGAAGTTATGATGGCTGGTTTTTTGCTCTTTTGAGCCATTTATGCTGTTATGCTGCTAAAATTTTGGCAAAATCAGAAGATAAGACAAGTGTGCTTTCTTGGGAGCTGCATGGCTGACTTTAATAGATGATCAAAATGGCCCTCAATTCACTCATTTTCATTTAACTCAAAGAATCCAGATAAATGTTCATGTGTCCAGGAAGATTTGTTTCCAACAGCGCATAGTCTTTATGTTTGGGCCAAGAAGATTAAGAGAGATCTGGAATATCCTTTGCCTGTTGTCATTCGGATGATCAACTATGAAAACTCATTTGATGTGCATGTGTTTGTCCTTATCTAAAGTTGAGCTCCATTGAAGTTTCTGGGGTTTGAGTAGTGAAAAGTTTTGGGTTCTTGCACATGTGTTTGAAGAGGTTCTTAAAGCATTAAACTTGGGTAGCCATGGCTTTCTCTTATCCGGAATTTCATGGAAGAAGTGGTGAAGATGCGGAAGACTTTCTGGAGCAAGTAGAGGTGGCATGCATAAGCAACAATATATGTGATGAGGACAAGATTTTGAGGCTATTTGGATTGCTTTTGAAAGATCAGGCCCGTGTTTGGTTCATGGATTTGGAAGCTAAAGAAGCAGTGGCTTCTTCTTATGGTTTGAGTCTTGACAAGTTTATAGAAGCTTTTTTAGATCGTTTCCAGGTTTTTGAAGATGCAAATGCAGTATGGAATGAGCTCAATGCTCTTAAGCAAGGTTCTTGTCAAGTTGTTGATGCCTATGTACAAGGTTTTACAGATTTATGGACTCGTTGGTGTGTTGCTCTTAAGGATGAGACCCCCCTTTGTTCATTGAAGAAAAGTTTTTTGTTGATTGTTTGTCACCTTGGTTGCGGTTCGAGGTTGAGTTGAAGAGGCCTGAGTCTTTTGAAAATGCAGTATGCATTGCAAAGCACAAGGAATGGAAGTTTAAGTGTCTTGAGGAACATGGTATCAGTACAGGTATGCATGTGCAAGATGGATTTGACATGGAAGATGAAGTTAAGCCTAAGCAGGTGAAAAGTAGCCTATCCTATGATGTTTCTCGTTTCTTCCCAAGGTCTATTGTGAAGCGTAAAGAGGTCTTGCAGGTTGACAGGTTTATGGAAGAGCCTAAAGAGGTGAGTAACGCTTTGGATACATGATTGAAAAGTCTTGAAGAGGATGCATTGGCTACTTGTGTACCTTGTGATTCTGGGTGTGAGTGTGAGGTTGAGGTTATTGATGATGAGCACGTATCTTTGGATTCTAGTTCCTTGGAAATTACGGAAGAGGGCAAGGTTGAGAGCCATTTTGTGGATTTGTTGGATGTGGAGCCTGTTTTGAAGCCATATTTTGATGTATGTGCAGTGATTGAACCGATTTGTGAGCATGATTGTGGTTTAGAGCAGGGATCTGTATTCTTGGAGACTAATGAACCCATGCTAGAAGCTATGGATAGTGGTGCTAGCCATGATTATGATGTGGATAAAGTAATGTGTGATGATGAGTATGCTTATGATGATGAGAAGGGGTTTGGCATATATGAGTCCAATCTCAGCTATGTGGATGCCTATGCTAGGGATATGTGTGTTGTGGGGATACTTTTGTGCTTTCGATATCAACAACTTTACCTTCACACAATGCTTTTAGCTACTTTGGTGCATGATTTGCAAGTTGTTGCTATGGCTGGTGAAGCCAAGATGCCAGGTGATGAGTCACTTGAGTTGTCTCTACCGGTTGGGTTAAATGTGGCATGCAATATTTATGCTTTTAGAACTCTAGACAAGGCGGATGTGTTAGTTGGATATGCCTATGGTGTATTTTGGTTGATTGTTGACAAATGTAGGTGTGGTGTTATGATGCTTCTTGTGAATCAGGAAATATGCCTTTGGCCTTTTGATCCAGGTGGAATGAATATCTCTTTTTGCTGCTGCTGAGCATGAATGCTCTAGCAGGCTAGGGGGTGGGCAAATTATGTCAGGAGTTTTTTGAAGCAAATAATTGCGCATATTTACATATCCATGCATGGTGCATCGAATAAAGGATTGCCCATTTTCTAGAGCCAGGTGGTTACGTGGGGCCCACATGTGTACAGATAAGACAAGGTGTACATAGTGCATCGATTTTCTTCGTTACCCGTACCAGTGTGTTTTTTCTACAATAATGAGGAGTTGGTAGCGCGTAAAACTTCTCGCAAAAGCTATCCGTGAGCCGATGACATGAGGTAAGCAGGTGCGTCAGATGGCATCTAGTGGCGTCAGGAGGCCGAACGGGGTCAATATTTGCACATGGATGAATACGGACACAACGTGGGTGTTTTCTTGTGAGAGTTATGCAGAAAGTTCATCATGAGGACCACTTTTTGGGGCTACTTCACGTGGTTGCGGGATGCATTATTGGGAAAAGCTGAGTGTTAGGTGTGCGGATGATGCAAAAAGGTGACAACTATGCACTGCGAGGTCAGTTTTTGGCCTGTTCGGGGTCCGTTTGAGGTCATCTAAAAGGCCAAGGGTGCCCAACTAATAAAGCTAAGTGTGGGAACTGAAAAAATTGAGAGAAGACCAGAAAAAACGTGGAGAAGAGAGGAGGAACATCCGCAGGTGTGTTTTTGGGGTTTTTGGAGCCTGTTAGTGGCCGTAAACTGCTCGTCCGAGGTCGGATTTGAGCACTTTGACATTGTAGACTGGGGTTTTGGGCCGTTCCGGACGCGATGGCGCTGTCCATTTTTCCAAATTCCTCACTCTTTTTCTACTATTTTTCTGTGTAAGTTTCTCCTATGAGCGAAGTTTCTGCTCCAGTTTGTGATTGTATCTGGCTTATTTTATCCATTTTGTGTGAGCTATTTGCCCCTTGGTGTTGGCCCAAGCTCATATTTATCTAATTATCAGAAGTTCCCCTCTTTTGAGCTGAGTTTGTTTTTTGTGTGTGTGTGTGTGTGTCTGTGTGGAATGGGCAAGTGGATAATCTCTCTCCTCTCACTCTAGAGGTGTGTTCCCTGTCTCGGCCAGGTGTGTTGTGTAAGCCGAGTGGTGCCCCATAGTGTGTGTGTGTGTGTGTATCTTCCCAAGAGTGTGTGTCGGGTCTTTATAGAGGGGCTATGTGTGTTGTCATCCCGCTCACAACGTTGTGGTCCTAATCTCTGTGCACCTGTAGATCGAGGTGTGCGGGGATCGGACGTGAGATTGTTAGAGCTCGAGCTAGCAGCAAGTCGGACTTCAAAAGTGTATACAAACTTCAAGAACCTTAATATATAGTCATTGACAAAAAAAGACGAGATTATTACCCTGTGGTCCTAATCTCTTTGCACCTCTAGACCGAGGTTTGTGGGGATCGGGACCTAGCAAGAGAATGTGAGGTTGTTAGAGCTAGTAGCAAACCCGGGGTCTTCACTAAGGATTACCGTATGGGGGTTTACGAGGCCAAAAAGGTAGATTTTACAAAGGAGGGTACCGTATATAGGGGGAAAAAGACAGTTTTGGTGCACGCAGGTGACGTCTTCCTAGTACTATTAGTGAATCCCTCGGGGTAGCAAATAGTTGAAAAAATGCAATCGGACTTCCAAAGTGCACACAGACTTCAAGAACCTTAATATATAGTCATTGACCAATAAAGACGAGATTATTACCCTGTGGTCCTAATCTATATGCACCTCTAGATCGAGGTGTGCGGGAATCGGGCCTGGCTAGAGAATGTGAGGTTGTCATGTATTGTCAATGTACTTAGTAGTGTGTAGTTATAACATCTAGAGTGTTTTAGTTATTTGTTGCATCATTGGTAGATAAAGTATGGACAATAAGATGGCGTGTCCTTGTGCGCATTGCAAGCATCAAATCTTTTGAAAACGAAAAATCTACGACCAATATATACGCAATCACGGTCTCTTTCCGATTGAACAACTACAATACCTACGTTATCGATCTCATGGTCTAGAGACTGAAGGTCAAACTCCGCAAGTATATATTGCTCCGATTTCATCCCAAAGAGGGAAATTTTCAAACGAGCAGCCATTGGCTGAGTCCTCCCAACCAATACCTGATGTGGCATTTCAAGAAGTAGAGATGGAGCAGATGTTGGACGCGTTCTTTGACATGGATCCCATCATTGAAAACATAGAAGATGACAAGATTGAACGGAATACTGTAGACCAACCTCAGTCATTCCGTTCATATGGATGGCATGATAGCAACGATAAAGAGGGTGAGATGATGCAAAGTCTTGCACGCATGCCGCTTTACAGTGGTGTAGAAATCTCAGTTCTCCATTGTTGAGAGAGAGAGAGAGAGAGAGAGAGAGAGAGAGAGAGAGAGAGAGAGAGAGAGAGAGAGAACATAAATAGAACCCCAAAGTGTGTAGAATACACACATGAGATGATGTATATTTAGAGGGGACTTAGGTGCTACATATAGAGAAGCCATATATTGAGTAGCTTCACATATAAGCTCAACACCCCCACTCAAATAAGGGTCCCTAGCTATGGATGAAAAAACCCTTGGGGGATCAAGGGAAAAACCCACAGCTCGATATACACCCACTGTTATATTATAAAAATCATTGAATGTACAAATGTTCATGAGGAGCTACATCACTCCTTTTACAATGAATATTTTATGAAGACCTACATCACTCCTTTTACAATGAATATTTTATGAGGAGCTACATCACTCCTTTTACAATGGATGTTTTATGAGGAGTTACATTAATCATATCCTATCAAATACAAGAATGAATACAAAGGTTCAATAAAGAGGTGTAAAGGCTATCGATTAGCTCGTGATCAGAAGTGTCTTCGTGAATCTGTTGTGTAGATGGTCATCAATATGGCATCACCAAACATGTCTTCATGAATCTTTTATTGTCACCAAGTTTTTCTTCATGAAATCAATTCTTTGATTAATCCTACATAGATCATAGACTCAAAAAACATAGTCATAATTTTTTTTTAGCATCGTTAGTGAAATAATTACGTTCACAATGCCATAAAAGATGGTGTGTGATGCCACTTTTTTGACAACATATATATGCACGACAACATATGTGTACATAAAGTATGAACGTAAAAGTACAAGATGCATGATTATGTGATGCAAATGACATGTTTATATACTACATAAAATGACATTTATCAACGTAGTGATGTCAATGAATATCATCAAAATATTAACAAAACATCATCATTGTATCAATAAAAATAAATAAATCATCATGGTATCACCGATAATAACCATGGTATCAACGAAACAACATTATGGTATCACCGAGAATAACCATGGTATCGACGAAATATCATCATGATATCACCGAGAATAACCATGGTATCAACGCAACAACATCATGGTATCCCCGAAAAATAACCATGGTATAAACGAAATATCATCATGGTATCAACGAAAATCACGATGACCAAAGTACTAACAAAACATCATCATGGTACCATCAAAATCACTATGGTATCAACAAGAGATTATCAATAAAACGACGTAAACTATATCTCTAGAAGAATAACTATACAAGAATCAATGAAGGAATATATCATATAAGAAAAGATCATATACCATCAGTAGCTCAACGAAAGTTGGACGATCATCAACCGCTCGACTGAATCGGAGCGATATTCATGATAGATATCCATGAACAGATCTATATATATTTGATATCTAGAAATATAGGTATCCAAGAAACATCATCAATAAATGTCTGAAAATGTATTAGATAAGTTGAAATAGTTCAGTCTTTTGAGAACATATATCTATAACACTGATTCAATTTGTAACTGTCTTCGGCAGTAAATTTATGTCAGTAAAAAATATATGATTCATGAAGAGAAAAATATAACTGGTAAATTTTCAATTAGGAGGAAAATCAAAGGCAAAAGCAAAAAAGAATATCAGACGTGTGTGCAGTCTGAGAACGATAATCCAAAATCGATGTAGAATTTAGAGAAAGTTTCTTCTGCAAAGTTGTAGACCACATCCATTCCGGAGGCTCCCGCGAACCGTTTCTGCAAAATCGTTTTAAATTAGGAGGAAAATCAAAAACAAAAAGCAAAAGTTGTTTTTTAGACATGTTCATAGTCCGAAAACGATAACTCGAAATTTGTGCAGAATTTGAAAAAGGTTTCTTCTGCAAAGTTTTAGACCACATCGATTCCGTTGGCTGACGTGGGTAGTTTGCAAACTGTGAACAATAACTCAAAATCGGTGCAAACTTTGAAAAAAGTTTGTTTTGCAAAGTTGTACACCACATCCACACCACATTCAATTAAGAGAAAAATCAAAAATAAAAAGTGGAAGTTGCTTTTCAGACATGTACCCAGCCTACGAACAATAACTCAAAATTGGTGTAGAATTTGAAAAAAAATTATTCTGCAAAATTGTAGACCACATCGATTCTGTTGCTTTGGGTGGTCTGTTTTTGCAATATAGTTTTCAATTAGGAGAAAATTTGAAAACAAAAAGCGGAAGTTGCTTTTTTGACATGTACGTAGTCCGCAAACGATAACTCAAAATCGGTGCAGAATTTGAAAAAAGTTTCTTCTCCAAAGTTATAGCCCGCATTGATTCCACTGCTCTATGCGGGTTGTTTTTGCAAAATCATTTTCAATTAGGAGAAAAATCAAAAACAAAAACGTATTGCACTGATACCATGTTGATTGAGAGAGAGAGAGAGAGAGAGAGAGAGAGCACAGAAATAGAACCCCAAAGTGTGTAGAATACACACATGAGATGATGGATATATAGAGGGGACATGGGTTCTGTACCACTTGGAAATGCTTAATTTGCAGTCTATCTACAATTGGTCTGACACGTCAATCACAGAGCTTTTCAGGTAATTACATTGTATCCTAAGCATGATAAAGTGCAAATTAGAGTTCAATAATGTGATCAAGGGGCTGACTTGTTCATGTAACAACAGGTTGCTCAATGAGAAAATCTTGCGAGAAGCGAATCACATGCCCCCTACCCGTCCAACCGCTAAAAAGCTTCTTTCTAATTTGGGCTTGGATTATCACAAAATACATGTATGTCCTAATGATTTTATACTTTTTCGCAATGAGGATGTAAATTTGGAACAGTGTCCCAATTGTGGATCAAACAGGTACAGGGAGGATACACAAGGAAAATTTATCCCTGCAAAGGTCCTTCAACACTTTCCTATCATTCTAATAATAAAGAGCATGAGCATGTTCAGGTGAAATTCCATAGCCACTTTGATGACATGGCACTCAAATACTAGATCTACAGATGATGTGATGCACATACCTGCTGACTCTTGTGCATATAAACACATAGAGGAAAGTTGGACTACAGTTAAGAACGAGGCTTGATGTATCCGCTTTGGTCTGGCAATGGATGGAGTAAACCCATTCGGATTATGGAGTTCATCGTGGAGCCCGTGGCCTATTTGTCTGGTTAATTATAATCTTGTACCATGGCTTGCTATCAAGAAGGGCCATTTGTTGTTGTCATTGAAAATCATCCCAGGAAAGTACAAAGCAAAGAACATGGACGTCTATCTGGCACCCCATATAGAAGAGATCCAAATCTTTTGGACAGGAATTGATGTAGTTGATATGTCCCAACCAATCAGATGATGGAATGTACATGAGCAAGGCATTATCATGTGGACCATGCACGATTGGCCAGGCTTTGGTGAGTGCTCAGGTAAGTGCCTTTGAAACCCTCAGACACATGTGATTCCTGGCTATGCCAACGCTTTTATAATTTAGTTTTGTGATTTTTCAGGCTTGAGTTACTCGGGCAATCATGCATGTCTGAAATGTGGTCCTTGACTTAGCTTCCGTCGCTCTGAGCATTTGAGCAAGACAGTTTACAAGGAGCATGGTAGATTTTTGCTTGAAGTACATGAGCTACGTGGATCAAAAATATGCAAACATGACATGCATCCATTGAAAGCGAGCGATTGGAAAAACATGTGGCTGGAGAGGGGAGATTGGATGCCACCTGGAGTGAAAAGACTTTCCATTTTCCATGAACTCCCGTATTGGAGCGACCCGCAGATTAATCAATTTCTTGACCCAATGCACATCTTCAAGAATCTGGGGGAGATCATATGGAAAACCATTAGGAGAAAAAGGGAGAGCAAGGCCCAAAGAGATGATCTACAGCTGTGGGTCGAATGCCAGAGATGTGGCCTCGACTTAAACCCACTGGAAAGTTTGGTATATCAAAAGGTCCATGGGTTCTGAGTCGTGCGGAAGAGCAATAAGTGAAGAAGACTATATTTTCATTCAAGACTCCCACAGAGTGCATGCGATATTTGAAAACGGCTTTTATAAGAGATGACAATCTCACTGGTCTTAAGTCCCACGATTGTTACAAATTTTTATAATTCATCTTACGAATTGCCATAAAGGGTTGTTTGACAGTGTTAAGTATGGAGCCTTGATTTACCCTTGTAATTTTCTGTGGTAAAAGCGCACATTTGTAAGGCCCCCATTATGAGGAGAAGCCATCGTGCGTGAAGGAAAATCACTCATCGGAAACCAAAATTTTAACCGACAAGAATCAGGAGCAACTTTAAAGGCCTCGGGGGCGGAGGCCCCCGAGACTCTTTTTTTTGCCGGAATATTCTTTTTCGCCGGAATATTATGGCGGGACGGCGGCCGGAAAGTGGTTGGAAAACAACCGGTCGGTTGGCCGGTGGCCGGTAGTCAATGGCCAATGGCCAGTGGTCAAAAGTCAATGGCCGGTGGTCGAATTCAATGGCCGGTGGCCGAATTCAAAAGCGGACTTGTCTTCTCAAGGGCGGCCACACATGGGCGGATTGGAGGGTCCGATTTGGACTTATTTGCACAAGGGCGGCTACACATGGCTGTCTCTCATAAGAGAGGACAACCCTTTTGGCCTATAAAAGGAGGCCATTTCTACACACATTTCATAGTGTGAAGTTGATGCAACAAGGTGAGTGTGAGGTGGTGAGAGTGAAGCAAGGCGGGAGCTCCATTAAGGGTATAATCCCTTTGTAAACTACTTCTTGTTTTGAAGTACTAAAGCCATTGAGTGGTTGCTTTCCCGTGGACGTAGACCACATTGGGTGAACCACGTATATCGTGTGTACTCTCTCTCTCTCTCTCTCTCTCTCTACTCTATAATCTCGTGTATATAAATCTGTCTCTCTCCATTAAGTAATCTACTCAATTATCTATTTAGCTACGCTTATTTCCTAACAGACAGATAACATTAGAAGAACAATCTACAAAACCAGTGAGTTGGTATGTTGGATTAGTTCAAAAGAGATAAGAGAAGACAACATCGATGCATCACGCTTAAATGCTATTGAAACAGTGTGCATGGTGGAGAATTACTTTGCAACAAACATTCTTACCATCCAAATGCATGTACTTGTGCATGTGGTCGATGAAGTTGCAGTTGCTGGGGTGGTCCATAGCAGGTGGTTGTTCCTCTTGGAGAGATTTATGAAGACGTTAAAGGGGTTTGTTTGTCAAAGGGCTCGCCCCGAGGGTAGCATGGCCGAAGGATGGCTTATACAAGAGTCTCTTGTCCTCATCAGTGAATTTTTGGTCTCAATTGATCCACTTATGCCCCGAATGTGGACTACTAAGGTCAACGTCAAGGTGACAGGGGACGAGCCGCAGGGACAAGGCATCGTTAGGAAGATGGACATCACAATGCAAGAAAAGGTTATGAGATTTTTCCTTCTCAACTCAGCCATCATGCAAAAGTGGTTAGAGAGGTACGAAGGGAAAAAGAAACAATGATTGACAGATCGCCTTCAATTCAAGTGCAACCATGCCATAGAAACCTTCCTTTTCCAAATCATCTTCAAAAATTGCCTGACTTTCCAACTGGGCGGTGGTTAAATGTGACAATCTCAAAGGCAAAGAGAAATGGAGTTGATTACCGAAGAGGAAGAGGAGATTTTAATGGGTTGCGATTGGCATGTATATTTTCAACTTCCTTTTCAAGCTCCACATAATCACATTACTTTAATAACTTTTAGTCTGTTTCAATTTTGTGGCTGTAGTATCACAAATATGAAGCTTTTTGGTCGCAGGCGAAACACTTTAGAGTGCAACGGATCGACAAACAATGGTCACTTTTGATAATGGTGTTACGGCAATATTCATCCAAGAAAGTAGGAGTAGTGCCAGGGATGAGAACACAGAGACTAGCCAGCTTGAATACTTTGGCTACATTTAAGACATCTTGAAGATTAGCTTTAGAAAGTTTGATATGTTTATCTTTGATGTCAGTGGTTCAAAGTTATTACCAACGGCCCTAATGCAACTGTGCGTAAAGACAAGAGTGGATTGATTCAAGTGAACTCAAGGTTGGTGTGGACAGATGCACGGGATACGTTCATACTTCCGCAATTTTGTGAACAAGTTTTGTTCATACACGATCCACTATGGACAAAAAATGATGAGAATGATCTGTCTAAATCTTGTTGGCTCTATGTCGTTCAAGTTGCTCCACGTAGCAAGCAAGTGTGTGAAGGTTGAACGTTGAGGTCGAAGAGGTGATTCATGAACTTTAAGTTTAGATTTTGAGGTGGATGTCAGCATTGAGAAATTGTCTGAACTTAGAGATGAGGTATCAAATACTGAAGCTGATGCGAAGAGTGACGAAGAAGTTTAGTTTGATGACGAAGATGTAGAAGTACAAATTGAGATAGACATCTTTGGTGCATCAGATCTCATAGAGGATGAGAGATTAACTAATGATTTTTTCTAGGAACTCTTTTGTAAAAATCTTTTTATTAGTCTACAATACACATTTTCGATTCATTCATTTGTGTTGCACCTTCATTCATTTGTTATTTGTATTGACTAAGCATTTCTTCTATAAACTAACATATTTTGTGGGTGTTATCTATGTATGATTAGCCATGGCCGATGACAATGAGACATACTCTCCTAGTTTTAGTTTTCCAATCACTCTGGCCGGCATGTCACCCGAGAAGATGGGCTCGTTTTTTTCTTAGTTCACACCAGAGCAGATCGTGATGGCACATCACCTTTGGGCAGCAGGTCCCCCTAGACCTACTACTGCCGACCCTACGGTCGAGACTAGTTTAGTCCCTACATCGAACGGCCCCACACCTTAGTCTAGTGTGTCCCCTATGCCTAGGACTGGTTTGTCCCCTGCAACGATGCATGGTTCATCCTCGAGATGAGGTAGGCATCGTTCTGGAGGCAGTTGTTATGGTAGCGGTTCTACCGATGCGTCCACACCACCGAGAGAGCATCCACCACTCTCTTCAGTAGATAGTTCACCGATTGGCACACCATGTACACCTTGGAGATCACACGAGCATGATCCTATTAAGGTGTACAAGAGCAGGGATGAAACTCTTGTGGGCTGATAGGGTCGGAAAGGCCATGTGATAGAGTGAACGAAGTATACCTGAAATGATCCTAGAGTTAGAATGTTGTTTTCAGATTTCACGCTGAAGTATCCTGGATCCTCTTTCGTTATTGATGGATCCAAAGCTCTGTTCATGAGGGTAATGGTGACTCTCTCCAGCTTCTTGTTCTTCAAGATCTTGCACTCGTCGAGCTTCAAAACAAACTTGAGAACCCCATCGCAGTCCTCTTGACTGATGTCAAAGAAGTGAATTGCATACCTTTGCAATGCTTCAATATCAATGAAGAAGTTGTTGTGCTCGTCAAACTGTACCTCTCTGCTGCCCTTGCCTAAGAACGTTGCTTCAATATGGAATGGTGACCCAAGTTTCTCAAACACCTCATCATTTACGTGCCGGAAAGTAGCCTTTACATGTGATGGATTTGGCAGCAATGATCCTCTCTGTAGTTTATTTTGAGACTTTTTAGCTAATGCTTTGAAGAGTGCCCTGTATCCCATCTACGAGATTCCACTCTCATCAAGTATTTCTTGCACTTCCATTGGTTCTAGGTGATTCTCATTGATGAAGGAGGTAAGGAGCCTCCCTTTCAACTTACAAAATTTTTTCTGAGTTTTCATCTCTTCAACTACTTCTTTTGGAACTAGACGGCTATAATGCACTCCGGCATTGAAGCCTGCACCATTCCAGTTTGGATGCAGTAAAGACATGCCAAAAAAGCACCATGCGTTATGATCATGTATCTAGGAAAGTGTATCCATTTCGGATAGCATCTATTTCAATTTCCTTGGAGCTCATAAATCTGCAAGAAAACACACAAGAATACACTAAGTGCTAGTTGAAATTATTGTGTACATAAAAAAGGTGTAGTCGAGTGGAGTCTTGTGGTGTACCTTACTAGCTCTCCTAATTTTGAAAATAGCATCCCTGAGTTTCTTGTCCCGACATATACACATACTCACCGGCAGAATGAACTACAATGTAAATCAGGAAAAGAAAAAGTGAGTGATAGTCATACACACAAACTATAGATAGGATACGGATTATGAAGAATACCTGAAGCATCTCATGCCAATCGTGGGACTTCAACCCATACAATTGAACGCTTCCACCCTTCTTCGCCTTTGTGAAAGCTCCCTTTAGCGACCTCATGTATCCTGTTGGTGTGCGAATAGAGGCAATGTTACCCTTCACCTTGTCTCATTTTTCTTCTTCTAGCATCCATGGCGCTTTAGGAAGCACAATCTTTCCATTTGGGGCACGCCGTTGAGTGGTAGAGGCGGGAGACGTTTTAAAAGCCTCAAATTCTCCCTCACACCCAAAGAGTCCTTCTTGCCAATAATGTGATCCCATAGTGATTGGGCTACATTCTTGAATATGTGCATGGCATCCAAGAGGTGTTGTATTTTTAAGTCCTTCCAATATGGAAGCCTTAAAAGTATGGAATACCTCAACATACCTTTTGGTGGAGGACACAGAGCCGGATTGTTGTTGTGGTGTTCCTCCCAAATAGTTGCCCAATCTGCCATGGTGAGCTTTAGAGGAGCCTTCCCATTTGTTGGAGCCTTGTGCTTGATATGCCCTTGGGGTAAGAAATGATGGTTGTTTGGATAGATTACCTTGTGCAAGGAATCCGGCCTCTTCGTCACCAAGGATGGCCCGCAAGTAGGACATGCATATTGGCCCGATGTGGAAAACCCTGTATACATATCATATGGTTAGAGAGATGAGTGAGCTAAAGTGAGATAAAGGGAGCTAAAGGGAGAGAGAGCAAGAGAGAGAGAGAGAGGGATAGAGGACAAGGGGTTACCCGAAATCTCTCCAAGCCCAGGATAGTCGTGCATAGCTCACATAAGGATTCCCCTCACTTGAGCCTCTCTCCCCCCCTTTACAAGTGAGACATCGACAACAGGAATGTCTCTCCATAACTCCTCCAACTCCACGATGAGGGGATTGAGGCAAATGTCAATATTTGACACTTTGTGCTTCCTTGGCACAAGCAAGGAAAGAAGTATATTGCCCTTCTTGGTTGTCTCCCATGGTGGAATATTGTAGTTGACGATCACCACAGGCCAAGTGCTCCATGAAGTAGACTTAGTGTCAAAGGGGTCGACATACAATCTAGCTTGTCGGAGATCTGGAGGCATGTGGTGATCAGCTGGCAACATGTTGCCCATCAAACTACAACAAACATGCGTATTAGTATAATTCATAGAAGACAACACCATAAAGAGAGAGAGAGAGAGTATATAAAAGCCACATTCTATACTTACAGAAGTAGTGCATCGACACTTGCATTACTCCAACCAAATTTTTCTTTCAAGTTGAGTACATCCAACAATGCTCGGAGCACCGAGTACCGTGCACCGTCGTAAAGAGGTGTTCAGGTACTCATCATCAATCTATCCTCCATTTTGGCAGCCCGTTTAGTGCAGGGCTGACAATCTTCTTCGCACATGTCACACTCATGAGCTAGTAACCATCACACATGTTGAACATGTACTCATCCTCTACCTCAAAGTGTGAAGAAGACGCCGTAGGAGTTGCCGACGTAAAGCCAATGCCAGGATCACCATGCGGTGCACCAAAATCGCCCAGTCGCTCTTGCCTTTGCCATTCGGCCTTGCGCGCCGGTGCACCACCACCGAACACAGATCAATGAGGCACCTCCTCAAGCGACGGGTGAGTTGTGCTATCATCTCTCCGAGCTCTTTTCTGAGGATTGCAAAGCCCTTCGTTCTCCACATGCTCCAAAGTAAATACACCTCAAGCGAGGAATTTCCCTTTTGCACTTGGCGCAAGCACAATGTAGTTTTTCCTTGAGCCAACGATCTTGCGCTGGGCCTCTAGGAGCACCACGATCATCCCAGTCAATGTCCTACACACGCGAAAGGCTGTTTATTTAGTCATGTGTCGTAAAAAATAAATAATTAAAAAAACACTTAATTCCATTAAAAAAATTACATATAGTTAAAGGGAATAAATGACAATGAGTGTTAAAGCTATTTTCTAACTAAAAGAGATTTTAAAAATTCAATTATTAAACATTTAAAAGTACTAAAAAATAAAGTATCCATAAAAAATGAAAAATCTTCATCAAAAAACTCAAAAGACTAAAAAATGAAATAATGTATAGCTAAGAGTAGGGGGGGTGGTTTGTAACCCCCCCTCCCTGAAACCTCGGATTTGCATGTAATTGAAATGACTGGCCGCGGTAATATGGGCGGTAATAGTCACGGTACTAAAACTAGCACCTAAAAAAAGGAAAGAAGGCAGAGTATGCCGCGTTTTTGCAGCATACCCTGCCTTCCGTTTCTTGCTCTCCGCCATCACTCACAAGCTTCCCCCTCCTCCCCTCCCCCACTCCCCATCTCTCTCTCCTTCAACAAGCCTCCCCCCCCAACGTCTCCCTTCCCCCTCTCTCCTTCTCCAAGCTTCTCAAGTTTTGTCGAAGAGGGTTCCGTGCAATTTTCGGCAAGGGGGTATTCCGCCATCTTCTTTGGGCGCTCAACCTATTCGAAGCTCAACCGTGCTACAAAGAAGAGGTAAACACAAAATCACATCCTCTCTCTTCCCCTTTTGTTTTCTACTACACACACACACACATAAAAAAAAAAAGAGAAAATAGAGAATCCATTAAAATATACCTTGTTCATTAGGAAACGGTTGTTTTGCACAGCTTGTTTGAAATGGTTGTTTTGCTAAGCACGTTTGAAAATGGTTGCTTTGCTACGCACATTCAGAAATGATTGATTTGTCACGCACGTTTTGGAAATGATTGTTTGGATAGTGTTAGATGAAATAGAGAGAGGGAGAAAGAGATAAATAGAGAGAGAGAGAGAGAGAGAGAGAGAGAGAGAGATATTTAAAGAGAGGGAGAGAATAGATAAAGAAAGGGAGAGAAATGTTAGATAAAGAGAGGTAAATGTTAAATAGAGAGAGAGAAATAGATAAAGAAGGAGAGAAATGTTAGATAGAGAGAGAGAAATAAAAAAAGAGAGGGAGAGAGAAAGAGGGATAGAGGGAGATAAATAGAGAGAGAGACAGAGAGGAAAAGAGGGAGAGAAATGTTAACTAGAGGGAGAGAAATGTTAGATAGAGAGAAAGAGAGGAAGAAAGAGAGGGAGAGAAGGAGAGAAAGAAAGAGAGAGATAGAGAGGGAGAAAGAGAGGTAGAGAAAGAAAGAGAGAGCGATAGAGGGAGAGTAGATAGAGAGGGAGAGAAAGAAAGAGAGGGAAAGAGGGAGATAGGGATAGGGAAAGAGAGAGAGTAGATAGAGAGGGAGAGAAATAAAGAGAGAGATACAGTGAGAGAGGAAAATAGGGATAGGGAAAGAGAGAGACTAGATAGAGAGGGAGAGAAAGAGAGGAATAGAGATAGAGAGAAAGAAAGAGAGATAGATAAAGAGAGGAATAGATAGAAAGAGGGAGATACGAGAGAGATAGAGAGGGAGAAAGAGAGAGAGGGAGAGAGGGAGAGAAAGAAAGAGAGAGATAGAGAGGGAGAAAGAGATAGAGAGATAGAGAAAGAAAGAGATGGAGAGAGGGAGAAAGAAAGAGATAGAGAGATAGACAAAGAGATGGAGAGAGGGAAAGAGGGAGAGAAAGAGAGAGATTGAGGGAAAGAGGTAGAGAAAGACAGAGAGAAAGACAGGGAGAGAGAGAGAGAAAGAGATGGAGAGAGGGAAAAGAGAAGGAGATAGACGGAAAGAGGTAGAGAAAGAGAGGGAGAGAAAGAAAGAGATGGAGAGAGGGAAAGAGGGAGAGAAAGAGGGAAAGAGGTAGAGAAAGAAAGAGAGAGAAAGCGAAGGGCAGCCCATCCCCAATCTTGGAGGGTGTAGGTAGAAGACAATGGGTTCCACTTGTAAAACATGTTGATCTATGTTTTGCAATAACAGGATGAAGTTGTTGCCTCACTTTGTGAGGCCATTCTATGACATGGTGGATGTCCCTGGGGTCGCTCTTGTGGACGTATGTGAAGCCCAAAAAAGTGGTGCCCAATTCCAAAGCCACCATGACCTTAGCCGAGACCTCCATGCCTCGGTAGAAAATGTCGTCCATGTTGTTGAGCTTATATGTGAAGCACCCAGGTCCCCTCTATATATACATCATCTCATGTGTGTATTCTACACACTTTGGGGTTCTATTTGTGTGCTCTCTCTTTCTCTCTCAACATGGTATCAGAGCACTACGTTTTTGTTTTTGATTTCTCTGGTAATTGAAAACGATTATGCAGAAACTACCCGTTAGAGAGATCGGAATCGATGTGGTCTACAACTTTGCAGAAGGAAGTTTTTCCAAATTTTGCACCAATTTTGAGTTATTGTTCGCGGACTGCGTACATACCTGAAAAGCAACTTTCAGTTTTTGTTTTTGATTTCTCTGCTAATTGAAAATGATTTTGCAGAAAGTACCCGCGGGAGAGACCGGAGTCGATGTGGTCTACAACTTTGCAGAAGGAAGTTTTTTTCAAATTCTGCACCAATTTTGAGCTATCGTTCGCGGACTGTCTACATACCTGAAAAGCAACTTTCGCTGTTTGTTTTTTATTTCTCTGCTAATTGAAAACAATTTTGTAGAAACTACTTCTACGAGGGATCGGAATCGATGTGGTCTACAACTTTACAGAAGGAAGTTTTTTCAAATTCTGCACCGATTTTGAGTTATCATTCACGGACTACGTACATACCCAAAAAGCAACTTCCGCTTTCTGTTTTTGAGTTTTCTCCTGATTGAAAACGATTTTGCAAAAACTACCTGAGAAAGGGACTGGAATCTATCTATTCTACAACTTTGCGGAAGGAAGTTATTTCAAATTCTGCACCGATTTTGATTTATCGTTCGCCGACTGCGTACATGTCCGAAAAGCAAGTTTCGTTTTATGTTTTTGATTTTTCTGCTAATTGAAAACGATTTTGTAGAAACTACCCGTGCAAGGGACCGGAATCGATGTGTTCCAGAACTTTGCAAAAGAAACTAGCCGCTTCAGGCATCGAAATCGATGAGAAACTATTTGCTTAAGCCATCGTAATCGATGTGGTCTATAACTTTGCAGAAGAAAGTTTCTCTAAATTCTGCACCGATTTTGGGTTATCGTCTTGGACTGCGAATATGTTTGAAAAGAAAAGTTTTACTTTTTACTTTTGATTTTTCTCATAATTGAAAACTTCGTAATTATATTTTTTCTTCATCAATCATATATTTGTTACTGACGTAACTTTGCTGCAGAAGCCAGTTACATATCATTCCGATTCAGTCGAGCAGTTGATGATCGTCCAAATTCTATCGAGCTACTGTTGGTACATGATATTTTGTTATATGATATACTCGTTCATTGATTCTCGTACATTTATTCTTTTAGAGATATAGTTTACATCGTTTTATTGATAATTTCTCGTTGATACCATAGTGATTTTGATGGTACCATGATGATCTTTTGTTAGTACTTTGGTCATGGTGATTTTTGTTGATACCATGATGATATTTCATTGATACCATGGTTATTCTCTGTGATGCCATGATGATTTTTCGTTGATACCATGGTTATTCTTGGCGATTCCATGATGATATTTCGTTAATTCCATGATGATATTTCGTTAATTCTATGATGCTGTTTCGTTGATACCATGGTTATTCTCAGTGATACCATGATGGTGTTTTGTTGATACCATGGTTATTCTCGGTGATACCATGATGTTGTTTCGTTGATACCATGGTTATTCTCGGTGATGCTATGATGTTTTTTCCTTGATACAATGATTATTTTCGATGATATCATCATGCTTTTCGTTGATACCATGATGATTTATTCATTTTTATTGATACAATGATGATGTTTTGTTAATACTTTGATGATATTCATTGATCACTATGTTGATAAATGTTGTTTTATGTAGTATATGCACATATCATTTGCATCACGTGATCACGCATCTTGTACTTTTACGTTCATTCTCTATGTACCATATGTTTTCATGCGTATATATGTCGTCAAAAGAGTGGCTTCGGGAACCATCTCTTATGGCATTGTGAACGTAAATTATTTCACTAATAATTTTCATGACTGTGTTTTTTTGAGTCTATGATCTATGTAGGATTCATCAAAGAATTGATTTTATGAAGACAAACTTGGTGACAATAAAAGATTTATGAAGATATGTTTGGTGATGTCATATTGATGACAACATGAAGATATGTTTGGTGATACGATAGTGATGACAAGCTACATAGCAGATTCATGGAGACACTTTTGATTACGAGCTAATCGATAGCCTTTACATCTCTTTATTGAACCTTTGTATTCATTATTGTATTTGATAGGATAGGAGTAATGTAACTCCTCATAACACATTCATTGTAAAAGGAGTGATGTAGCTCCTCATAAAATATTCATTGTAAAAGGAGTGATGTAGCTCCTCATGAACATTTGTATATTCAATTATTTTTATAATATAACGGTGGGTGTATATAGAGCTGTGGGTTTTTCCCTTGATCCCCCAAAGGTTTTTTCATCCACAGTTAGGGACCCTTATTTGAGCGGGGGTGTTGAGATTATATGTTAAGCTACTCAATATATGGCTTCTCTATATATGGCACCCATGTCCCCTCTATATATACATCATCTCATGTGTGTATTCTACACACTTTGGGGTTCTATTTCTGTGCTCTCTCTTTCTCTCTCAACACATAGTGAAAATCGATGTACTATGTACACCCTGTCCTACCTGTACACATGTGGGCCCCACGTAACCACCTGGCTCTCGAAAATGGGCAATCCTTTATTTGATGCACCATGTATAAGTATGTACATATGTGCAATCCCTTGCTCCAAAAAACTCCTGACATAATTTTCCCATCCCCTAGCCTGCTAGATCATTCATGATCAGCAACAGCAAAAAGTGATATGAGACTCGCAGCGTCACAGGTCTCCTCATCCTTCACCAACATCACTTGCTCCACATACAGCTCATCTTGCTTCGCCATCATCAGTCTAGCATGATACAATTTAAGACGCACTCCATTTACCCTTGACTTATGTAGAATCCCATCCAGGTTAGCCAACTAATAAGTACCATTCGGAAAACACTCCACTACCTTGAAAGGGCCTTGCCACTTAATCTGAAACTTCTTTTGGAAGGTGTTGTTCAGCTTAGTGTTGCAGCGCAAAACCAAGTCATGCTTCTTGATACCCTTACTTTTGACCTTTTTATTTACCTTTGCCAAAGCCTTATCTTGCATCTGCCCATAATTCTCCAATGCACTCATCCTATCCAGCTGAACCTCTTGTAACTACAAGAGCCTCTCTTTGAATGCATCACTAGGCGACCCAAGTAGCTTCTCTAGCATCTTTACTGCAGGCAACTCTACTTCCACAGGCAATAGGGCTTCCTTTCCATATACCAAATGAAATGGAGTAAACCCTGTACTTGTCTTCACCGAAGTACTGTAAGCCCATAATGCACTAGGCGATTCCAAATCCCAGTTCTTTCCTTGGTGCTCTGTCACTTTCGAAAGGATTTGTACCAACTCACCATTGAATCTTTCATTTAAGACATTACACTGTGGGTAATAAGGAGTGGTACGCTGGTGCCTAATCTTCATCTTTGCACATAAAAAATCTAGCAGTTCAGCTCTAAATCCTGGCCCCTTATCTGAAAGTAGCTCCAGTGGCACCCCAAACTGTTTGCAGTGATCTGTTTTATTGCTATAGCCTCTACCCATCTAGAGAGATAGTCCACTGCAGTCAAAATATAGCTTTTGCCCCTGCTTGTGATAGGTAACGGGCCTATTGCATCAATCCCCCACTTTTCAAACACATCAAACACGATAATGGTTTTTCGTAGCTCTGGCTTCAACACTCTTCCCAAATGCTTGCAAGACCTACACCAATGGTGAACATCCTTGTGCAAACTAGGCCATACATACCCCTCTTGCAAGATCTTATGCAAGGTGATCTTAAGAGCAAAATGTCCACCACATGCACCTTCATGATTCTCTTCCAACACTCTATAAAGCTCCTCCCGCCAAGGTACACATCTCAACACGAGATCAGCCCTTTTCATGTATAAGACATCACCAATCAATTTGTACCTATATGCTCTACGCACAAAACCATACTTCTTAGACTTCTGAATGTCCTTTGGAATGATTCTTGTTAGAAAAAACTCCTCTTCTTGAGCCAAACTTTCCCGGCCATGATAAAGAGGTAAGTTGGTCCTCAACACAAATAGCTCTCCAATCATGCCTTGAGCTGCTTCATGTGCCTCTCCATTTAGAGCATGTTCAATATGTCTGATGCTCCATGCTTTGAACTTTTTTAACGAGCCTTTAATTCTGAAGCACATTTCCTTCAATGAGGTGTTCTTGCTCTTCCACACACCCAACACTTGCTTCACAACTAACAAGGCATCACCTTTTATGCTCAACCTTCTAACCCCATGCTTCAAACAAATGTGTAATCCGGCTTCCAAAGTAGCATATTCAGCCTCATTGTTACTATGTGCATGCAATTTGAACCCTCTCTATCATACTAGCTTCCCCTCTGGATCATAAAGTGCTATACCCCCTGAAGCCGCATCATGGCTCTTTCTGTATGAGCCATCAAAGAACAAAACATGTGCATTGTTGATCTGTGGCACTTCTTCGACTACCCTTCTCACCACCTCTTCCTTAACAAGAAGGGGATTCTCCTTGTAGGTCAACAAATCTGCTAGGGTAGCCCTTGTGTTGTCGTCCACTAAAAAAGAGAACTCGAACTCTTGCAGCTCAATTACCCATTTCTTCACCACATTTGACATGTTAGTGCCATAAATTAAATGTGGCAAAAAGGCATAACTCGTCAAGAAAACAAAAGGTCATGGTAGCAAGACAAAATCGTCGACAAGAAAATATTACATTGGCCATCACTAGCTCAACTTCGGAGAACTTTCTCTCTGCTACCAACTTCACTTGACTTGCACAAAACACTGGCCTCATATAATGGCTGCCCTTCCCCTTTTGCAATAGCATGGCTCCAATGGCATCATCCCCTGCTGATGGATTTACATAAAACACTTGCTCCCAATCAGGAGCCTGCATGGTTGACAACCCCCCTAACACCTCTTTCACCTCTTGAAACACTTCTTCATGCTTGTCATCCCATTGCAATGGATCATGCTTTGCCACTTGCTCTATTGGATAAAGAAGCTGCGAAGACAATGGAATAAACCGTGCCATGTACTTTACTTTGTGTATAAAGGTTGCCAATTGCTTCGTACTCGTAGGTGATGGAAGAAGAATAATAGACTTAACCTTGTCTAGATCAGCCTCAATTCCATTTTCTGACACCATATGGCCCAAAAACTTCACCCTTGGCTGTGCTAGATGACATTTCTTTGGATTTAGTTGTCCTCCACATTCATCATATCTAGCCAATACCATCTGCAACTTCTCATTGTGTTCAGCCCTACCACTGTAGACATAGAAGTCGTCCATAAAAGCCTTAACACAACTACCAATGAATGGTTCCAACACCCAATTTGCTCTCTCTTTATAGAAAGATTGTCCATTTGACAACCCAAATGGCAATAATGTGTAGCAATAACAGCCCCATGGCGTAATAAAAGTTGTCTTTGTGCGGTCTTTAAGAGCAATCTTCAATTGAAAGTAGCCTGAAAATCCATCACACACATTGTACCTCTCATAACCTGCCCCACTGAATCCAAGATATGATCAATGAATGGAAGAGGATATGGGTTCTTCTTAGGGGCTGCATTTAAGAGTTTAAAATCTACACAAATCCTCCACTTTCTATCCTTCTTTGGAATGAATACCACTGGACTCACCCATTTTGTGGTTTCCACAGGGACTATGAACCCTGCCTTCAATAACTTGTCCACCTCTTCCCTCAAGGATTTCATTTGCTCTTGACCCATCCTTCTTAACCTTTGTCGCACTGGCTTAGCACCTTCTTTCAGCTCTATATGCATCTCTTCGCCCTTGAACCCTCTGATCTCTTCATATGAAGTAATGAACAAATCAGGAAAACTAGCCAGCATGTGCAAATATATCTCCTTCTCCATAGTTGAGAGATCTCCACTGATCATTTGTTTCATCAATTTCTGCTTCTTTGAAAACTCAACCTTGGTTTGCATTAGCCCTTCAATCACTTCATAAGGCCCTTCACTTTTATCTTCAACTTCATTCACAAATGCAACTACACCAGACTCCTGGATTTCTTTATAAAGAAATGCAACATCAGCATCGTCATCACTGTTGGTAGTGCTATCACTGCCCTCGTCAGACACTGTGGAATAGTCTTCATCACTAGACTCATCCTCGTCTTCATAAAGCTCCTCCAATCGTTTCCTTGTGTCCATATTGTATAGATTCTTGGCACCTGTCTTTCCATAGAGGCTAATCGTACCACGTCTCCAATCTTGAACAGCTCCCACTGCCCATTACCATGATCTGCCCAGTATAATAGGATATGTTCCCAACCCCGCTGGCATCACATGAAAATCAACCACTGCCTTTGCATCATACACCTCCACTTCTAAGCTCTTTACAACACCCAAACATTTTACTTTCTGATGGTTTGCCAATCTGATCCGGAACCCTGACACCCCAGTCACTATAAGACCCATCTTCTCAACACATGAGTGTGTTATGACACATATTTGGGCTCCACCATCCACATAACCTTGTCCTAGATTTTTTCTTTTGTGTCACACATCTACTATTGGGCAAATGTCTGGTAGCTCATCCATCGCCAACACCTTTACTGAACCTCTCTCTGGTTCTTTCTCCATTGGGTTAACCATCCTCTTCCACTGTCGCTTTAGCTTAGGCACCATCTCTATAAGCTGCCCAAAAGTAACATCTGCCTTTCTGCTTGTCAGATCCTCCTTCAAGTCATAGATTAATTGCCCATCCCCTAGTGGAAAATTTGAAACATGAAATTTGCGACAAGCTCTCCTTTTCCTCTTGGCCTTGACATCCTCGCCTTCATGGCTCTTTCCCTTCTTCTTACTAGGACCTGGGGCACTTCTTCCTTCCTTGTCCACTGTGGTCCTCTTCCCAATAGGCATCACTAATGTATCCTCTAGCTTTGATGACTTCTCCAAGGTAACCACACTTAACACTTTTGTCTTTCCCTTTTCCTCCTAGGTTAATCCACTCGTTCCTTCGCCTCCCTTTATTTCAATTCCATAATCATTTGACCTAGTTAACAACTGTCTTGGCAATGGATACATGTCTCCCCCCATCCTTGGTGGCTTATCACATTGCGGGCTGATGTGGCCCAACTCTCCACAGTTATAACATGTGGGCGTCTGCCTCCAAAACCTACCATTACTTTGTCCAACACCATTCCTGGGTCTTTCTTCACCTTCTGGCTGATTTGCAAACCTCCCTCGACCTCAATTATTTCCCACTTGACCTAGCATGTTTAGGCTGAGATTCTTTATTAAATCTACCACTTGCCTCATGTCTTGCCTTAGCCTATCATCTTGCACTGCTGTAGTGACCACTGCTGGCATAACCTGAGGAGTAACAAGAACCACTGGTTCATGATGAACCCCTGGCATGCGACCTTGTAAAGGGTCCATAGGCTGAAACTCAGACCTCAGGGGCAAAGACTCTACTCCTAGCTACCTTTGTTCCTTGCTACCTCTAGTGCATCTTCATATGTCCTAGGCTTCTTTAGCTCCACTCTCCAACGTATATTCTCCCAAAGACCAACCAAGAACCTGTCGTGTAATCCATTCACCTCTCTCTTTCTCCTCTTCCTCTCTTTAGATTTGAGAATATGATCAATTATGTTAATCAATTGACAATGATTATTTTATTTGTAGCCAAGTGTAATCTTATATCCCCCGCCTCCTTCTCCTCCCTCCCCCCCCCCCCCCCCCCTCCCTCTCTCTCTCTCTCTCTCTCACTCTTTTTTTTTTTGGTGAAAATGCTTTTGTTACATATTTACATTTTGTGTAGTCTCTCTCTCTCTCTCTCTCTCTCTCTCTCTCTCTCTCTCTCTCTCTCTCTCTCTCTCTCTCTCTCTCTCTCTCGCTTTCTTTCTCTTCTTTTTTATATTTGAAAATTATATACAATATTCTTTAATTTTTATTGAGAGGAGAGAAACACCAAAATTTGAATGGGGGGAGGGGTTAACCCAAAATTTGAACGTTTGGGCGCTCAATTTGGGCAGCGGATAGAACAACGGTAATGAGCGCGGTAATAACAACGGTATTAGCCGTGGTACGAACAACAGAGAAAGTCATGGTAATACTTTAAACACAAAAAAGGCTCCGCCCTCCTCTCTCTTGTTTCTCTCATTGAATTTGCACCTTCTCTCTACAAAACGCGATAAAACGATGCGATAAACACTTGGAGATTTTCATAATTTAATATTGCTCGTGGACTTCTCCATAGCACTAAGGTGAGATTTTTTTGAAATTTACTTGTAGGTTTAGAGTTTATGGTTTAACATGGTCTGTGTGTGCATTTTTTGCTGGTTCAAGGACGATTACAACACCTTTTCTTGCTCAAATAGGCCGCATGCGAGTGCTTGAAATTTTAATGCATATTAAATTTATTTGAATTAATTTGTATATTGATAAAAGAAAGCTTCATGCTTTAAAACAAATTATGGTTTGTGTTGCGAAATTTAGTTTTGAATTAGGAAAAAATTTCATTTTGGTTTATGAAAAAATCTTGTTTTGAAGAAATTTCGTTTTTATTTATGTCATTTTTGAAATTATGCGATTGATGAGGTTTAGATTTTAGGTTTCGGTTAGGTTTAGTTTAGGCTATATGCTAGGTTAGGGTATACATAGATTATATGTTAAGTTATAAGTTAGGTTATACATTAAATCATGTTAGGTTAGTTTCTAAGTTAGGTTTAAATTAAAGGTTATGTTATAGGTAAAGTTATAGATTGTATGTAAAAAGCTAGGTTAGGTTATATTTTAGGTTAACTCATGTTTATATTATAGATGGACGTTGTGCTCGGATAGTTAGAACTTATGTACTTTTATGTTAATCTAAACACTTACTGGTGAAACGTCCAAACACGACCATCTACCAGCGTATAAACCATAACCCTCTAACCCTATTAGCATACTGAAATGGCCAAGCGCTACAGTACTAATTGGATTTTGAGCGAAAGTTGCCAAACCTAAGCAGATTTACATAGCCTACCCTAACACTCTAAATATAGTAATATATTAGCGGCCAAAACAAAAGTTGCTAATCTAAAGCCGATAACCCTTAGCAGACTAAATGGCTTAACGATACCCTAATATGTTTTACAGTGATTCATGTAGAGATCTTTTGGAAGATGATTCATAGATATTTTACAGTTATGAAATTTTTGGGTCATGTAATCCATTCACCTCTCTCTTACTCCTCTTCCTCTCTTTAGATTTGAGAATATGCTCAATTATGTTAATCAATTGACAATGATTATTTTAGTAATAGCCAAGTGTAATCTTATATCCCCCGCCTCCTTCTCCTCCCCCCCCCCTCTCCCTCTCTCTCTCTCTCTCACTCTTTCTTTTTTGGTGAAAATCCTTTTGTTACATATTTACATTATGTGTAGTATCTCTCTCTCTCTCTCTCTCTCTCTCTCTCTCTCTCTCTCTCTCTTTCTTTCTCTTCTTTTTTATATTTGAAAATTATATACAATATTGTTTTATTTTTATTGAGAGGAGAGAAACACAAAAATTTGAATGGGGGGAGGGGGGGGAGGAGTTAACCCAGAATTTGAACGTTTGGGCGCTAAATTTGGGAACCGGATAGAACAACGGTAATGAGCGCGGTAATAACAACGGTATTAGCCGTGGTACTAACAGTGAAGAAAGTCATGGTAATACTTTAAACACACACAAAAAACCCCGCCCTCCTCTCTCTTGTTTCTCTCATTGAATTTGCACCTTCTCTCTATAAAACGCGGTAAAAGGGTGCGGTAAACACTTGGAGATTTTCATAATGTAATCTTGCTCGTGGACTACTCCATAGCACTAAGGTGAGATTGTTTTGAAATTTACTTGTAGGTTTAGGGTTTAGGGTTTAACATGGTCTGTGTGTCCATTTTTTGCAGGTTCAAGGACGTTTACAACACCTTTTCTTGCTCAAATAGGCCGCATGCGAGTGCTTGAAATTTTAATGCATATTAAATTTATTTGAATTAATTTGTATACTGATAAAAGAAAGTTTCATGCTTTAAAATTTCAATGCTTTAAAACAAATTATGGTTTGTGTTGCGAAATTTAGTTTTGAATTAGGAAAAAATTTCATTTTGGTTTATGAAAAAATCTTGTTTTGAAGAAATTTCGTTTTTATTTATGTCATTTTTGAAATTATGCGATAAATGAGGTTTAGGTTTTAGGTTTCGGTTAGGTTTAGTTTAGGTTATATGGTAGGTTAGGGTATACATAGATTATATGTTAAGTTATAAGTTAGGTTATACATTAAGTCATGTTAGGTTAGGTTCTAAGTTAGGTTTAAATTAAAGGTTATGTTATAAGTTAGGTTAGGTTAGGTTATAGATTGTATGTAAAAAGCTAGGTTAGGTTATATTTTAGGTTAACTCATGTTTAGATTATAGATGGACGTTGTGTTGGATAGTTAGAACTTATGTACTTTTATGTTAATCTAAACACTTACCGGTGAAACGTCCAAACACGACCATCTACCAGCGTCTAAACCATAACCCTCTAACCCTATTAGCATACTGAAATGGCCAAGCGCTACAGTACTAATTGGATTTTGAGCGAAAGTTGTCAAACCTAAGCAGATTTACATAGCCTACCCTAACGCTCTAAATATAGTAATATATTAGCGGCCAAAACAAAAGTTGCTAATCTAAAGTCGATAACCCTTAGCATACTAAATGGCTTAACGATACCCTAATATGTTTTAGAGTGCTTTACCTAAGCGTCCGAACACGGTCGGAACACGGTGCACCATCTATTAGAGGCCAAACTAGAATCCATAGAACCCTAAGCGGCAATCCCTAAGCAGATTGAAATGGAAAAATGTTACACTAATCCAATTTGGAGCGGGTAAACCTAGGCAACTTTACATAGCGCACCCCAACACTCCAAAATATGGCCATCTATTAGTGGCTAAACAACCACTAATCCTAAGACATTGACCTTAGGTGGCTAGCCGTAAGCGGCTTCAAATAGCTAATTGCTATCCTAATCCAATTTGAAGCAGCCTAACCTAAGTGGCTTTACCTAAGTTCTAACTTTTCGAACACAATGTCCATCTATTAACGGCCAAACAAAGATGACTTGTGTAGTTCTAAAATCGCAAACGGACTTCGGTTAGGTTAGGTTAGGTTTAGATTATAAGTTAGGTTAGGTTAGGTTTAGGTAATAGGTTAGGTTAGGTTAGAGGTAGCAACAAAAAGTAGAAAAAACGCAATCGAACTTCGAAGATGGCTCGCATACTTCAAAAGACGCAAATGGACTTCGGTTAGGTTAGCCTATAGGTTAGGTTTAGGTTATAGGTTATGTTAGGTTAAGTTAGGTTTAAGTTATAGGTTAGGTGAGATTATAGTTTAGGTGAGATTATAGTTTAGGTTAGAGCTAGCGGCAAATGAATAGTAGAAAAAATGCAAACGGACGTCGAAGATGACTCGTGTACTTCTAAACATGCAAACGGACTTAAGTTAGGTTTAGGTTACACGTTAGTTTACGTCAGGTTAGGTTATAGGTTAGGTTAGATTATAAGTTAGGTTAGAGCTAGCGGCAAATAGTAGAAAACATGCAAACGGACTTCAAGAATGACTTGTATACTTCAAAAAATGCAAATGGACTTCGGTTAGGTTTTGTTATAGTTTAGGTTATAGGCTAGGTTAGGCACCCACAAACTTCAAAACACTAATATATAGTCATTGACCCTGTGGTGCTAGTCTCCGTGCACCTATAGACCGAGGTGTGCAGGGATCGGACGTGAGATTGTTAGAGCTCGAGCTAGCAACAAATAGTTGAATGTGAGATTGTTAGAGCTCAATCTAGCAGCAAATCGGACCTCAAAAGTGCACACAGACTTCAAGAACCTTAATATATAGTCATTGACCAATAAAGACGAGATTATTACCATGTGGTCCTAATCTCCGTGCACCTCTAGACTAAGGTATGCGGGGATCGGGCCTGGCTAGAGAATGTGAGGCTGTTAGAGCTAGCAACAAATAGTTGAAAAAATGCAATCGGACTTCCAAAGTGCACACAGACTTCAAGAACCTTAGTATATAGTCATTGACCATTAAAGAAGAGATTATTACCATGTGGTCCTTGTTGAGAGAGAAAGAGAGAGCACAAAAATAGAACCACAAAGTGTGTAGACAATACACACATGAGATGATGTATATATAGAGGGGACCTGGGTGCCATATATTGAGTAGCTTCACATATAAGCTCAACACCCCCGCTCAAATAAGTGTTAGGAAATAAGACGTAGCTAAATAGATAATTGAGTAGATTACTTAATGGAGAGAGACAGATTTATATACACAAGATTATAGAGTAGAGAGAGAGAGAGTACACACGATATACGTGGTTCACCCAATGTGGGCTACGTCCACGGGAAAGCAGCCACTCAATGGCTTTAGTACTTCAAAACAAGAAGTAGTTTACAAAGGGATTATACCCTTAATGGAGCTCCCGCCTTGCTTCACTCTCACCACCTCACACTCACCTTGTTGCATCAACTTCACACTATGAAATGTGTGTAGAAATGGCCTCCTTTTATAGGCCAAAAGGGCTGCCCTCTCTTATGAGAGACAGCCATGTGGCCGCCCTTGTGCGAATAAGTCCAAATCGGACCCTCCAATTCGCCCATGTGTGGCCGCCCTTGAGAAGATAAGTCCGCTTTTGAATTCGGCCACCGGCCACCGGCCATTGACTTCCGGCCACCGGCCACCGGCCATTGACTTCCGACCACCGGCCATCGGCCATTGACTACCGGCCACCGACCAACCGACCGGTTGTTTTCCGACCACTTTCCGGCCACCGTCCGGCCATAATATTCCGGCGAAAAAGAATATTCCGGCGAAAAAAAAGTCTCGGGGGCCTCCACCCCCGAGGCCTTTAAAGTTGCCCCTGATTCTTGTCCGTGAAAATTTTGGTTTCCGGTGAGTGATTTTCCTTCACGCACGATGGCTTCTCCTCATAATGGGGGCCTTACAAATGTGCGCTTTTACCATAGAAAATTACAAGGGTAAATCAGGCTCCATACTTAACAATAAGGCCAGGTCCCTAACTGTGGATGAAAAAACCCTTGCGGGATGAAGGGAAAAACCCACAGCTCTATATACACCCACCGTTATATTATAAAAATCATTGAATATACAAATGTTCATGAGGAGCTACATCACTCCTTTTACAATGAATATTTTATGAGGAGCTACATCACTCCTTTTACAATGAATGTTTTATGAGGAGTTACATTACTCCTATCCTATCAAATACAATAATGAATACAAAGGTTCAATAAAGAGGTGTAAAGGCTATCGATTAGCTCGTAATCAGAAGTGTCTGCATGAATCTGCTATGTAGCTTGTCATCACTATCGTATCACCAAACATATCTTCATGTTGTCATCAATATGACATCACCAAACATATCTTCATAAATCTTTTATTGTCACCAAGTTTATCTTCATAAAATCAATTCTTTGATGAATTCTACATAGATCATAGACTAAAAAAAATACATAGTCATGAAATCATTAGCATCGTTAGTGAAATAATTTACGTTCACAATGCCATAATAGATGGTTCGCGACGCCACTCTTTTGACGACATATATACGCACGAAAACATATGGTACATAGAGTATGAACGTAAAAGTACAAGATGCGTGATTACGTGATGCAAATGATATGTGTATATACTACATAAAACAACATTTATCAACGTAGTGATCAATGATTATCATCAAAACATCATCATTGTATCAATAAAAATGAATAAATCATCATGGTATCAACGAAAAGCATCATGATATCATCGAAAATAATCATTGTATCAACGAAACAACATCATGGAATCACCGAGAATAACCATGGTATCAACAAAACAACATCATGGTATGACCGAGAATAACCATGGTATCAACGAAACAACATCATGGTATCACCGAGAATAACCATGGTATTAACGAAACAGCATCATGGTATCAACAAAAATCACCACGGAATTGACGAAATATCATCATGGAATCACCGAGAATAACCATGGTATCAACAAAACATCATCATGGCATCACAGAGAATAACCATGGTATCAATGAAATATCATCATGGTATCAACAAAAATCACCATGACCAAAGTACTAACAAAACATCATCATGATACCATCAAAATCACTATGGTATCAATGAGAAATTATCAATAAAACGACGTAAACTATATCTCTAAAAGAATAATTATACGAGAATCAATGAACGAGTATATCATATAACAAAAGATCATATACCAACAATAGCTCAATAGAATTTGGACGATCATCAACTGCTCGACTGAATCGGAACGATATGTAATTGGGTTCTGCAGCAAAGTTACGTCAGTAACAAATATATGATTGATGAAGAAAAAATATAATTGAGAAGTTTTCAATTATGAGAAAAATCAAAAGCAAAAAGTAAACTTTTGCTTTTCAAACATATTCGCAGTCCAAGACCATAACTCAAAATCGGTGCAGAATTTAGAGAAACTTTCTTCTGCAAAGTTATAGACCACATCGATTACGATGGCTTAAGCAAATAGTTTCTCATTGATTCCGATGCTTGCAGCGGCTAGTTTGTTCTACAAAGCTGTAGACCACATCGATTCCGGTCCCTTGCACGGGTAGTTTCTGCAAATCGTTCTCAATTAACAGAAAAATAAAAAACATAAAACGAAACTTGCTTTTCGGACATGTACGCAGTCCGCAAACAATAACTCAAACTCGGTGCAGAATTTGAGAAAACTTCTTTCTACAAAGTTGTAGACCACATGAATTCCAGCCCCTGCCTTGGGTAGTTTTTGCAAAATCGTTTTCAATCAGGAGAAAACTCAAAAACAGAAAGCGGAAGTTTCTTTTCGGGTATGTACGCAGTCTGCGAATGATAACTCAAAATCGTTGCAGAATTTGATAAAAACTTTCTTCTGTAAAGTTGTAGACCACATTGATTCCGGTCCCTCTCTCGAAGAGTTTCTACAAATTCGTTTTCAATTAGCAGAGAAATCAAAAACAAAAAGCGAAAGCTGCTTTTCAGGTGTGTACGTAGTCCGCGAACGATAACTCAAAATCGATGCAGAATTTGAAAAAACTTCCTTCTGCAAAGTTGTAGACCACATCGACTCCGGTTTTTCTGACGGGTAGTTTGTGCAAAACCGTTTTCAATTAGCAGATAAATCAAAATCAAAAAGCAAAATTTGCTTTTCAAGTATGTACGCAGTGCGCGAACGATAACTCAAAATTGGTGCAGAATTTGAAAAAACTTCCCTCTGCAAAGTTGTAGACCACATCGATTCCGGTCTCGTGCATGAGTAGTTTTTGCAAAATCGTTTTCAATTATCAGAGAAATAAAAAACAAAACGTATTTCTATGATACCATGTTGAGAGAGAAAGAGAGAGCACAGAAATAGAACCCCAAAGTGTGTAGAATACACACATGAGATGATGTATATATAGAGGGGACCTGGGTGCCATATATAGAGAAGCCATATATTGAGTAGCTTCACATATAAGCTCAACAGTCCTAATGTCCATGCACCTTTAGATCGAGGTGTACGAGATCGGGCCTGGCTAGAGAATGCGAGGTTGCCATGTACTTAGTAGTGTGTAGTTATAACAACTAGAGTGTTTTAATTTTTTGTTGCATCATTGGTAGATAATGTATGGACAATAGGATGGCGTGTCCTTGTGCACATTGCAAGCATCAAATCTTTCAAAAATGAAAAATATGCAACCAACACATATGCAATCACGGTCTCTTTCCGATTGAGCAACTACAAGACCTACGTTATCGATCTCATGGTATAGAGACTGAAGGTCAAACTACGCAACTAGATATTGCTCCAATTTCATCCCAGACAAGACGATTTTCAAAGGAGCTGCCATTGGCTGAGTCCTCCCAACCAATACGTGAGGTGGCATTTCAAGAAGTAGAGATGGAACAGATGTTGGACGCGCTCTTTGACATGGATCTCATCATTGAAATGATAGAAGATGAAAACATTGAACGAAATACTGCGGACCAATCTCAGTCATCCCTTTCATATTGACGGCATGATAGCAAAGATAAAGAGAGTGAGATGATGCAAAGTCTTGCACGCATGCCGCTTTACAGTGGTGTAAAAATCTAAGTTCTCTGTTGTTGAGAGAGAGAGAGAGAGAGAGAGAGAGAGAGAGAGAGAGAGAGAGAGAGAGAGAGAGAGCACAAAAATAGAATCCCAAAGTGTGTAGACAATACACACATGAGATGATGTATATATAGAGGGGACCTGGGTGCTATATATAGAAAAGCCATATATTGAGTAGATTCACATATAAGCTCAACACCCCTGCTCAAATAAGGGTCCCTAACTATGGATGAAAAAATCCTTGGGGCATCAAGGAAAAAGCCCACAGCTCTATATACAGCCATCGTTATATTATAAAAATGATCGAATGTACAAATGTTCATGAGGAGCTACATCACTCCTTTTACAATGAATGCGTTATGAGGAATTACATTATTCTTATCCTATCAAATACACTAATGAATACAAAGGTTCAATAAAGAGGTGTAAAAGCTGTCGATTAGCTCGTGATTAGAAGTGTCTCCGTGAATCTGTTGTGTAGCTTGTCATCAATATGGCATCACCAAACATGTGTTCATGTTGTCATCAATATGGCATCACCAAATATGTCTTCATAAATCTTTTATTGTCACCAAGTTTTTCTTCATGAAATCAATTCTTTTATCAATCCTACATAGATCATAGACTCAAAAAACATAGTCATGAAAGTTTTTAGCATCGTTAGTGAAATAATTACGTCCACAATGCCATAAAAGATGGTTCACGATGCCACTCTTTCGACAACATATGAAAATTCTTGTTTTGTGGAGATGTTCGTAGACTATCCATAGGCAAGAAACAAAGATTAAGAGATGAAGAAGCTATGGCCACTCCAACATGGAGGTGTCCTTTCTCTTGCTAAAAAATGAGCTCTCTGGAATTTGTGCAAGTGTTGTAGCTATAAAAATGGGAGCTTCCTTATCTTTTATTGCCAAGATTTTTGTCTCTCTTCTTAGCCAACAAGGCTCTCTATCAAGGCATCTTTTAATTGGCTTCTTTAAGGCCTTTTTTGGGCAAAAGATGAGTTATCGGTGACCCTTTGACCAAGGAATGGGCTGGGGGCAAGTCGCCGGGGAACAAAAAAAGTACGAGGCACCTATCCAAGCTGGTGGGAACTCAAAAATGCTCCATTTCTCTCCCCATGAGCCCACAAGCCCCTTCATAGCCAAGCCTTGTGAGTTCCTCTCACTTGGTACACCCAAAATGCCTCCCCCCCCTTAAAGATATATACCCCCCACTCTCCACTTTTCCCTTCCCATGTGGGATAATCCCCCCTCACATGGCAATTCGTCCTCAAGCCTCCCAACTTCCTTGTGCCCATCAATTTCCAGTTTTCCCACCAAGCAAGAGGATTTCTCGAAAAAGTTTCCCTGAGGCATAGCTTACTATTCTGATCACCGAATGACGCACTGTAATACACGGCTCGAAGCCCATCATCTTGCCTATCTCCAAAAATTTAAAGTTTTAGTATTTATAATCTTAAACCCTCAAGTTGGCCCAATTTTCTTTGTCGCATGCACCTGCATTCACTTTTACTAGCTATAAAGCATGGCTGAAAATGTTTATTGAAAACCATGTTTTGGGGACTTGAACAATCCAAAACATTAGAACCCAATCTTGGCAAAATCACACCTTTGCACATGAATGTTTACAGAGCCACTTCCAAAACTTTCAGGGCTATGTACATATATATACATGAGGCTACTGGGCAAGGATTTTGGAATGATTTAGTGACTTTATGCTCATCCAAAAAATTCCTGACAATGTGAAACTTCTTGTAGAGATAGGCTACTGCAAGGTTGGTGTAGTTTGCCAGACAAAGATCGCAGTAATCAAATCACACGAAGGTTTTGCTATTATGAAAGTAGTGTATTTGAAGCTATTATTGAAACTGAGTGAGAATACAAGCAGCAGGTGAAAAGTAGCACCAATATTATCCTAGGCTTGTGGCCATTGTAGATAAAAATGATATATGCTCTAATCCTCTCAACAATCACATATAGAGTGCAATAGAGCTCAATAACTGAAAAAACCAATATAAATATGGAAGCGTGTGCAACTGCATGGCAAAGTGAATAAACACTATAGACTGCCATGCAAGCACCCAAGACATCAATCTAGAAGCAAATATCAGCATGCACTAGCATGTCTCTTATAGCGTCATGCTGCCCACATCGCTAGCAACAACCTTGCAATCTTATGTCCACGGCCTCATGGCCAGGAGCATCTTATTTGATTGGGCCGATGGGACCACTGGAATTGCTTCACAAAACAAAGATTTTTCAAGGTGGAAAATAGAAGCAACATAAAAAACAAAAAAAAGGGTTATCTCTTAAAACTTAGCATGCATAAAACAGATCATAGACTAGTCATGCAGACCCGGATTGAGGCACATAAGTTTTCGGTTGTTGTTGTCACTTCCTCACAACTATATACCCAACATCACCCTGCAAAGAGTGTTAGTGAGAGCATTACAAAACAACGGAATAGTACGCCCTTATTTTAAGTGTAAGGAGAGCTTGAAAATATATTTCCTCAATCTATAGCAGACACTTCACAAACCAACATGTGTATTTGTAGTTTGTATATTTTCTCTAATGATGAGATATTAGTGAAGGGTTGTCCACATCGGGCTGTAATGTATGTCCTACTTGTGGGCCATCATTGATGATGGAGAGACTAGATACCTTACGTTAGGTAATCATTCCAAACAACCATTGTTTCTTCCACCAAATTCATAGCAAATACAAGGCTCCAATAAATGGGAGGATGCCACTAAAGTGCACGATCAAAGATTGGGCAACTATTTGAGAAGAGCACTACAACAGTAATCCGGCCTTGACTACTCCATCGAAAGGTATGTCAAGTATTCCATATTTCTAAAGCTTCGATACTAAAAGGAATTAAAAAATAAAACACCTCTTGGATACCATGTACATATTCAAGAACGTAGCTCACACCCTGTGGGACCTCATTATTGGAAAAAAAGACTCTTTGGGGTTGAGGGAGGATTTGAGGGCCTTTAAACCTATTCCCACCTCCGTCCTCCATGTTGAGCCCCCAATGGGAATATTTTTCTTCCTAAAGCACCCTGGATGCTAACCAAATATGAGGTAGAGAAAATGAAGGGTTTCATTGCATCTATTTACACAGCAACGGGTTACATGAGGTCACTAAAGGGAGATTTCACAAAAGGAAGGAAAAGTGGAAGCATTTGTATGGGTTGAAATCCCATGATTGGCACAAGATGTTACAAATTATCCTTTCTCTATTTTTTTATCATCTCCCTCATTTTGTTCAGATATTGATTTGTGTTCATGCTTTTCTCTCACTTTCTTGTTTACTATTTGGACATTATAGTTCATTTTGTCGGTGGGCATGTGCATACGCCACGACAAGAAAGTGAGGGAAGCTATTTTCAAACTCAGAGATTTAGTAAGGTATATCGTATTTCCACTGATCTAAACTTTTTAAAATTGTAATTCATTGCATATGCCTAGACAAGAAAGTGAGGGAGGCTATTTTCAAACTCGAAGAGTTAGTAAGGTACACCACATCTCCACTCAACTAAACTTTTCTATGTATACAATATCCTTAACAAGAACTTAATGTACTCTTGTAGATGTGTAAGCTCCAAGGAAATTGGAACAGATGTCATCCCTACTACTCAAACACTTTCGTGAAAACCATGTGTTCTAATATCAAGGATGCATTTTCTCGATCCGTTCTTTGTAGCCAGATCCATCTCTTGGCTCACATGGTTCAGGAGATGTTAATATGTTGAGTCATGCCATGCACAATGGACGTTCGTTTTAGAGAGGTTTTAAAAAGACTCTAAAAGATTTGTGCAACTACAATCAAAGCCAGAGGCGTGCATGGACGAAGGATGGATCATGCAAGAGACATTTACATTTCAGAGTATTTGGCAAAAGTTGATCCCTCAATGCCTTGCATGTGGTCATATGAGGTGGATGCAAGGATGAATTCATGCTTGCCAAGTGGAAAGGGAGAATCTTTTAAGGATCTATCTCGAGTGGTCAATATTTTTTGCATCCTCAATGCAAAGGTTATGACCAAGTTGGTGGACTTGTGGACAATGACAAAGGCAAGGAGTTTCCCAGAAAGGGAAGCATGGAATCAAGCACCTCCAGTGCCTCGACACCTTGCATGTTTCCTAGATTGCATTAGTGCTCCGTGGATTTATGAGAGAATGGAAAAATCATATTGTATAGTTTTTTCTTGATTTTTATCTTTGTAGTTAATTAAATATTTATTTCTATTATATAGTGCCTTTTCTTTAAAACATATGTGATCAAAGGGTTGACACTTTCATACATATTACATTGACATGAATCATTAAACCACTATGTACTGTGGCATCATGGGCAACCTTGCCAGAGACAGATGGTGATGAAGCTAGGTAATGTGAGACTATTGAAAGGACACTATAGGTGAATTTTAAAACCTTTCATACCTTCATCTTCAAGTTCAAGTGGTTTGCAAATGAGTCTAGATGGAATGAGAATGGCCTCTACATGGTGGACTCTAGTGTGCTTTTCATGGGGAGGTATGAAAATTTAGTTTTTCCATGCAATTGTGAGCAGGTGAGTGATTACCTTCTTTACCCTTATTTGCTTGTAGCATTAATTATACCAATGTTACTCATTTTGGAATTCTCTTCTATAGGTCATCTATATACCAGCAATCTTCCAACCAAAACTTTGGTTTTTAGTTCTTGTAACACCTCGGGGAAGAACCATTTTTTTCACTAATTATGAAGTGGAGATCGTCTTCAACCCTCTCCGACCTCCTCCTTTTGATGAGGGAAAGACATAGGAGAGAGAGATAGATTATTCAAGTACCACGACTGCCCGTCTTACCAAGGATTCTTGCCATGAATATGATCATTGATGATGATGATGGAGGATGAAAAATTTGAAGATGATGAAGCCAACACATCCACAAACGACAATTCTATTTCTCTCTTTATTGATCCAGGAGCAATGGGCTAGACTTGGATGGTGCTTCTTTTAGAGATCTCTTGGAAAATGATTCATTAACATTTTTTATACTTTAAGTTATAATTATAAAAAAATCATTTAGTCCATTCATCTCGTTTTGTTCTCTCTCTCTCTCTCTCTCTCTCTCTCTCTCTCTCTAATTTTGTATAGCATTCTCAATTATGTAAACCAAATGCTTTGCACTTTTCAAACAAAAATGGATAAACGTACACAAAGTTGCATATTATGGCTCCAGATCATTGCGCAATGATGCTACAGACAATAATGATAGCTATAGCCTCTTTCTCTCCCTCACATCCACCTTCACACACTGTATTTCATTGTTATCATGAAGCGTTATGGGTGCAAGAGGAGTTAGCATTTTGTGTTGTGCATAGTGCAAGAGTGCTTCGAAGAAGAGCTCCTTTATTGTGCTCCTTTCTTAACACCCTTGAATGACAAGAGAGATCTTTGGCCCCACTATGTAAAGCCGTTTAGAATATGCAAAGAATATATGGATGCAATTGATCGGGTGAAATATGTGTGTTGTTCTTAAGAAGTCTGCAATAGTAGAGGCGGTATTATATATAGTAATAAAAGCGATAAAATTCAAACACCATAAATTTGGTGTCCCATGCCTCTCTCTTCTTTGGATAGACCATTTGCAAGAGAAAGAGAAAGGTTTTTGCAAAATTGTAGACCACTTGCACATTGTTGCAAGATAGAGCTTGAAGAAAGTAACATAGGTGCTACCATATGGTAAAATGTAGGCACACTTCACTCTATCATGATGATAATTGAAAAATATGTGCTGCAAAGGGGGACCGAGCAAACCGTAGGAAGATTACCTTCAAGGCGAGGACACTTTGTTGAATGAAGGTCTTTCTCGTTTATCAAAAGATGGTTCATCCTTAAGCTTGTAGGGTGTAGTGCGAAGACGAGGGTTTCCACTTGTAAAATAAGCTTGATTCTCCTATTCTATAACCAAATGAATTGGCTTCCTCAGTTTGTGAGAGGCAATCCAAAACATGATGGATGAAGGCCATAGACGTTGCTCTTGTGGGCATATGCAAAGTCCGAGAAAGTAGTACCCAACACATGTCTCGACAAAAGATTTGTTCCATCTGTTGGAGCTATATAGAGAGCCCACACTTATGCTATATATAGCTAGCATTCCCCACTATATATGTGTACTCAGTGTGTGCTCTATACAAACTTTGAGGATTGCATATGGTGGAGTCGTCTCTCTCTCTTCTCTCTCTCTCTCTTCTCTCTCTTCTCTCTTGTGCATGGTTGCTCAACATGGTATCAGAGCATGCCGATGGAAAAGTTTGACGAAGATACATGTGTTAGCAAGAGCTAAGTATCGATCTTCTTTTGCTTTGATTGATTATATGCTTTATAATTGTATTGATTATGATATGAAGATTCACTTTCTAAAGAAGCTTTTTGTCTTCACTTTTGAAAAGTCTACATCTTGATGTGAGAAGAAGAACATATTTGATATTTAAATCAACGGGCTGTGTCTGCGTGAGCGCTTATAGTGCTTTTGGGAGTTTGTAGTAGCGAGCAGAATCAGTTTGCAAGTATTTTTGAGAGCGTTAGAAGCGACCATTTCCATGCAGAACAATTAACTCAATATTTTTGAGATTTGTAGGTTTTGTAGGTTTGCTTGTTAAGCATCATATTAATTTGCATCCTAAAGTGTTCATACCGTCCTCTTGAATCGAGCTTAATAACCTACTCATCATTATTAGCCAAGATTAGCACACAAAAGCAGGCGACGAGTCTATTATTAGCCTGCATGTCATTATTAGCCAAGTTGAAAACTCTAATTTTATCTGATGATGGCAGCCTGCGGGCGGCACATGGAAAACGGACAGTCATACCAACACGAGGAAGGAGGGGCTAGGGTTTTCTATTGTGGCTCCTTGTTCGCTACTGCAAACTCTCAACTACTGCGGCTCTTGGCAAATCTTGGCAATCAATGCAGTCGATACATCCAAGAGTAGCGCTGGCTATTTCTACAGGGCTACCTTCTAGGAGAGGGAGGAGGAAGTAGTCCTCTATGAGAGCACGCTGTGGCTACTCCTCCCGCTTGTTTTACTGCTTGCGTGGGGCACCGGCCTCTTCATGCTTCTCTATTTGCCCTTCAGGCGTTATGCAGTCCGCAAAGATGTTCAAGCTATCAAGCTGTCAGTTAAACGGCTTGTACATGAGATCTCACATGCACTGTGCATAACTGATTTTGTGTGGGTTTGTTATTATTAAACTTGAGTTTATAAGCCCTGAGTTGCATGCGTATAGGAAGGCGATTTGTAGAAAGCTGCGAGCTTTGCCTGGGCACAAACCGAGACTTCACGAAGTTGGCTCACGAAGTTGGCTACAGCCGCCGGCCCAATTGGCAATAGATTGTAAAATATAGGTATTTCTACCTTGCTATTTTAAGAAAATATGCTATAATTTAAGATTTTGGTTGTAAATAGCATTGCAATATTTCTTGGTAGCACGAGTTGCTTTTTTGGCTTTGATCACATCACCAACATGTTGTATCTATGTATAGCTTTACTCATCAGTATTAAATGGATATTTAGAGATCATTGCCACTGCTTCTAGCATGAGACTCACGAAGGCTGGCAGAATTACTTTAGTTCAAGGAACTATGTCGAGCACTGTCGTCATTACAATCCAAAGATAGCATCATAATAGTCCAAAGATAGCGTCCCATATTTAGCACTCATGAGCCAACTCGTGTATACATAGAGCTACTTGTTTCAAATCTTGATTATATGGTTATTGCAGCATCACAGGTAGAGTTTGTCACTTATATTTGGTCAATCAATAATTATACATCATGATTTTACTAATACTTTCCTCGATAATGTGATAGATGATGGATGTGACAAAAATCTTGTATATGTACTTGAGAGCTCCGTGCCTTCGGTGCCTCGTAGTTACCATTGGTTTTATGTTTTATTTCGTTACAGAGCTCAGTGCCTTGTACTCACCATTGGTGTTATGTTTGTGTACTTGAGAGCTCGGTGCCTCGTACTTACCATTGGTGTTATGTTTATTTCATCATATTTCAAGTGCCAATATTCTCAGCATCAAGGATGAGATTCAAGACAAAGTTTGTGCGTACTTGGGAGCCTGTTATCATCCTCTTGATTGGTGCTATTGTTGTTATCGTCTTGTTGCACTATCATCGTCATTGGTGCAATGGTTGTTATCATCTTATTGCACCTTCCTCATCATCAGGGATCTGGCAGCTATGATTATACAGCACTAGTGTTTCATATCATTTTTGTGTTGGCTTGTGTTTATGTGCGTACATGTACTACATTCTTGTTATCTATACATGTGGCATCATTATTTGCTTATCTCTCGTCTCTAGAGCAGCGCCGTGAACCGTCTCTAAGGACAATGTGATGTGATTATTTCTAACCTTCACATTTTGATATGTTTCATGAGTTACTGTTGTTCATAGGATAAAAGCCCTACACGTCAAGCAGCATGTACAAGGGCTCAAAGATATTGAAGTTCATCAAAGATATTGAAGAATGTGCATCAATTCAATTGTATATATAGGGTTGTTAAACTTCCAAAGAGACGCTTGAGAGCCCACATTGTATATGATGGAGTGATGAAGCTCCTCAAAAATGAATATTGTAAACTTTCATAATTGTTAATGTAATAGTGCATGTATATGGTGCTGTGGATTTTTACATTGTACCCCCAAGGGTTTTTTCATCCATAGTTAGGAACTCCTATTTGAGTGGGAGTGTGGAGCTATATAGAGAGCCCACACTTATGCTATATATAGCTAGGAGTCCCCACTATATATGTGTACTCAGTGTGCTCTATACACACTTTGGGGATTGCATATGGTAGAGTCGTCTCTTTCTCTTCTCTTTCGTGCGTGGTTTCTCAACACCATGCTTAGCTTCTCATCTCTAACTGTGCTTGCTTTACATGGAGGCGCATGGATAACTCTAGGATGGAGCTCCCTATTCCTAGTTTCATGTTTATCCACTTAGCCATTGTTTCATGTTTGATAATCAATTTTTTGTCATTTTTCTAGAAATTTTGAACAATGTTCTTTAGTTTTTATTCACAAGCAAAACAGAGAAAAACACCAAAATTTTGAAGGTTTAATTACTAAAACGGGGTTGAATAATGAGCGCCGTAATTATGGCGGCAATAATTGCGATAATATGAGCTGTAATATCTAAGGTAAAGTTTGAAATTCAAAAATATGTCCCCCACCCCCTCTCTCTTCTTTGTCCAGCCCATTTTGGACTCTCTTTGTACAAAACAAGATAAACTATTGCATTGTAATTTTTGTAGTGGCGGTAATGTTTGCGTAAATAGTGGTAATATTACCATGATTATTATCAAATATCTATTACCATGCCTCTAATCGCAGATGCAAAAAAATATCTCTCCATTTTTATTTGCTAACACCTAGTGTGTAGAGTCTACACACTTTGGGGCTTGCAGATTGTGGAGTTGTCTCTCTCTCTCTCTCTCTCTCTCTCTCTCTCTCTCTCTCTCTCTCTCTCTCTCTCTCTCTCTCTCTCTCTCTCTCTCTCTCTCTCTCTCTCTCTCTCTGTGATATCCCTTGTCTTGTGCCTCATCTCTGGTTCAACTTGGTATCACATCAGGCCTTCCAAGGTAGAGTTTTCACCAAGGAAAGGGTCAGTGACTGTGACGTCGAAGCTTCGCCACACAAAAATCATCGCAACATAGAATCAAAGATAAGTCATATTTTTTTTGTTTTGAAAGTGCTTTTTTTTAATTCTTAAAATGTCTCTATAATTTGTGAGTATGCACCCACAAATTTCCTAAGCAACATATTCTCCTAGCGTTCCGAAACGTCTTGAGTAACATATTTGCCTTACGTCCCCACAAATAGAGACGATCGCTTCTAAGTTGATGGAATTGAGCATGGATCAAAAACTTGAGCATAAATTTGCTCTACATTTTTATATTAGTTATGTTATGTTGTAAGGTTTTGTAACTAGCTATGCTAATTATTGAAGGGTCTGTATAGTAATTTGTGAGCATGGAAACCTATGCAGCGCCATGAACTTGCTCTGTTTTTTTGTAATTAGTTATGTTGATAAGCATGGAGTTTTAAATCATTTATATTAAGCAAAATATAAAAAATACTAAATAGATATCGTGTCACATAGCACTTTAGTGTGTCAGGTGCTTCAAAGAAACGTGCATTCAACAGAAGTTGAGGTTGTGTTCCTAGCAATGGGAGCGACCGCCTCGCTTGTTTTTTGTGAGGCAGCTGTAACAATGCATTGTGATGGTTGGCAACACGTCAAGGAACTGCAAGGGTCTAGAGCCAATGAGCACAGGTCAAGATGAGGTATCCTCTTTAGTTACAAAAGATTCTATTGCATTGTGCTCTTTGTAGCACCCAAAAGCATTGCCCAAGTGTCTGGCCAAAATCTCTCAAGCGGCCTCCAGTCTGCACGCAAGCGGCTGCTCTTAGCCGTAGCACTCATCTAAATGCAATCCTCTGCTTTGGTCCATGATTTATTTAGTTGGTTACGGCCTTCCACACACAAGTAGTTACTTTTGGCCATGCTTTATTTTGAACATTCTTGCAAATTTTGTGTGTGTTTCCTATTACTAGCCCTTAAAGAATATTTACCTTTAGTTTTTTTAGTGTTCTAATGCTGGGCTCCACCCATTATAATCATTTAATATAGCACCATTGATGGCTCGGCTATGAATAAAGTTTGTTTTTATGTTATTTGTAGCTTTCATGAATTTTTACAATAAACTATAATCATTTTTTTAAATTTTTTTGTGAATATCTATGATCATCTTTCTTGAAGAACCATGATGATATTCATGATTTTTCTACAACTATTGGCACACTTCACTCTATCATGATGATAATTGAAAAATATGGGTTGCAAAGGGACACGGAGCAAACCGCGAGAGGATTACCTTCAGAGTGATGTGAGCTACGATGCCTCATGACATTGGTTACAACTCCCAACCCCAATCGGCAATACATCGTAACATATTGGTATTTCTACCTTGCTATTTTTAGAAAATATACTGTTATTTAAAATTTTGGTTGTAAATAGCATCGCCATATTTCTTCGTATAGCACAAGTTGCTTTTTTGGCTTTGATTACATCACCAACATGTTGTATTTATGTATAGCTTTTCTCATAAGTATTAAATGGATATTTAGAGATCATTGCCACTGCTTCTAGCGTCCGACTCACGAAGGCTGGCAGCATTACTTTAGTTCAAGGAACTATGTCAAGCACTTTCGTCATACAATCCAAAGATAGCATCATAACAGTCCAAAGATAGTGTCATAATAGTCCAAAGATAGCGTCCCATATTTAGCAGTTGTGAGCCAACTCGTGTATACATAGAGCTATTTGTTTCAAATCTTGATTATATGGTTGTTTCATCATCACTGGTGGCGTTTTTTTAATTATATTTGGTCAATCAATAATTATGCATCATGATTTTACTAATACTTTCCTCGATAATGTGATAGATGATCGATGTGACAAAAACCTTGTATATGTACTTGAGAGCTTCGTGCCTCATAGTCACCATTGGTGTTATCTTTGTGTACTTGAGAGCTGATTGCCTCGTACTTACCATAGGTTTTATGTTTTATTTCGTCAGAGATCTCAGGGCCTTGTACTCACCGTTGGTGTTATGTTTGTGTACTTGATAGCTCGGTGCCTCGTACTTACCATTGGTATTATGTTTATTTCATCATATTTCAAGTGCATATATTCTTAGCATCAAGGATGAGAAATGTGACAAAGTTTATGCATACTTGGGAGCTTGTTATCGTCCTCTTGATTGGTGCTATTGTTGTTATCATCTTGTTGCACTATCGTTGTCATTGGTGCAATGATTGTTATCGTCTTATTGCACCCTCCTCATATTGAAGTCCGCTTGTGTTATTTTCCTTCATTTATCAAAGTCCGTTTGCATTTTTTTCTACTATTTATTGCTAGGTCTAATAACCTCATATTCTCTAGCCTGTTGGAATTAGGGTTGCAAGAAAACACACACAGCTTGGAGAAGATGAAGGAAGCTCAAGGCACACCACTGAGAGGTACTTATGTGCAATGGAAAGGTTGAAATTAGGGTTGCAAGAAAACACACATAGCTTGGAGAAGATGAAGGAAGCTCAAGGCACACCAGTGAGAGAGTTACTTATGTGCAATGGAAAGGTAGATAGCCCTAGAGTGATGGGCTTATATACAATGCACGGGGGAAGAAACCTCCTAAAGAGGGAAAAAATGCCTCGGTGGTCCTAGTGTGTTCACACACATCACTACCACATGTATATGGTAACCAATCCCCACTGGAGTGATGCGGTAAACGAGAGCTGGCACATGAGTAAAGGGAAGTGCCAAGCCGTGAGGATATGATAAGTCCACAAAGGGGAGTAAGCCCAAAGCTTTGCGGAAATCTTCAAGCTTCTCACAAGAAAATGCCTTTGTGAAAAGATTTGCAAGGTTTCCCTGTGTTGGCACATAAGCCAAGCTGATCTCTCCTGTTGAGAGCCTCTCATTGACATAGTGGTAATGCACCTCAATGTGCTTTGTGCGAGCATGAAAAACTGGGTTCCTTGCAACTGCCAATGCGCTCTGTCTGTCAGTGTAGATAGTGTTGGCAGAGTCCTTTCCAACACCCAAATCTGCCATAAGGCGTCTGAGCCATACACGCTCAACTGTAGCTGTGAAGACTGCTCTCCACTCAGTCTCACAACTAGAAGTAGCCACAGTAGGTTGCTTCTTGTTCAACCATGATATACATGAACTTCCAAGCATGAAACAAAAACCACTTGTGGACATTGTCGTGTAAAAGCAATCTCACTTTAGTGCTATGGAGTATTCCACGACCAAGACTAGCACCTCCGACAACTTGTTTTGTACCAGATCTGCAGGACGTGAGGAGGAAGAGAGCAAGATAAATGTGCATTGAAAGCCCGCGGGTTCATTTTTTGCAAAGTCCGATGATACAGGCATTGGTACTGACGTCGGAATAGGCATTCGTACAAATGTAAAAAAATAAATCAAAAGAGGCGTCAGAATAGGCATCAGAGCAGTCATCGGAAATTTAAAAATGATTTTTCTTTTAAACTGCATCTCCCTCCATACTTACCTACATATACATCGACACCCACCACTATTGGCGCTAGTAATTTGACGCCGAACTTTAAGCAACCTCTTGTAGTGCAATGATTCGTATACCATGGTGCTATGACATGATACCATGTTGTTAATTTATGATAATTGAAAGAGTGATGCCTTGGGGATTTTCCATGCTATTTTATTATGCTTGAAATGTTTATTATTTTATGGATTTGCTTTATTATGCCATGATATTGATTTGTAATGATGGAGATGATAATTTTATGATGTCATGATATTGTTTCATTATCTTATTCTATGCTTTACATGTTTGTTTCTTCATAGATTTTCTTTGTGATGCTAGTTCATGGTGATTAAGTTATGATCAAGAAAATTTACATTGAATAGAGTCTGTACAAATAAGATATTTCCATGGTAAAATCTGAGTGCCGGCTTCGTATATACGTGCACATATTACATGGTATTTCATGTAAGAAGATTGTATAAAATATACATGGGTTTAATCTTGATTGAAGTGTTACAAACCATCTCCAAAGAGATTACGTCAGTGCATTTCTCTATCACTGATATCATTTTCCATCTTGTGCTCTTTGATTTAGTGATACCGACAGATTATATAAAGACAAAGTGAAGTATGTCAAAAATGGCATATGTTTATCGAAGTTGAAGATGATCCAAAGCATTCTTTAAAGGATTTCAAGAGTTAATAAAATCATTTCAATGAGCCTTTATGGCTATTGTTGTATATAACAGGAGTGATGTAACTCCTTATCAACCATTTTTATAAATTGAACAATATATTAATATAACGGTGGGTATATATAGGACTGTGGGTTTTTCCCTTTAGCTCCCAAGGGTTTTTTCATCCACAGTTAGGGACCCTTGTTTGAGAGAGGTTGTTGAGCTTATATGTGAAGCTACTCTAGATATAGCCATGGGTCCCCTCTATCTATATACCATCTTGTGTGTGCATTCTACACACTTTGGGGTTGCACTCTCTGCATATCATCTCTCTGCTCTTGTCTTTCTGTGTCTTCTCAACATGCTCCATTGTGCTTTTCCCATTTCTCTAAATTTTGAGCAGAAGACCCTTGAAAATTGAGATGAAGTTGAGGGTGTCAAAAGACAAATCAGCAAGAAAACGTAATTAGCGATTCACCATATCAATAAGCAATAAACGCCACACAAAACACTAATCATATTTTTCTTAACACAAAACAACCACAAATAACAAGACTCAATCCTCAAAATTAAATTTTGTAGAAGTTATGAATCCTACATGCAAATCGCATACACATACTCTATTTTACCACCATAAATTGAATCATCGCATGATCATTACCTCTTTGATACCATGTTGAGATGTAGAAAGAAAGAGGGAGAGACAAGACAAGAGACACACCATGTACGCTCCCACAGACCAATTCAGATTGAGGACAAGGTACAAATATTTAGGTGAGACCAAGTTGAGTAAAGTGATCAGGCCATATATAGCTGCAACAACTACATCACTCCATAATATACAACAATGTCCATAAAGGCTCGTAGAAATTTTAATTGGCATAAAGTTAAAGTTTTAATTGCAAGAGCTATCCTATACAAGTGAGCTACTATAAATGCTTTAGTAGAGCAGCTTTAGCATCGTTGATCCCTTGTTACATATGCTACTTGATGTGGTTTTAATCATGTAAACAATAGAAACTCAAGAAACATATCCAGACGTGAAAGTTAGAAATAACCACATCACATTGTCCTTAGAGACAGTTCGCAACGCCGCTCTGGAGATGACAAAGAAACAAACATCATACTGATGCAATGAGAGAGAAACATAATACTGATGCAATTACATGTGTGTATGTATACATAAAGCCGGTATGTAATAATCATATTGGGACCCCCAAAGATCTCAACTAGAAGCAGATATCATCATGGCTTTACGTACCATGGCATTAGAGGCACTTGAAACAAATCCATGAAAAACTTTGGAATAGCAATCATCATCATGGATTTTTGGACCAAGGCATCATGGTCATCACCATGGTATTAGAGACGCTTTTAACAAAACAACAAGAAACTATGGAATAGAATAATCATCTTCATGGCTTTACGCACCATGGCATCATGGTCATCCCCATGGTATTAGAGACACTTTCAACATATCAAATTATTTTTAATTTGGAATAGAAGTATGAGATGGAAATACCCATGGCAATATGGATCCACGTCCTAACCATGCGGCTCAAAGTACCATAGATTAAAAATCCATATAGTGGTAATATCCCCATGAAAATATGGATCCACATCATAACCATACAACTGAAAGTACAATAGAAGAGCCATCCGGTAATAACCTCCCTTGTATCATTAAGAACTAGACCTATAATCACTAATAACAAGAGTAGTTGACATTCATCAAAAATTGATGAAAAGTTAAAACAAACATCTCTTGTAAATTTATTTTGATAAAGAAATGATGGAAAAGGAATCAAGAATAGGTCTATAAAAATTGGTGTCACCGACCGTACATGAAGTGTCCAATTTTGACAACATGTGGAATGGAAGGCAAGGGTCGTGGGTCAGTAGTTGTAGAAAAATCATGAATACTATCATGGTTCTACAAGAATGATAATCATAGATATTCACAAACTATTTTTAAAGAGTGAATATAGTTTATTTGAAAAATTGATGAAAACTACATATAACATAAAAACAAACTTTATTCATAGGCGAGCCATCAACGGTGCTATATTAAATGATTATAATGGGTGGAGCCCAGCATTAGGACGCTTAAAAAACTCAAGATAAATATTCTTTAAGGGCTAATAATAGGAAACGCACACAAAATTTGCGAGAACGTTCTAAATAAAGCATGGCCAAAAGTATCCGCTCGTGTGAAGAGGGCCATAACGAACTAAATAAATCATGGACAAAAGCAATCGATTGCGTCTAGATGAGTTTCATGGCTAAGAGCAGCTACTTGCGTGCAGACTGAAGGCTGCTTGAGAGGTTTTGGAAAGACGCTTGGGCAATGCTTTTGGATGCTACAAAGATCATGAGGAAATAGAAGCTTTTGTAATAACTGAAGATGATACCTCAACTTGACTTGTGCTCAGGCTACACTAGAATCATTGGCTCGAGACCCTTGCGGTTCCTTGACGCGTTGCCAGCCATCACAATGCATTGTTATACCTGCTTCACAAAACACAAGCGAGGCAGTCGCTCCCATTGCACATTTCTTTGAAGCACTTGACCCACTGAAGTGCTATGTGACATGATATCTATCTAGTATTTTTTATATTTTGCTTAATATAAATGGTTCAAAACTCCATGCTTATCAACATAGCTAACTACAAAAAAAGAGAGCAAGTTCATGGCGCTTCGCAGGTTTCCATGCTCACTAATTACTATATAGACCCTTCAATAATTAACATAGCTAGTTACAAAACCTTACAGCATAACATAACTAATCTAAAAATGTAGAACAGATTTATGCTCAGGTTTTTGATCCATGCTCAATTCCATCTACTCAGAAGCGATCCTCTCTATTTGTGAGGACACAAGGAAAATATGTTACTCAAGAAGTTCGCGGAACGCTAGGAGAATATGTTTCTCAAGAAATTTGTGGGTACATGCTCACAAATTATACAGACATTTTCAGAACAAAAAAAGAAGCACTTTCAAAACAAAAAAAAAATATGACTTATCTTTATTCTATGTTGCGATGATGTCGCGAAGCTTCGACTTCGTAGTCACTCGACCCTTTCCTTGGTCGAGACTCTACCTTGGAAGGTCTGCTCTGATAGCAAGTTAACCCAGAGATGAGACACGAGAGAGAGAGAGAGAGAGAGAGAGAGAGAGAGAGAGAGAGAGAGAGAGAGAGAGAGAGAGAGAGAGAGAGAGAGACGATTCTACAATCTAGAAGTCCCAAAGTGTGTAGACTCTACACACTAGGTGTTAACAAATAAAAATGGAGAGAGATTCTTTTGCATCTGTGGTAATGGATATTTGATAGTAATTACGATAATATTTACACAAACATTACCGCCAAATAATATTTCTATGTTTTGTTTGTGAGTAAAAATTAAAGAACATTATTCAAAATTTCTAGAAAAATGAAAAAAAATTGATGATCAAACATGAAACAATGGCTAAGTGGATAAACATGAAACTACGAATAGGGAGCTCCATCCTAGAGTTATCCATGCACCTCCATGTAAAGCAAGCACAGTCAGAGATGAGAAGCTAAGCATTGTGTTGAACAACCACGCACGAAAGAGAAGAGAGAGAGAAGACTCCACCATGTGCAATCCCCAAAGTGTGTATAGAGCACACATTGAGTACACATATATAGTGTGGACTCCTAGATGGCTAAAAGCATGCTTTGGTGGTACAAAAAGGATTGTCCTTAACAGCACCTTTGACAAATCTTTGAGTTACAATTTTTACAAGTTACATGAAAAACTACCTATCATATTATATATGAGTGGATAGATCTTCAAAAGAAGAATCTAAAAACACAAGGTCCGAAAAGTTTTGACCTAAACTACAAAAATTTTACCAGTCCCCACTTTTTCATTCGTATAAGTAAAATAGGTCCTTTTTTTGTACCACCAAACAGTGCTTTCACCCAGATATATATAGCATAAGTGTGGGCTCTCTATATAGCTCCAACACCCCCACTCAAATAGGTGTTCATAACTATGGATGGAAAAACCCTTGGGGGTACAATGTAAAAATCCACAGCACCATATACATGAACTATTATATTAACAATTATGAAAGTTTACACTATTCATTTTTGAGGAGCTACATCACTCCATAACATACAATGTGCGCTCTCAAGCGTCTTTGGAAGTTTAACAACCCTATCTATACAATTGAATTGACGCAAATTCTTCAATATCTTTGATGAAATTCAATATCTTTGAGCCCTTGTACATGCTTGTTGACCAACAAGGCTTTTATCCAATGAACAACAGTAGCTCAAGAAACATATCAGAATGTGAAGGTTAGAAATAATCACATCACATTGTCCTTAGAGACGGTTCACGGTGCCGCTCTAGAGACGACAGAGGAGCAAAAAATGTACGCACATAAACACAAGCCATCACAAAAATGATATGAAACACTAGTGTTGTATAATCACAGCTGCCAGATCCCTAATGATGACGAGGATGCAATAAGACGATAACAACCATAGCACCAATGACAATGATAGTACAACAAGATGATAACAACAATAGCACCAATCAAGAGGACGATAACAGGCTCCCAAGTACGCATAAACTTTGTCATATTTCTCATCCTTGATGCTAAGAATATCTTCACTTGAAATATGACGAAATAAACATAATACCAATGGTATGTACGAGGCACCGAGCTATCAATTACACAAACATAACACCAATGGTGAGTACAAGGCTTTGAGCTCTCTGACGAATTAAAACATAAATCCAATGGTAATTACGAGGCACTGATCTCTCAAGTACACAAACATAACACCAATGGTGAGTATGAGGCACGTAGCTCTCAAGTACATATACAAGGTTTTTGTCACATCCATCATCTATCACATTATCCAGGAAAGTATTAGTAAAATCATGATGTATAATTATTGATTGACCAAATATAAGTGAAAAATGCCACCAGTGATGATGCAACAACCATATAGTCAAGATTTGAAACAAATAGCTCTATGTATACACGAGTTGGCTCACGACTGCTAAATTTGAGACGCTATCTTTGGACTATTATGACACTATCTTTGGACTGTTATGATGATATCTTTGGATTGTAATGACGACATTGCTTGACATAGTTCCTTGAACTAAAGTAATGCTTCCAGCCTTCCTGAGTCTAATGCTAGAAGGAGTGGCAATGATCTCCAAATATCCATTTAATACTTATGAGAAAAGCTATACATAAATACAACATGTTGGTGATGTAATCATCGCCAATAAAGTGACTCGTGCTATACCAATAAATATGGCAATTCTATTTACAACCAAAATCTTAAATAACATTATATTTTCTAAAAATAGCAAGGTAGAGATAGCAATATGTTACGATGTATTGCTGATTGGCGCCGATAGTTGTAACCAGCGTCGTGAGGCATCATAGCTTACATCACTCTGAAGGTAATCCTCTCACGGTTTGCGCGATGTCCCTTTGCAGCCCATATTTTTCAATTATCATCATGATAGAGTGAAGTGTGCCAATAGTTGTATAAAAATCATGAGTATCATCATGGTTCTTCAAGAAAGATGATCATAGATATTCACAAACAATTTTTAAAGAATGATTTTAGTTTATTTTAAAAATTCATGAAAGCTACATATAACAAAAAAACAAACTTTATTCATAGCCGAGCCATCAATGGTGCTATATTAAATGATTATAATGGGTGGAGCCCAGCATTAGGATGCTTAAAAAACTAAAGGTAAATATTCTTTAAGGGCTAATAATAGGAAACACACACAAAATTTGCAAGAACGTTCAAAATAAAGTATGGCCAAAAGTAACCACTTGTGTGTGGAGGGCTGTAACCAACTAAATAAATCATGGAAAAAAGCAGACGATTCCGTTTAGATGAGTTCCATGGCTAAGAGCAGCCGCTTGCGTGCAGACTGGAGACCACTTGAGAGATTTTGGACAGACGCTTGGGCAATGCTTTTGGGTGCTACAAAGAGCACAATGAAATAGAAGCTTTTGTAACTGAAGAGGATAACTTAGCTTCACTTGTGCTCAGGCTACACTAGAATCATTGGCTCTAGACCCTTGCAGTTCCTTGATGTGCTGCCAACCATCACAATGCATTGTTACAGCTGCTTCACAAAAAACAAGCGAGGCGGTCGCTCCCATTACTAGGAGCACAACCTCAACTTCTGTTGAATGCACCTTTCTTTGAAGCACCTGACACACTAAAGTGCTATGTGACACGATATCTATTTAGTATTTTTTACATTTTGCTTAATATAAATGATTTAAAACTCCATGCTTATCAACATAACTAATTACAAAAAAATAGAGCAAGTTCATGGCGCTCCGTAGGTTCCCATGCTCACAAATTTCTATACAGACCCTTCAATGATTAGCATAGCTAGTTACAAAACCTTACAGCATAACATAACTAATCTAAAAAATGTAGAGCAGATTTATGCTCAGGTTTTTGATCCATGCTCAATTTCATCAACTCAGAAGCATTCGTCTCTAGTTGTGGGGACGTAAGGCAAATATGTTACTCAAGAAGTTTGCGGAACGCTAGGAGAATATGTTGCTCAGGAAATTTGTGGGTGTATACTTACAAATTATACAGACATTTTAAGAACAAAAAAAATGCACCTTCAAAACAAAAAACAAATATGACTTCTCTTTGATTCTATGTTGCGAAGATTGTTGTGTCGCGAAGCTTCGACTTCACTTTCACTGACCCTTTCCTTGGTCGAAACTCTACCTTGGAAGGCTACTCTGATACCAAGTTGAACTTGAGATGAGACACAAGACAAGCAATAAGAGAGAGAGAGAGAGAGAGAGAGAGAGAGAGAGAGAGAGAGAGAGAGAGAGAGAGAGAGAGAGAGAGAGAGAGAGAGAGAGAGAGAGAGAGAGAGAGAGAGAGAGATGACTCCACAATCTACAAGCCCCAAAGTGTGCAGACTCTACACACTAGGTGTTAACAAATAAAAATGGAGAGAGATTTTTTTGCATCTGCGATAAAAGGCATGGTAATAGATATTTGATAATAGTCGTGGTAATATTACCACTATTTACGTAAACGTTACCGCCACTACAAAAATCACAATGCAATATTTTATCTTGTTTTGTAGAGAGAGAGTCCAAAATGGGCTGGCCAAAGAAGAGAGAGGGGGTGGCGGACATATTTTGTTAATTTCAAGTTTTACCTTAGATATTACGGCTCGTATTATCGCAATTATTGCCGCCATAATTACGGCGCTCATTATTAAACCCCGCTTTAGTAATTAAACCTTCAAATTTTGGTGTTTTTCTCAGTTTTGCTTGTGAATAAAAATTAAAGAACATTATTCAAAATTTCTAGAAAAATGACAAAAAATTGATCATCAAACAAGAAACAATGGCTAAGTGGATAAACATGAAACTACGAATAGGGAGCTTCATCCTAGAGTTATCCATGCACCTCCATGTAAAGAAAGCACAGTCAGAGATGAGAAGCTAAGCATGGTGTTGAGCAACCACGCACGAAAGAGAAGAGAGAGAGACGATTCCACCATATGTAATTCCCAAAGTGTGTATAGAGCACAATGAGTACACATATATAGTGGGGACTCCTGGCTATATATAGCATAAGTGTGGGCTCTCTATATAGCTCCACACTCCCACTCAAATAGGAGTTCCTAACTATGGATGAAAAAACCCTTGGGGGTACTATGTAAAAATCCACATCACCATATACATGCATTGTTATATTAACAATTATGAAAGTTTACAATATTCATTTTTGAGGAGCTACATCACTCCATGATATACAATGTGCGCTCTCAAGCGTCTCTTTGGAAGTTTAACAACCCTATATATACCATTGAATTGATGCAAATTCTTCAATATCTTTGATGAACTTCAATATCTTTGAGCCCATGGACATGCTGCTTGACGTGCAGGGCTTTAATCCTATGAAAAACTATAACTCATGAAACATATCAAAATGTGAAGGGTAGAAATAATCACATCACATTGTCCTTCGAGACCGTTCACGGCGCCGCTCTAGAGACGACAGAGAAGCAAATAATGATGCCACCGGTACATATAACAAGAATGTAGTACATGTACGCACATAAACACAGGCCAACACAAAAATGATATGAAACACTAGTGCTGTATAATCACAGCTGCTAGATCCCTAATGATGACGAGGGTGCAATAAGATGATAACAACCATAGCATCAATGACGATGATAGTGCAACAAGATGATAACAAAAATAGCACCAATCAAGAGGACGATAACAGGCTCCCAACTACGCATAAACTTTGTCATGTTTCTCATTCTTGATGCTGACAATATTTTCACTTGAAATATGATGAAATAAACATAATACCAATGGTAAGTACAAGGCACCGAGCTCTCAAGTACACAAACATAACACCAATGGTGAGTACAAGGCACTGAGCTCTCTGACAATTTTCTTTGTCATGCTAGTTCATGGTGATTAAGTTATGATCAAGAAAATTTACCTTTGAATAGAGTTTGTACAGATAAAAGATTTCCATGGTGAAATCGGAGTGCCGGCTTCGTATATATGTGCACATATTACATGGTATTTCAGGTAAGAAGATTGTATAATATATACATGGGTTTAATCTTGATTGAAGTGTTACAAACCATCTCCAAAGACATTACGTCAGTGCATTTCTCTATCATGGATATTATTTTACATCTTGTGCTCTTTGATTTTGTGATACTGACAAATTACATAAAGACAAAGTGAAGTATCTTAAAGAGGGCATATGTTTATCAAAGTTGAAGATGATCCAAAGCATTATTTGAAGGATTTCAAGAGTTAATAAAATCATTTCAATGAGTCTTTATGGCTATTGTTGTATATAATAGGAGTGATGTAACTCCTTATAAACCATTTTTATAAGTTGAACAATATATTAATATACCGGTGGGTATATATAGGGCTGTGGGTTTTTCCCTTCAGCTCCCTAGGGTTTTTTGATCCACAGTTAGGGACCCTTGTTTGAGAGAGGTTGTTGAGATTATATGTGAAGCTACTCTAAATATAGCCATGGGTCCCCTCTATATATATACCATCTCGTGTGCGTATTCTACACACTTTGGGGTTGCACTCTCTACATATCATCTCTCTACTCTTGTCTTTTTGTGTCTTCTCAACATGCTCAATTGCGCTTTTCCCATTTCTCTAAATTTTGAGCAGAAGACCCTTGAAAACTGAGACGAAGTTCAGGGTGTCAAAAGACAAATCAACAAAATCAATAAACGCCACACAAAACACTATTCTTCTTAACACAAAACAACCACAACTAACAAGACTCAATCCTCAAAAATAAATTTTGTGGCAGTTATGAATCCTACATGCAAATCGCATACACATACTCTATTCTGTCAACATAAATTGAATCGTCGCGTGATCATTACCTCTTTGATACCATGTTGAGAAGTAGAGAGAAAGAGAGAGACAAGACAAGAGACACACCATGTACGCTCCCACATACCAATTGAGATTGAGGACAAGGTACAAATATATAGGTGAGACCAAGTTGAGAAAGTGATCGGGCCATATGTAGCTGCAGCAACTACATCACTCCATAATATACAACAATGTCCATCAAGGCTAATAGAAATTTTAATTGGCATAAAGTTAAAGTTTTAATTGCAAGAGCTATCCTATACAAGTGAGCTACTATAAATGCTTTATTAGAGCAGCTTTAGCATCGTTGATCCCTTGTTACATATGCTACTTGATGTGGTTTTAATCATGTAAACAATAGAGACTCAAGAAACATATCCAGACGTGAAAGTTAGAAATAACCACATCACATTGTCCTTAGAGACAGTTCGCAACGCCGCTCTAGAGATGACAAAGAAACAAACATCATACTGATGCAATGAGAGAGAAACATAATACTGATGCAATTACATGTGTGTATGTATACATAAAGCCGGTATGTAATAATCATATTGGGACCCCCAAAGATCTCAACTAGAAGCAGATATCATCATGTCTTTACGTACTATGGCATTAGAGGCACTTGAAACAAATCCTTGAAAAACTTTGGAATAGCAATCATCATCATGGATTTTTGGACCAAGGCATCATGGTCATCACCATGGTATTAGAGACGCTTTTAACAAAACAACAAGAAACTATGGAATAGGATAATCATCTTCATGGCTTTACGCACCATGGCATCATGGTCATCACCATGGTATTAGAGACACTTTCAACAAATCAAATTATTTTTAATTTGGAATAGAAATATGAGATGGAAATACCCATGGCAATATGGATCCACGTCGTAACCATGCGGCTCAAAGTACCATAGTTAAAGAGCCATACGGTGGTAATCTCCCCATGAAAACATGGATCCACATCTTAACCATATGACTGAAAGTACAATAGAAGAGCCATCCGGTAACAACCTCCCTTGCATCACTAGGAACTAGACCTATAATCACTAATAACAAGAGTAGTTGACATTCATCAAAAATTGATGAGAAGTTAACACAAACATCCCTTGTAAATTTCTTTTGATAAAGAATGATGGAAAAGGAATCAAGAACTGGTCTATAACAATTGGTTTCACCCACGGTACATGAAGTGTCCAATTTTGACAACATGTGGAATGGAAGGCAAGGGTCGTGGGACAGTAGTTGTAGAAAAATCATGAATATTATCATGGTTCTTCAAGAATGATGATCATAGATATTCACAAACTATTTTTAAAGAATGATTATAGTTTATTTCAAAAATTCGTGAAAACCACGTATAACATAAAAACAAACTTTATATATAGCCGAGCCATCAATGGTGCTATATTAAATGATTATAATTAATGGGTGGAGCCCAGCATTAGGACGCTTAAAAAACTCAAGATAAATATTCTTTAAGGGCTAATTATAGGAAACGCACACAAAATTTGCGAGAATGTTCTAAATAAAGCATGGCCAAAAGTATCCGCTCGTGTGCAGAGGGTCGTAACCAACTAAATAAATCATGGACAAAAGCAATTGGTTGCGTGTAGATGAGTGCCATGGCTAAGAGCAGCCACTTGCGTGCAGACTAGAGGCTGCTTGAGAGATTTTGGAAATACGCTTGGGAAATGCTTTTGGATGCTACAAAGAGCATGAGAAAATAGAAGATTTTGTAACTGAAGAGGATACCTCAGCTTGACTTGTGCTTAGGCTACACTAGAATCATTGGCTCTAGCCGCTTGCAGTTCCTTGATGTGTTTCCAACCATCACAATGAATTGTTATAGCTGTTTCACAAAACACAAGCGAGGCAGTCACTCCCATTGCACGTTTCTTTGAAGCACCTGACACACTAAAGTGCTATGTGACACAATATCTATTTATTATTTTTTAGATTTTGCTTAATATATATGATTCAAAACTCCATGCTTATCAACATATCTCACTACAAAAAAAGAGAGCGAGTTCATGGCGCTGCGTAGGTTCCCATGCTCACTAATTACTATACAGACCCTTCAATAATTAACATAGCTAGTTACAAAACCTTACAGCATAACATAAATAATCCGAAAATGTAGAACAGATTTATGCTCAGGTTTTCGATCCATTCTCAATTCCATCAACTCAGAAGCGATCCTCTCTATTTGTGGGCACGCAAGGCAAATATGTTACTCAATGTTGAGCGTATATGTGAAGCTACTCAATATATGGCTTCTCTATATATAGCACCCAGGTCCCCTCTATATATACATCATCTCATGTGTGTATTCTACACACTTTGGGGTTCTACTTCTGTGCTCTCTCCTTCTCTCTCAACATGGTATCAGAACAGTACGTTTTTGTTTTCAATTTTTCTGCTAATTGAAAACGATTTTGCAGAAACTACCCGCTAGAGAGACCGGAATTGATATAGTCTACAACTTTATAGAAGGAAAATTATTCAAATTCTGCACCGATTTTGAGTTATCATTCGCGGACTGCGTACATACCTGAAAAACAGCTTCCGCGTTTTGTTTTTTATTTTTCTGCTAATTGAAAACGATTTTGCAGAAACTATTCTCAGTGGAGACCGGAATCGATGTGGTCTACAACTTTGTAGAAGGAAGTTTCTTCAAATTCTGCACCGATTTTGAGTTATTGTTCGCGGGCTGCGTACATACCTGAAAAGAAACTTTTGCTTTTTGTTTTTGATTTTTCTGCTAATTAGAAACGATTTTGCAGAAACTACTCGCGAGAGAGACCGGAATCGATGTGGTCTACAACTTTGCAAAGGAAAGTGTTTTCAAATTCTGCACCGATTTTGAGTTATCGTTCGCGGACTGCGTACATACCTGAAAAGCAATTTTCGTTTTTTGTTTTTTATTTTTCTGCTTATTGAAAACGATTTTGCAGAAACTACCCGCGTGAGAGACCGGAATCGATGTGTTCTACAACTTTGCAGAAGAAACTACCCGCTATGGGGATTGGAATCGATGTGGTCTATAACTTTGCAGAAGAAAGTTTCTCTAAATTCTGCACCGATTTTGGGTTATCCTCTCGGACTGCGAATATGTTTGAAAATCAAAATTTTACTTTTTGCTTTTGATTTTTCTCATAATTGAAAACTTCTCAATTATATTTTTCTTCATCAATCATATATTTGTTACTGACGTAACTTTGCTGCAGAAGCCAGTTACACATCGTTCCGATTCAGTCGAGCCGTTGATGATCGTCCAAATTCTATCGAGCTACTGTTGGTACATGATCTTTTCTTATATGATATACTTGTTCATTGATTCTCGTATAATTATTCTTTTAGAGATATAGTTTATGTCGTTTTATTGATAATTTCTCATTGATACCATAGTGATTTTGATGGTACCATGATGATGTTTTGTTGATACTTTGGTCATGGTGATTTTCGTTGATACCATGATGATATGTCATTGATACCATGGTTATTCTCGATGGTGCCATGATGATATTTCGTTGATACCATGGTTATTCTCGGTGATTCCATGATGATATTTCATTGATTCCATGGTGATTTTTGTTGATACCATGATGATGTTTTGTTGATACCATGGTTATTCTCGGTGATACCATGATGTTGTTTCGTTGATACCATGGTTATTCTCGATGATGCCATGATGATGTTTCGTTGATACCATGGTTATTCTCGGTGATGCCATGATGTTATTTCGTTGATACAATGATTAATCGCGGTGATATCATGATGCTTTTCGTTGATACCATGCTCATTTATTCATTTTTATTGATATAATGACGATATTTTGTTAATACTTTGATGGTATTCATTGATTACTACATTGATAAATGTTGTTTTATGTAGTATATACACATATCATTTGTATCACGTAATCACACATTTTGTACTTTTACGTTTATACTTTATGTACCATATGTTGTCGTGCGTATATATGTCGTCAAAAGAGTGGCGTCGCGAACCATCTCTTATGACATTGTGAACGTAAATATTTCATTAACGATGCTAATAATTTTGATGACATGTTTTTTTTTGGAGTCTATGATCTATGTAGGATTGATCAAAGAATTGATTTTATGAAGACAAACTTGGTGACAATAAAAGATTTATGAAGATATGTTTGGTGATGCCATATTGATGACAACATGAAGACATGTTTGGTGATGCGATATTGATGACATGCTACACAGCAGATTCACGGAGACACTTTTGATTACAAGATAATCGATAGCTTTTACACCTCTTTATTGAACCTTTGTATTCATTATTGCATTTGATAGGATAGGAGTAATGTAACTCCTCATAAAACATTCATTGTAAAAGGAGTGATGTAGCTCCTCGTAAACATTTGTATATTCAATGATTTTTATAATATAACGGTGGGTGTATATAGAGCTGTGGGTTTTTCCCTTGATCCCCCAAGGGTTTTTTCATCCACAGTTAGGGACCCTTATTTGAGCGGGGGTGTTGAGCTTATATGTGAAGCTACTCAATATATGGCTTCTCTATATATAGCACCTAGGTCCCCTCTATATATACATCATCCCAAAGTGTGTATTCTACACACTTTGGGGTTCTACTTCTGTGCTCTCTCCTTCTCTCTCAACACTCAAGAAGTTTGCAGAACGCTAGGAGAATATGTTGCTCAAGAAATTTGTGGGTACATACTCACAAATTATACAGACATTTTAAGAACAAAAAAGGAAGCACTTTCAAAACAAAAAAAAAATATGACTTATCTTTATTCCATGTTGCGATGAATGCTGTGTTGCGAAGCATGGACTTCGCAGTCACTCGACCCTTTCCTTGGTCGAAACTCTACCTTGGAAGACATGCTCTGATACCAAGTTAAACCAGAGATGAGACACGAGACAAGGGATAAGAGAGAGAGAGAGAGAGAGAGAGAGAGAGAGAGAGAGAGAGAGAGAGAGAGAGAGAGAGAGAGAGAGAGAGAGAGAGAGAGAGAGACGACTCCACAATCTACAAGCCCCAAAGTGTGCAGACTCTACACACTAGGTGTTAGCAAATAAAAATGGAGAGATATTTTTTTGCATCTATGGTTAAAGGCATGGTAATGGATATTTGATAGTAATTACCATAATATTTGTAGTAATATTTAAACATTACCGCCACTACAAAAATCACAATGCAATATTTTATCGTGTTTTGTAGAGAGAGCGTCCAAAATGGGCTGGCCAAAGAAGAGAGAGGGGGTGTGGGACATATTTTTTAATTTCAAATTTTACCTTAGATATTACAGCTCATATTATCGCAATTATTGCCGCATAATTACGGGGCTCATTATTGAACCCCGTTTTAGTAATTAAACCTTCAAAATTTGGTGTTTTTCTCTTTTTTGCTTGTGAATAAAAATTAAAGAACATTATTCAAAATTTCTAGAAAAATGACAAAAAATTGATGATCAAACATGAAACAGTGGCTAAGTGGATAAACATGAAACTAGGAATAGGGAGCTCCATCCTAGAGTTATCCATGCGCCTCCATGTAAAGCAAGCACAGTTAGAGATGAGAAGCTAAGCATGGTGTTGAGAAACCACGCACGAAAGAGAAGAGAAAGAGACGACTCCACCATATGCAATCCCCAAAGTGTGTATAGAGCACACTGAGTACACATATATAGTGGGGACTCCTAGCTATATATAGCATAAGTGTGGGCTCTCTATATAGCTCCACACTCCCACTCAAATAGGAGTTCCTAACTATGGATGAAAAAACCCTTGGGGGTACAATGTAAAAATCCACAGCACCATATACATGCACTGTTATATTAACAATTATGAAAGTTTACAATATTCATTTTTGAGGAGCTACATCACTCCATAATATACAATGTGCGCTCTCAAGCGTCTCTTTGGAAGTTTAAGAACCCTATATATATAATTGAATTGATGCAAATTCTTCAATATCTTTGAGCCCTTGTACATGATGCTTGACGTGGAGGGCTTTTATCCTATGAACAACAGTAACTCATGAAACATATCAGAATGTGAAGGTTCGCCGTGTCGCTCTAGAGACGACAGAGAAACAAATAGTGATGCCACAGGTATAGATAAAAAGAATGTAGTACATGTACGCACATAAACACAAGACAACACAAAAATGATATGAAACACTAGTGCTGTATAATCACAGCTGCCAGATCCCTAATGAATAATGCACAGAAACTTCGGAAACCCTAATATATAGTCATTGACCAATAAACACGCGATTATTACCTTGTGGTCCTAATCTTTGTGCACCTCTAGATCGAGGTGTGCGAGGATCGGGCATGGCTAGAGAATGTGAGGTTGTTAGAGCTAGCGGAAAATAGTAGAAAAAACGCAAACGGACTTTGAATTTGTCTTGCGTACTTCAGAAGTGCAAACGAACTTTGATAAACAAAGTAAAATAATGCAATCGGACTTCAATAATGCACACATACTTCAAAAACCCTAATATATAGTCATTGAACAATAAAGACGAGATTATTGCCCTGGGGTCCTAATCTCAGTGCACCTCTATAGCAAGGTGTGTGGAGATCGGGCATGACTAGAGAAAGTGAGGTTGTCATGTATTGTCATGTAGTGAGAAGTGTGTACTTATAAGAAGAGTGATTTAATTATTTGTTGCATTATTGGTAGATAAAGTATGGATGATAGGATGGCGTGTCCTTGTGCACATTGCAAACATCAGATCTTTTGGAAACAAAAAATCTGCGACCAACACATATGCAATAACGGTCTCTTTCCCATAGAGAAAATACAAGACCTGCGTTATCGATCTCATGATCCGGAGACACTAGATCAATATTCGTAAGTAGATATTTCTCTGAAGTCCTAGAGAAGACAATTTTCAAAGGAATAGCGATCGATTGAGTCCACCCAACCAATACTTGATGTGGCATTTCAAGAACTAGAGATAGAGAAGATAGTATACGCCTCGGAATACACGTCAATATAGTAAAATATTATACCGACGCATATACAAGAAATTTTTACGGCGTTCTTTTCATTTCCTATTCTGATGGACAATATACCGGTGCATATACCGACAACACGATATCGACGTCTATTTTGATGCTTATTCCAACGCATTTTAGTTTTAAAAATAGCTTTGAGTCGTCAATATCTGCGTCGATTTTTGTGTTGTGTGTTGTCGTGAATCATCATGAAAATGCATTATGGAGCAGCTCTATAGAATAATATTCTTCTCTATAATGAACGATCAATATGAATGACTTTCTCATCGAGGAGTCGGAGGAGTTATGGAGAGGCATTCCTGTTTACGATGTCTCACTTGCAAAGGGGGGGAGAGAGGCTCAAGTGAGGGGAATCCTTATGTGGACTATGCATGACTATCCTAGGCTTGGAGATATTTCTGGTAACCCCTTATCCTCTATCTCTCTTTCCCTCATTCCCTCTCTCCCTTTAGCTCACTTTAGTTCACTTATCTCTCTAACCATATGATATGTATGTAGGGTTGTATACATCGGGCACAATGCATCTCCTACTTGCGGGCCATCGTTGGTGACGGAGAGGCCCGATTCCTTGCACGAGGTAATCCATCCAAACAACCATTGTTTCTTACCCCAAGGGCATAACAAGAACAAGGCTCCAACAAATAGGAAGGCTCCTCTAAAGCTCACGATGGCAGATTGGGCAACCATTTGGGAGGAACACCACAACAACAATCCGGCTCTGTGTCCTCCACCGAAATACATGTCAAGGTATTCCATATTTTTAAGGCTTCCATATTGGAAGTACTTAAAAATACAACAGCTCTTGGATCCCATGCATATATTCAAGAATGTAGCCCAAACACTATGGGACCATATTATTGGCAAAAAGAACTCTTTGGGTGCGAGGGAGGATTTGAGGCTTTTAAAACGTTTCCCCACCTCTGCTACTCCATCACGTGTCCCAAATGGAAATATTGTGCTTCCTAAAGCACCATGAATGCTAGCAAAATAAGAATTAGACAAGGTGAAGGGTACCATGGCCTCTATTCGCACACCAACAGGATACATGAGATCACTAAAGGGAGCTTTTGCAAAAGCGAAGAAGGGTGGAAGCGTTCAATTGTATGGGTTGAAGTCCCACGATTGGCACAAGATGCTTCAGGTATTCTTCATACTCCCTATCATATCTATAGTTTGTGTGTATGACTATCACTCACTTTTCCTTTTCCTGATTTACATTGTTTTGCATTCTGTCGGTGAGTATGTGTATATGTCGGGACAAGAAAGTCAGGGATGCTATTTTCAAATTAGTAGAGCTAGTAAGGTACACCACAAGACTCCACTCAACTACACCTTTTTTATGTACACAATAATTTCAACTAGCACTTAGTGTATCCTTGTGTGTTTTCTTGCAGATTTGTGAGCTCCAAGGAAATTGAAATAGATGTTATTCTTGTTGCTCAAACACTTGCAACAAAAACTGTGTGTGCCATTGAAGTTGCATTTCTTCGATCGGTCCTTCGTAGTCAAATTCACCTTTTGGTGCATGTGGTAGAGGAGATAGCTATATGTGGAGTAGTGTACGCATGATGGATGTTCTTCTTAGAGAGGTTTTGTGCGGCTTCTGTCTCAACCAGAGGCATGTATGGCTGAAGGGTGGATTGTTCAAGAGGCATTTCTTTACATATCAGAGCATTTGGAACAAGTTGATCCTTCAATGCCTCGCATGTGGTCAGACGAGTAAGATGCATCCACAAATGACAAATCCATTTCTTTTTTTATTGATTTAGGATCCATGGCCTTAGAATTGGATGATGCTTCATGTAGAGATCTTTGGAAGATGATTCATAAACATTTTGAGTTATTAAGTTTTTTGGTCATGTAATCCATTCACCTCTCTCTCCCTCCTCTTCCTCTCTTTAGATTTGAGAATATGCTCAATTATGTTAATCAATTGATATTGATTATTTTAGTTGTAACCAAGTGTAATCTTATATCCCCCGCCTCCTTCTCCCTCCTCTTTCTCTCTCTCTCTCTCTCTCTCTCTCTCTCTCTCTCTCTCTCTCTCTCTCTCTCTTCTTTTTTAGACTTGACAATTATTACAATATTTTTTTATTTTTATTGAGAGGAGGGAAACATCAAAATTTGAATTGGGGGGGGGGAGAGGGGTTAAGCTAGAATCTGAAAGTTTAGGTGCTAAATTTGGGTAGAGGATATAGCGACGGTAATGAGCGTAGTAAAAACAACGGTAATAACAATGGAGAAAGTCATGGTAATACTTTAAACACAAAAAAAAAACCCACCCTCATCTCTCTTGTTTCTCTCATTGAATTTTCACCTTCTCTCTACAAAACGCGATAAAAATGTACGGTAAACACTTGGATATTTTTATAGTGACCTCTTGGTTCACATGGTGGAGGAGATAGCTATATGTGGAGTAGTGCACGCACGATGGATGTTATTTTTAGAGAGATTTTTTAAGACTCTCAAAGATTTTGTGCGGCTACGGTCTCAACCAGAGGCATGTATGGCCTTATTCAAGAGGCTTTTTTTTACATATCAAAGTATTTGGCACAAGTTGATCCTTCAATGCCTCGCATGTGGTCAGACAAAGAAGATGCAAGGATGACTTTACACTTGACAAGTGGAAAGGGGAAACTACTTAACATGGATATGAATCTATCCCTAGTGGTCGATAACTTTTGCATTCTCAATGCAAAGATTATGACCAAGTAGGTGGACTAGTGGACAGTGGCAAAGGCAAGGCGTTTCCAAGAGAGGGAAGCATGGAAACAAGCACATGGCGGAAGGAGGGCACCCCGAGTGCCTAGACACCTTGCATGTTTCCCAGATCTCATTAGTGCAGAGTGGATTCATGAGAGAATGACCGAGGCAAAAGCGTGCGGAGAAGACATCACCAGCAAAGAATGGGAGTATGCACGAGGCTTCATACCAAAGGTAGAGTACTCATATACCTAAACCATATTGTCTCGCTATTTCTTGAAATTATCTTTAATATATATTTGATAAATTAATATATTTTTCTATCTAGTAGTGCCTTTCCTTTAACTCTATGTGGTCAAAGGGTGGTCACTTTCGTACATGCCACATTGACCAACGTAGAACCACCATGGATTGTGCGATCATGGGCAAATTTGACACAGATGGTGGTCAAGCCAGGTACTACAGAACTATTGAAAGTATACTAAAGGTTAATTTTAGAACCTTTCATAGCTTCATCTTCGAGTGCAAGTGGTTTGCAAATGTGTCTCGACGACAAGAGAATGGCCTCTACATGGTGGACTCTAGTGTGCATCACACAGGGAGGTATGACAATTTAGTTTTACTGCGCAATTGTGAGCAAGTCAGTGACATGTATCTTTTTTATTCTTATTTTCTTGTAGCATTAGTTATACCAATGTTACTCACTTTGAGCTTCTATTTGATAGGTCATCTATATCCCAGCAATCCACCCACCAAAACATTGGTTCGTAATTCTTGTAACACCTCGGGGGAGAACCATTTTTCCACTAATGAAGTGGAGACTATCTTCGACCCTCTTCCACCTGCGACTTTGGATGAGGTGGAAACGCACGAGAGAGAGGTCGATGAATCAAGTCCGGTGGCGGCAACAAGTCTTAGCAATGATGATTGTCATGATGATGAAGATGATGCGATGATGAGATGGAGGATGACGAACTTGAAGATGATGAAGCTAGCAATGCATCCACAAACGGAAATTCCGTTTCTCTTTACTGATTTAGGAGCCATGGGCTTAGAATTGGATGATGCTTCATGTAGAGATCTTTTGGAAGATGATTCATAGACATTTTGCAGTTATGAAGTTTTTTGGTGGAGGAGTTTATTCACCTCTCTCTTTCTCCTCTTGCTCTCTTTAGATTTGAGAATATGCTCAATTATGTTCATCAATTGACAATGATTATTTTAGTTGTAACCAGTGTAATCTTATATCGCCTGCCTCCTTCTCTCCCCCCCCCCCCCCCTTCTCTCTCTCTCTCTATCTCTCTCTATCTCCCTCTCTCTCTCTCTCTCTCTCTTTCTTTCTCTTCTTTTTTATATTTGAAAATTATATACAATATTCTTTAATTTTTATTGAGAGGAGAGAAACACCAAAATTTGAATGGGGGGGGGGGGGGGGGGGGGGTAAAACACTCATCGATGAAACGTCCAAACACGACCATCTACCAGCGTCTAAACCATAACCCTCTAACCCTATTAGCAGACTGAAATGGCCAAGCGCTACAGTACTTATTGGATTTGGAGTGACCAGATCAAAAGTTGCCAAACCTAAGCAGATTTACATAGCCTATCCTAACGCTCTAAATATAGTAATATATTAGCGGCCAAAACAAAAGTTGTTAATCTAAAGACGATAACCCTTAGTAGACTAAATGGTTTAACAATACCCTAATATGTTTTAGAGTGTTTTACCATAGCGGCTTTACATAGTGTTCCCTAATGCACCATCGAACACGGTGCACCATCTATTAGAGGCCAAACAAGAATCCATAGAACCCTAATCAGCTAGCCCTGAGTAGATTGAAATGGAAAAACGTTTCACTAATCTAATTTGGAGCGGCCAAACCTATGCAACTTTACATAGTGCACCCTAACACTCCAAATACGGTCATCTATTAGCGACTAAACCAACACTAATCCTAAGACAATGTGAGCGGGATGAAAACACATAGAACGCCTCTATAACGATCCGACACACACTCTTGGGAAGATACACACACACACTATGGGGCACCACTCGGCTTACACAACCTACCTAGCCAAGACAGGGAACACACCGATGGAGCGAGAGGAGAGAGACTATCTGTTTACCCACTCCACACAGAGAGACACACACACACACACATACACCCAAAAAATCAGCTCAAAAGAGGAGAATTTCTGATATTTAGGTACAATAGAGCTTGGGCCAACACCAATGGAGCAAATAACTCACACAATATGGCTAAAATATACCAGATACAATCACAAATTGGAACAGAAGCTTTGCTCATAGGAGAAACTTACACAGCCAAAACAGAAAAAGAACAGTGAGGATTTTGGCAAAATTGATAGTGCCATCGCGTTTGGAACAGCCCAAAACCCCAGTCTACACTATCAAAGTGCTGAAATCCGACCTCGGATGAGCAGTTTATGGCCAAAACAGGCTCCAAAATGAGCAAAAACACAGTTACGGCTGTTCCTCCTCTCTTATCCATGTTTAATCGGGTCTTCTCTCTATTTTTTCAGTTCCCATACTTAGCTTGGGCACCCTTGGACTTTTAGATAACCTCAAATGGACCCCGAACATGCCAAAAATTGACCTCGCAGTGCATAGTTGTCACCTTTTTGCATCCACCCGCACACCTGGCACTCACCTTTTTCTAATAATGCATCCCGCCACCACATGAAGTGGACCCAAAAGATGGTCCTCATGATGACCTTTCTGCATAATTATCACAAGAAAACATCCACGTTGTATCCGTACTCATCCACGTGCAAGTATTGACCCCATTCGACCTCCTGACGCCACTAGATGCCATCTGACGCATCTGCTTACCTCATGTCGTCGGCCCGCGGATAGCTTCCTCGAGAAGTTTTACGCACTAAAAACTCCTCTTTATTATAGAAAAAACACAGTGGTACTGGTAATAGTGATGATCGATGTACTATGTACACCCTGTCCTACCTGTACACATGTGGGCCCCACGTAACCACCTGGCTCTGGAAAATGGGCAATCCTTTATTTGATGCACCATGCATAGGTATGTACATATGCGCAATCCCTTGCTCCACGAAACTCCTGACATAATTTTCCCATCCCCTAGCCTGCTAGATCATTCATGATCAGCAACAACAAAAAGTGATATGAGACTTACCGCATCACAGGTCTCCTCATCCTTCACCAACATCACTTGCTCCACAGACAGCTCATCTTGCTCCACCATCATCAATCTAGCATGATACAATTTAAGATGCAATCCATTTACCCTTGACTTATGTAGAATCCCATCCAGGTTAGCCAACTGATAAGTATCATTCGGAAAACACTCCACTACCTTGAAACGGCGTTCTCACTTAATCTGAAACTTCTTTTGGAAGGTTTTGTACAGCTTACTGTTGTAACACAAATCAAATTCATGCTTCTTGATACCCTTACTTTTGACCTTTTTATTTACCTTTTCCAAAGCCTTATCCTGCATCTGCCCATAATGCTCCAATGCACTCATCCTATCCAGCTGAACCTCTTGTAACTGCAAGAGCCTCTCTTTGAATGCATCACTAGGTAGCCCAAGTAGCTTCTCTAGCATCTTTACTGTAGGCAAATCTACTTTCACAGGCAATAGTGCTTCCTTTCCATATACCAAATGAAATGGAGTAAACCATGTACCTGTCTTCACCGAAGTACGGTAAGCCCATAATGCACTAGGCAATTCCAAATCCCAATTCTTTCCTTAGTGCTCTATCACTTTCTAAAGGATTTGGACCAACTCACCATTGAATGTTTCATTTAAGCCATTATGCTCTGGGTAATAACGAGTGGTATGCTGGTGCCTAATCTTCATCTTTGCAGATAAAAAATCTAGCAGTTTAGCTCTAAATCCTGGCCCCTTATCTGAAAGTAGCTCCAGTGGCACCCCAAACTTGCAAGATATTTCATCATACACAAATTTTGCCACATCCTTTGCAGTGATCTGTTTTACTGCTATATCCTCTGCCCATCTAGAGAGATAGTCCACTGCAGTCAAAATATAGCTTTTTCCCCTGCTTGTGACAGGTAACGGGCCTATTGCATCAATCCCCCACTTTTCAAACACATCAAATGCCATAATGGTTTTTTGTAGCTCTGGCTTCAACACTCTCTTCCCAAATGCTTGACACCTATTGCAAGACCTACACCAATGGTGAACATCCTTGTGCAAACTAGGCCATACATACCCCTCTTGCAAGATCTTATGCAAGGTGATCTTTAGAGCAAAATGTCCACCACATGCACCTTCATGATTCTCTTCAAACACTCTATAAAGCTCCTCCCGCCAAGGTACACGTCTCAACACGAGATCAGCCCCTTTCATGTATAAGACATCATCAATCAATTTGTACTTGTATGCTCTACGCACAAAACCATACTTCTTAGACTTCTGAATGTCCTTTGGAATGATTCCTGTTAGCAAAAACTCCTCTTCTTGAGCCAAACTTTCCTGGCCATGATAAAGAGGTAAGTTGGTCCTCAACACAAATACCTCTCCAATCATGCCTTGAGCTGCTTCATGTGCCTCTCCATTTAGAGCACGTTCAATATGTCTAATGCTCCATGCTTCGAAATTTTTTAACAAGCCTTTAATTCTAAAAAGCACATTTCCTTCAATGAGGTGTTCTTGCTCTTCCACACACCCAACACTTGCTTCACAACTAACAAGGCATCACCTTTTATGCTCAACCTTCTAACCCCATGCTTCAAACAAATGTGTAATCATGCTTCCAAAGTAGCATATTCAGCCTCATTGTTACTATGTGCATCCAATTTGAACCCTCTCTTGCATACTAGCTTCCCCTCTGGATCATAAAGTGCTATACCCCCTAAAGCCGCATCATGGCTCTTTCTGTATGAGCCATCAAAGAACAAAACATGTGCATTGTTGATCTGTGGCACTTCTTCGACTACCCTTCTCACCACCTCTTCCTTAACAAGAAGGGGATTCTCCTTGTAGGTCAAAAATTCGGCTAGGGTAGCCCTTGTGCTGTCTTCCACTAAAAAAGAGAACTCAAACTCTTGTAGCTCAATTATCCATTTCTTCACCACATTTGACATGTTAGTGCCATTAATTAACTATGGCAAAAAGGCATAACTCGTCAAGAAAACAAAAGGTCATGATAGCAAGTAATGACGAAATCATCGACAAGCAAATATTACACTGGCCATCACTAGCTCAACTTCCGAGAACTTTCTCTCTGCTACCAACTTCACTCAACTTGCACAATACACTGGCCTCATATAATGGCTGCCCTTCCCCTTTTGCAATAGCATGGCTCCAATGGAATCATCCCCTACTGATGGATTTACATAAAACACTTGCTCCCAATCAGGAGCCTGCATGGCTGACAGCCCCCCTAACACCTCTTTCACCTCTTGAAACACTTCTTCACACTTTTCATCCCATTGCAATGGATCATGCTTTGCCACTTGTTGTAATGGATAAAGAAGCTGCGAAGACAATGGAATAAACCGTTCCATGTACTTCACTTTGTGTATAAAGGTTGCCAATTTCTTCGTACTCGTAGGTGATGGAAGAAGAATAATAGACTTAACCTTGTCTGGATCAGCCTCAATTCCATTTTCTGACACCATATGGCCCAACAACTTCACCCTTGGTTGTGCTAGATGAAATTTCTTTGGATTTAGTTATCCTCCACATTCATCATATCTAGCCAATACCATCTGCAACTTGTCATGGTGTTCAGCCCTACTGCTGTAGACACAGAAGTCGTCCATAAAAGCCTTAACACAACTACCAATGAATGGTTCCAGCACCCAATTTTCTCTCTCTTGATAGAAAGATGGTCCATTTGACAACCCAAATGGCAATACTGTGTAGCAATAATAGCCCCATGGCGTAATAAAAGTTGTCTTTGTGCGGTCTTTAAGAGAAATTTTCAATTGAAAGTAGCCTGAAAAACCATCACACACACTGTACCTCTCATAACCTGCCACACTGAATCCAAGATCTGATCAATGAATGGAAGAGGATATGGGTTCTTCTTAGTGGCTGCATTTAAGGGTTTAAAATCTACACAAATCCTCCACTTTCCATCCTTCTTTGGACTGACTACTACTGGACTCACCCATTCTGTGGTTTCCACAGAGACTATGAACCCTGCCTTCAATAACTTGTTTACCTCTTCCCTCAAGGATTTCATTTGCTCTTGACCCATCCTTCTTAACCTTTGTTGCACTGGCTTAGCACCTTCTTTCAGCTCTATATGAATCTCTTCGCCCCTGAACCCTCTGATCTCTTCATATGAAGTAATGAAAAAATCAGGAAAACTAGCCAGCATGTGCAAATATATCTCCTTCTCCATAGTTGAGAGATCTCCACTGATCATTTGTGTCATCAATTCTTGCTTCTTTGAAAACTCAACCTTGGTTTGCATCAGCCCTTCAATCACTTCATAAGGCCCTTCACTTTCATCTTCAACTTCATTCGCAAATGCGACTACACCAGACTCCTGGATTTCTTTATCCATCAAAAGAAATGCAACATTAGTATCCTCATCACTGCTGGTAGTGCTATCACTGCCCTCGTCAGACACTGTGGAATAGTCTTCTTCACTAGACTCATCCTCTTCTTCATAAAGCTCCTCCAATCGTTTCCTTGTGTCCATATTGTATAGCTTCTTGGCACCTATCTTTCCATAGAGGCTAATCGTACCACGTCTCCAATCTTGAACAGGTCCCACTACACGTAACCATGGTCTGCCCAGTATAATAGGATATGCTCCTAACCCTGCTGGCATCACATGAAAATCAACCACTACCTTTGCATCATATGCCTCCACTTCTAAGCTCTTTACAACACCCAAACATTTTACTTTCTGATTGTTTGCCAATCTAATCCGGAACCCTGACACCCCAGTCACTATAAGACCCATCTTCTCAACACATGAGTGTGTTATGACACATATTTGGGCTCCACCATCCACATAACCTTGTCCCAGATTTTTTCTTTTGTGCCACACATCTACTATTGGGAAAATGTCTGGTAGCTCATCCATCGCCAACACCTTTACTGAACCTCTCTCTGGTTATTTCTCCATTGGGTTAACCATCCTCTTCCACTGTGGCTTTAGCTTAGGCACCATCTCTATAAGCTGCCCAAAAGTAACATCGGCCTTTCTGCTTGTCAGATCCTCCTTCAAGTCATAGCTTAATTGCCCATCCCCTAGTGGAAAATCTGAAACATGAAATTTGCGACAAGCTCTCCTTTTCCTCTTGGCCTTGACATCCTTGCCTTCATGGCTCTTTCCCTTCTTCTTACTAGGACCTGGGGCACTTCGTCCTTCCTTGTCCTCTGTGGTCCTCTTCCCAATAGGCATCACTAATGTATCGTCTAGCTTTGATGCCTTCTCCAAGGTAACCACACTTAACACTTTTGTCTTTCCCTTTTCCTTCTGGGTTAATCCACTGGTTCCTTCGTCTCCCTGAATTTCAATTCCATAATCATTTGACCTAGTTAACACCTGTCTTGGTAATGGATACATGTCTCCCCCCATCCTTGGTGGCTTATCACATTGCGGGCTGATGTGGCCCAACTCTCCACAATTATAAGATGTGGGTGTCTGCCTCCAGAACCTACCATTACTTTGTCCAACACCATTCCTGGGTCTTTCTTCAGCTCCTGGCTGATTTACAAACCTCCCTCGACCTCAATTATTTCCCACTTACCTAGCATGTTTAGGTTGAGATTCTTCATTAAATCTACCACTTGCCTTAGCCCATCATCTTGCACTGCTGTAGTGACCACTGCTGGCATAACTTGAGGAGTAACAAGAACCACTGGTTCATGATGAACCCCTGGCATGCGACCTTGTAAAGAGTCCATAGGCTGAAACTCATACCTCATGGGCAAAGACTCTACTCCTAGCTGGCTCATTTTCCTCAACTTCCACTCTTTGTTCCTTGCTACCTCTAGTGCATCTTCATATGTCCTATGATTCTTTAGCTCCACTCTCCAACGTATATTCTCCCAAAGACCATCCAAGAACCTGTCCTTCTTCATCATGTCAGGCGGGGGTACCTGTGGTGCTAAGGCCTTGCACATCCTCTCCCATGCCAATGAGAACTTAAGTATGTACGCATCTACTGGCTCACATTCCTTTTGCACTAAAGCCTGTACTTCTTGCCACACTTTGTCAGGATCTTCTATCTTCACAAACTCCACTTCCAATCCATGCCTTAGATTGTCCCAACTCAATCTTACAGGAGGATCAGCCACACGCAACTCCTCTTCAAATGCTTTGGACCAAACTCGTGCATCACTCTTCAAACAGATTTGGAGAAGACGTAACATCTGCACTGGGTCATGAATCTAGTTGCTAACGCAGGTAACCTCCATCTTTTCCAAAAAGTCTTCGACATCTTCATCACTTCTTCCATGAAACTTCGGATAAGAGAAAGCCATGGCTACCCAAGCTGCGATGCTTTGAGAACCTCTTCAAACAGATTTGGAGAAGACGTAACATCTGCGCTGGGTCATGAATCTAGTTGCTAATGCAGGTAACCTCCATCTTTTCCAAAAAGTCTTCGACATCTTCATCACTTCTTCCATGAAACTCCGGATAAGAGAAAGCCATGGCTACCCAAGTTGCGATGCTTTGAGAACCTCTTCGAACACACGTGCAAGAACCCAAAACTTTTCACTACCCAATCCCCAGAAACTTCAATGGAGCTCAGCTTTAGATAAGGACAAACACATGCACATCAAATGAGTTTTCATAGTTAATCATTGGAATTACAACAGGCAAAGGACATTCCAGGATCTCTCATAATCTTCTTGGCCCAAACATAAAGACTGCGCTGCTAGAAAAAAATCTTCCTGGACACATAAACATTTATATGGATTCTCTGAGTTAAATGAAAAGGATTGAATTGAGGGCCATTTTGATCATCCATTAAAGCCAACCATGCAGCTCCCAAGAAGGCACACCTAACTTATCCTCTGATTTTGCCAAAATTTCAGCAGCATAATAGCATAAATGCCTTAAAACACCAAAACACCAGCCATCATAACTTGAAAATTTTTTGACTGAGTTTCCCCAGAAGTAGAGCAGTGAGAGCCCAAAATATAGATTGTATATGTATGCATAAACTGCCAACAATAGAACCCGAGCATCAAATAGGAATCACTAGTACATAGCCTATGGCGAGGTCAAGAAAAGGGTGCTCCAGCTACCTCTATCACCGAAAGGATCTCCACATTTGAGAATCCCCCAGCTCAATAAAACTTCACTCTATCGACCCTCACACGAAGGCTAATGCAAATCGCGTATAGCCAAGTCTCAGAAATGACTATCTTTCAGACCAAGGCTCAGAAATGGGTGGGACTGCCAAATAAACCAGGTATGGATCCACAAAAGCATACAATTGGCAGTTTCCACAAGTAACGTACAATACCAACAGAGAATGCACTCAAACATGCGCCAAATGATGCTTACCCACAACAATTGCAAGTGACACCACTGCTAGTATATCACTGTACTCCAGCTACCTGTATCTGTGTGAATCACCTGTACCTATCCCTGTAGCCTGTAACCTATAACCTATAATCTGCAACCTGTAATCCCAAATCTCGAAGCTTGAAGCTTGAAACAGAAGGTACTTGAAGAAGATCCTCCGTGGGGGCGCCAAAAGAATGTGAGCGGGAAGAAAACACACAGAATGCCTCTATAACGATCCGACACACACTCTCAGGAAGATACACACACACACACTATGGGGCACCACTCGGCTTACACAACCCACCTGGCCGAGACAAGGAACACACTGACGGAGCGAGAGGGGAGAGACTATCTGTTTACCCACTCCACAGAGAGAGAGAGAGAGACACACACACACACACCCAAAAACTCAGCTCAAAAGAGGAGAATTTCTGATAATTAGATACAATAGATCTTGGGCCAACACCAATGGAGCAAACAACTCACACAATATGGCAAAAATGTACCAGATACAATCACAAATTGGAATAGAAGCTTTGCTCATAGGAGAAACTTACACAGCCAAAAAAGCAAAAGAACAGTGAGGATTTTCGAAAAATGGACAGCACCATCGCGTCCGTAACGGCCCAAAACCCTAGTCTTCAATGTCAAAGTGCTCAAATCCAACCTCGGATGAGCAGTTTACGGCCAAAACAGGCTCCAAAATGAGCAAAAACATAGTTGCGGTTGTTCCTCCTCTCTCCTCTGCGTCTTTTCTGGTCTTCTTTCAGTTCCCACACTTAGCTTTATTACTTGGGCACCTTTGGCCTTTTAGATGACCTAAAACGGACCCTGAACAGGCCAAAAATTGACCTCGTAGTGCATAGTTGTCACCTTTTTGCATCCACCCGCACACCTGGCACTCAGCTTTTTCCAATAATGCATCCCGCCACCACGTGAAGTGAACCCAGAAGATGGTCCTCATGATCACCTTTCTGCATAATTATCACAAGAAAACATCCACGTTGTATCCGTACTCATCTACGTGCAAGTATTGACCCCATTCGACCTCCTGACGCCACTAGATGCCATCTTACGCATCTGATTACCTCATGTCGTCGGCCCGCGGATAGCTTCCTCGAGAAGTTTTACGCGCTAACAGCTCCTCTTTATTATAGAAAAAACACAGTGGTACTGGTAATAGTGAAAATCGATGTACTATGTACACCCTGTCCTACCTGTACACATGTGGGCCCCACGTAACCACCTGGCTCTGGAAAATGGGCAATCCTTTATTTGATGCACCATGCATAGGTATGTACATATGCGCAATCCCTTGATCCAAAAAACTCCTGACAACGTTAACCCTAGGTGGCTAGCCCTACGTGGATTCAAATGGCTAATTTCTATCCTAATCCAATTTGGAGGAGCCTAACCTAAGCGGCTTTACACACAATACCATAAGTTCTAACTTTTGAAACACAATGTCCATCTATTAACGGCCAAACGAAGATGACTTGTGCACTTCTAAAAACGCAAACGGACTTCAGTTAGGTTAGCTTATAGATTAGGTCTAGGTTATAGGTTAGGTTAGGTTAGGTTAGAGGTAGCGACAAAAAGTAGAAAAAACGCAAATGGACTTCGAAGATGACTCGCATACTTCAAAAAACGCAAACTGACTTCGGTTAGATTAGCCTATAGGTTAGGTTTAGGTTATAGGTTATGTTAGGTTAGGTGAGATTATAGTTTAGGTTAGAGCTAGCGGCAAATGAATAGTAGAAAAAATGCAAACGGACGTCGAAGATGACTCGTGTACTTCTAAACATGCAAACAGACTTGAGTTAGGTTTAGGTTATACGTTAGGTTTAGGTTATACATTAGTTTACGTTAGGTTTAGGTTATAGGTTAGGTTAGATTATAAGTAAGGTTAGAGCTAGTGGCAAATAGTAAAAAACACGCAAACGGACTTCAAGAATGATTCGTATACTTCAAAAAATGCAAACGCACTTTGGTTAGTTTTTGTTATAGTTTAGGTTTAATTTGGTTATAGGTTAGGTTATAGGCTAGGTTAGGCACCCACAAACTTCAAAACACTAATATATAGTCATTGACCTTGTGGTCCTAATCTCTGTGCACCTATAAACCGAGGTGTGCGGGGATCAGATGTGAGATTGTTAGAGCTTGAGCTAGCAGTAAATAGTTGAATGTGGGATTGTTAGAGCTCGATCTAGCAGCAGATTGGACTTCAAAAGTGAACACAGACTTCAAGAACCTTAATATATAGTCATTGAACAATAAAGACGAGATTATTACCCTGTGGTCCTAATCTCTGTGCACCTCTAGATTGAGGTGTGCGGGGATCGGGCCTGGCTGTAGAATGTGAGGTTGTTGGAGCTAGCAACAAATAGTTGAAAAAATGCAATCGGACTTCCAAAGTGCACACAGACTTCAAGAAGCTTAATATATAGTCATTGACCATTAAAGAAGAGATTATTACCATGTGGTCCTAATCTCCATGCACCTCTAGATCGAGGTGCATGGGGATCGAGCGTGGCTAGAGAATGTGAGGTTGTCATGTACTTAGTAGTGTGTAGTTATAACAACTAAAGTGTTTTAATTATTTGTTGTATCATTGGTAGATAAAGAATGGACAATAGGATGGCATGTCTTTGTGCGCATTGCAAGCATCAGATCTTTTAAAAATGAAAAATCTGCAACCAACACATATGCAATCACGGTCTCTTTCCGATTGAGCAACTACAAGACCTGTGTTATCGATCTCATGGTCCATAGACTGAAGGTCAAACTCCGCAAGTAGATATTGCTCCAATTTCATCCCAGAGAAGGCGATTTTCAAACGTGCAGCCATTGGCTAAGTCCTCCCAACCAATACCTGAGGTGGCGTTTCAAGAAGTAGAGATGGAGCAGATGTTGGACGCGTTCTTTGACATGGATCCCATCATTGAAAACATAGAAGATGACAACATTGAACGCAATACTGCGGACCAACCTTAGTCATCCCATTCATATCGAGGGCATAATAACAAAGATAAAGAGGGTGACATGATGCAAAGTCTTGCATGCATGCCGCTTTACAGTGGTGTAAAAATCTCAGTTCTCCGTTGTTGAGAGAGAGAGAGAGAGAGCACATAAATAGAACCCGAAAGTGTGTAGAAAATACACACATGAGATGATGTATAGATAGAGGGGACCTGGGTGCTATATATAGAAAAACCATATATTGAGTAGATTCACATATAAGCTCAACACCCCTGCTCAAATAAGGGTCCCTAACCGTGGATGAAAAAACCCTTGGGGCATCAAGGGAAAAGCCCACAGCTCTATATACCCACCGTTATATTATAAAAATCATTGAATATACAAATGTTCATGAGGAGCTACATCACTCCTTTTACAATGAGTATTTTATGAGGAGCTACATCACTCCTTTTACAATGAGTATTTTATGAGGAGCTACATCACTCCTTTTACGAGGAATTTTTTATGAGGAATTACATTATTCCTATCCTATCAAATACAATAATGAATACAAAGGTTCAATAAAGAGGTGTAAAGGCTGTCGATTAGCTCGTGATCAGAAGTGTCTCCGTTAATCTGTTGTGTAGCTTGTCATCAATATGGCATCACCAAACATGTCTTCATAAATCTTTTATTGTCACCAAGTTTTTCTTCATGAAATCAATTCTTTGATTAATCCTACATAGATCATAGACTCAAAAAACATAGTCTTGAAATTTTTAGCATCGTTAGTGAAATAATTACGTCCACAATGCCATAAGAGATGGTTCACGATGCCACTCTTTCGACAACATATGAAAAATCTTGTTTTGTGGAGATGTTTGTAGACTATCCATAGGAAAGAAACAGAGAAGAGATGAAGAAGTTATGGCCACTCGAACATGGAGGTGTCCTTTCTCTTGCTAAAAAATGAGCTCTCTGGAAGTTGTGCAGGTGTTGCAGCTATTAAAATGGGAGCTTCCTTATCTTTTCTTGCCAAGAATTTTCTCTCTCTTCTTAGCCAACAAGGATTTCTATCAAGGCATCTTTTAATTTCCCAAAAAAGAATGAGGCACCTATCCAAGCTGGTGGGAACCCAAAAATGCTCCATTTCTCTCCCCATGACCCCACGAGCCCCTTCATAGCCAAGCCTTGTGAGTTCCTCTCGCTTGGTACACCCATAATGCCCCCCCCTCCCTTTAAGATATATACCCCCCACTCTCCACTTTTCCCTTCCCATGTGGGATAATCCCCCCGCCACATGGAAATTCTTCCTCAAGCCTCCCAACTTCCTTGTGCCCAACAATTTCCAATTTTCCCCCCAAGGAAGAGGATTTCTCGAACAACTTTCCCCGAGGCATAGCTTATTGTTCCGATCACCGAATGATGCACTGTAATACACGTCTTGAAGCCCATCATCTTGCCTATCTCAAAAAATTTAAAATTTCACTATTTATAATCTGAGACCCTCAAGTTGGCCCAATTTCTTTTGTCGCATGCACCTGCATTCACTTTCACGAGCTATAAAGCATGGCTGAAAATGTTTATTGAAAACCATGTTTTTGGGACTTGAACAATCCAAAACATTAGAACCCAAGCTTGGCAAAATCACACCTTTGTACATGAAATTTTATAGGGCCACTTCCAAAACTTGGAGGGCTATGTACATATATATACATGCGGCTAATGGGAAAGGATTTTGGCATGATTTAGTGACTTTATGCTCATCCAAAAAATGCCTGACAATGTGAAACTGCTTGTGGAGATAGGCTACTGCAAGGTTGGTGTAGTTTGTCACACAAAGATCGTAGTAATCAAAGCACACGAAGGTTTTGCTATTATTAAAGTAGTGTATTTGAAGCTATTATTGAAACTGAGTGAGAATACAAGTAGCAGGTGAAAAGTAGCACCAATATTAGCCTAGGCTTGTGGCCATTATAGATAGGAATTACATATGCTCTAATCCTCTCAACAATCAAATATAGAGTGCAATAGAGCAAAAACCACTAAAAATATGGAAGCGTGTGTAACTGCATGGCAAAGTGAATACACACTATAGACTTCCATGCAAGCACCCAAGACATCAATCTAGAAGCAAGAATCAAAATGGACTAGCATGTCTCTTATGGCCTCATGCTGCCCACATTGCTAGCAATAGCCTTGCAATTTTATGTCCACAGCCTCATGGCCAGGAGCATCTTATTTGATTTGGCCGACACAAAACAGAGATTTCTCAAGGTGGCAAACACAAGCAACATGAAAAAACAAAGGGCTATCTCTTAAAACTTAGCATGCATAACACAGAGCATAGGCTAGTCATGCAGACCCGGATTGAGACACATAAGTTTGCGGTCTTTGTTGTCACTTCCTCACAGCTATATACCTGACCTCACCCTACAAACAATGTTAGTGAGAGCATTACAAAACAACGGAATATTACGCCCTTATTTAAGTGTGAGGAGAGCTTGAAAATATATTTCCTCAATCTATAGTAGACGCTTCACAAACCAACATGTGCATACATGTGATGATTGAGCTTGCTTACGACGCGCCATGGTGGAATGTATTTGCAGCCAGCAAGGGGCACAATCCTCTTCTTCTCGCAAATTAAAGAAAATCCAATTCCTACACTGACAAACCTACATGAACACAAAAAATTAGGAAAGAACTTATCTTCTTGATTCTAGATGTTCTTATGGTGTTTCCATAGCTCTGATACCATGTTGAACTTGAGGGAGAAAGCGAAGGTAGAGGAGAAGAGAGATAGACGACACCATCATATGCAAACCCTAAACTGTGTGAATTGATCACACGAGATGAGTTTATATAGAGGGGAACAAGGTGCTATATATCGAGTTACTATATATAGCTCAACAATCTAGACTGAAATTATTGTGGTGGTAATATGGCAGAGGTAGAGTGGAAGTGGGAAATGCAAGAAAAGATTGAGCAAGCTGCAAACATGTGTAGATGCCTCGGTTACAAAGAAGAGGAGAGAGGCCATCGTGAGGGAAATCCTTATGTGGACTATACAAGACTTTCCCAGGCTTGGAGAGATTTATGATATGGTATGTTTATTCTTCTCTCTTGTTACCATTTGAAGTTTGCATATTTTCTCTAATGATGAGGTATTAGTAAAGGGTTGTCCACATCCGGCTTTAATGCATGTCCTACTTGTGGGCCATCATTGATGATGGAGAGACTAGATACCTTACGTAAGGTAATCAATCCAAACAAACATTGTTTCTTGCACCAAATTCATAGCAAATACAAGGCTCTAAAAAATGGGACGATGCCACTAAAGTGCATGATCAAAGATTGGGCAACTATTTGAGAAGAGCACTACAATAGGGATCCGGCCTTGACTACTCCACCGAAAGGTATGGAAAGTATTCCATATTTTTAAGGCTTCGATACTAAAAGAAATTAAAAATAAAACACTTCTTGGATACCATGTACATATTCAAGAACGTAGCTCACACCCTGTGGGACCTCATTATTGGAAAAAAATACTCTTTGGGGTCGAGGGAGGATTTGAGGGCCTTTAAACCTATCCCCACCTCCGCCACTCCATGTTGAGCCCCCCATGGAAAGATTTTGCTTCCTAAAGAACCATGGATGCTAACCAAATATGAGGTGGATCAAGTGAAGGGTTTCATTGCATCTATTTACACACCAATCGATTACATGAGGTCACTAAAGGGAGATTTCACAAAAGGAAGGAAAAGTGGAAGCATTTGTATGGGTTGAAATCCCATGATTGGCACAAGATGTTACAAATTATCATTTCTCTTTTTTTTTATCATCTCCCTCATTTTGTTTAGATATTGATTTGTGTTCATGCTTTTCTCTCACTTTCTTGTTTACTATTTTGACATTGTAGTTCATTTTGTCGGTGGGCATGTGCATATGCCAGGACAAGAAAGTGAGGGAATGTATTTTCAAACTCAGAGATTTAGTAAGGTATATCGTATTTCCACTAATCTAAACTTTTTAAAATTGTAATTCATTGCATATGCCTAGACAAGAAAGTGAGGGAAGCTATTTTCAAACTCGAAGAGTTAGTAAGGTACACCACATCTCCACTCAACTAAACTTTTCTATGTATACAATATCCTTAACAAGCACTTAATGTACTCTTGTAGCTGTGTAAGCTCCAAGGAAATTGGAATAGATGTCATCCCTACTGCTCAAACACTTTCATGGAAACCATGTGTTCTAATATCAAGGATGCATTTTCTCGATCCGTTCTTCATAGCCAAATCCACCTCTTGGTTCACATGGTTCAGGAGATATTCATATGTTGAGCCATGCCATGCATGATGGACGTTCATTTTAGAGAATACAATCAAAGCCAGAGGCGTGCATGGACGAAGGATGGATCGTGCGAGAGACATTTACATTTCAGAGTATTTGGCACAAGTTGATCCCTCAATGCCTTGCATGTGGTCATATGATGTGGATGAAAGGATGAATTCACGCTTGCCAAGTGGAAAGGGAGAATCATTTAAGGATTTATCCCGAGTGGCCAATATTTTTTGCATCCTCAATGCAAAGGTTATGACCAAGTTGGTGGACTTGTGGACAATGACAAAGGCAAGGAGTTTTCCAGAAAGGGAAGGATGGAATCAAGCACCCCCAGTGCCTCGACACCTTGCATGTTTCCTAGATCACATTAGTGCTGAGTGGATTTATGAGAGAATGGCAAAATCATATTGTATAGTTTTTTCTTGATTTTATCTTTGTAAAAGATTAAATATTTATTTATATTATATAGTGCCTTTTCTTTAAAACATATGTGATCAAAGGATTGACACTTTCATACATACTACATTGACATGCATCAAACGACCATGGATTGTGGCATCATGGGCCACTTTGCCAGACACAGATGGTGATGAAGCTAGGTAATGTGGGACTATTGAAAGGACACTAAAGGAGAATTTTAAAACCTTTCATACCTTCATCTTCAAGTGCAAGTGGTTTACAAATGTGTCTAGACGAAATGAGAATGGCCTCTACATGGTGGACTCTAGTGTGCTTTGCATAGGGAGGTATCACAATTTAGTTTTTCCATGCAATTGTGAGCAGGTGAGTGATTACCTTCTTTACCCTTATTTGTTTGTAGCATTAATTATATCAATGTTACTCATTTTGGAATTCTCTTCTATAGGTCATCTATATACCAACAATCTTCCAACCAAAACTTTGGTTTTTAGTTCTTGTAACACCTCTGGGAAGAACCATTTTTTCCACTAATTATGAAGTGGAGATCGTCTTCAACCTTCTCCAACCTCCTCCTTTGGATGAGGTCAAATGCTTTGCACTTTTCAAACAAAAATAGATAAACGTAGACAAAGTTGCATATTATGGCTCTAGATCATTGTGCAATGTTGGGAGAAGAGGGGCAGATCCACCGCTTAAACAATTCAACACAATCTCGCAAGCATCACCCTAAACCTGTCCACCTCTTCTTCCAATTTCCAAGCACATACACTCACACCTAGACTATCACACACACACACACACACACACTAAACATAGAATTGACATAGACATGCTTGTAAGTGAGTGTAAGAGATGGGAACTTGATTAGAGAGTACACAACAAAATAACCATAGCATAAGAGAGTAGAGAAGAGAATCTGCAAGAGAAAGGCCTACATCTAGCCCCAAACTCCACGACACCTCTCTTGTGGAGTTGGTATTTAATATATTATTTTTGAGTTTAAGGTGCCAAAAATTGAGGCCCCTCTTTTACAACCACTTCAATTTTGTAAATAAGTGAAGCTCATTAGTTCTTGCATGACCCATAAGGGGAGTTCCCACTACAACTATTTACAGACCCATAGTGGCTTATTTAAATGATATTCTAAAATACTGTGCAAATATAAAATGGCCAAGAGTAATTGCCGTCGCCTCTTCATCAACTCCCCGCATTCCACTCTACAAAATCATCATCAACTCAATTAGTAAAATAATAGCCAACACATAATTAACCATTCTGCCAACTATCCCAATTACAGCTAACCACTACAACAAGAGGGTGCCCAGTCTCGTAACATCCCTCCCACTAGGGATAGCAACTGTCCTCAGTTTCTCAATAGAGAAATCAACTGGACCGTGAATGATGGAAAGTGCGGATAAGGTCAGGAAAGTTGCAAAAAAAAACGTTTTAGGCATCCATTTGGCATCCTCTCTAGGGTGGCCCTTGAAAGTCAAAAGGTAACGGTTATAAACCATTCCAATGCATGTAGTGGTCGTCTCATGATCAATTATTTTGTCAGGGATGAGTTGCTCTTCTTGGTCTACAAGTAAGGGGTCTTCATAAATGTGGTGTGTAGGTAGGGGTCCTCGAAATGGGCGTAAAAGACTAATGTGAAAGGGATTGTGAATGTGTCAATGTGCAAGTAGTTCCAAACGGAAAGAAACATCATTAACGACAGCTGAAATCTTGAAAGGTCCATAAAAACAAGGAGCAAGCTTAACAAAGACATTGGTATCAACACTTTTGATCCTTCGTTTTTCGATGCAAAGTAAAACATGATCACCTTCATTTAAATTGGTGTGCCTTGCGGTGCTTGTGAGCATGCTTGGTGTAAAGCTCTTGTGAGTGTTTAATGGAAGAATGCACACTTGCATAAATATCATGAAAGTCAGTAAGTAGTGAAATCATCAGCGGGTAGGCACAACATTAGAAATACGTGAAGCAGGAGTAGGAAGAGAGTGACCATATACAATTTCAAATGGAGACTTACCGGTGGCAGTGTGAGTGGTGTTGTTGTATGAAAATTGCAAAATATGTAGGTAATCATCCCATTTCTTAGGTTGAGAAGAAACATAAGCCTTTAACAAGTCAATAATAGTGCGGTTGGTGACTTCGGTTTGACCATTGGATTCAGGATGGAATGCAGAAGTGAAGTCAAGTGTAGTGCCAAGATTTTCAAACACAGTAGTCCAAAAAGCACTACAAAATTTTGAATCTCGATCAGAAAAATCACTTTAGGCAAACCATGATGTGGAAAAACAGTCTTAAGAAACAAAAGTGCAACTTGATGTGCTGTGAGTGTTTTCTTACAAGGAATGAAATATGCTTGTTTAGAGAAACCGTCAATAATATTCCATATCATGTCATGTTTGTGCATTGTGAGTGGGAAACTAGTAACAAATCCATTGAAATATGTTCCCAAGGTCTTTCAAGAATGGGGAGGGCGTATAAACGTGTAACTGCTTTTAATTTTTGACAAATCAAACAAGTTGAAACATACTATTTAACATCCATTCTCATAGTAGGCCGATAGAAATAATGACATAAATTTTGAAAATTTGCAGCAAATCCTCTATGTCCAGCATAAGGTGGTGAAGCGGTCCGGGGAGGGCAACAAGAAGAGCAACCTCTAGACACCCTTCAAGTCTCCCGTGCTGCTCAATGGGGCTGGGGCACAACACAACACAAACCAAAACAACAAACCCCCAGCCAAATCCCAACTACACAAGGGGCACCACCTAGTTTAAGAGCGAACTAGGACGCAAAAGAGGAGAATCGTTAGAGCAACCCACAAACAAGCAAGGAATTTACACTAACCCTAACACCAATGGAACACTCTCACACACTAAAACACGAGAGAGAGAGAGAGAGAGAGAGAGAGAGAGAGAGAGAGAGAGAGAGAGAGAGAGAGATGGTGCTCGGGCTGCTTTGAAGTGTATCGTTAATGATCAAGCAAACATAAATATATATATGTAAGAAAGAGAGAGAAGGGGGAAGGGGGTGCTTGTTGCACTAATGCCTTCTTACAAATCTGTCGTGACCAATCAAAGTGAGATTAGTATTTGTTCAACATAGCCTAAGTAAATTACACCACAACACATCACAAGAAAAAATCGCCCCAATCACTGTCTTAAAGCCAAGAGAGTCCTCTCCACCCTATCGCCCTCTTACAGCATGTGGGATTTATGGCTAAATTGATAACAATACCCGGAGACAAGCTATCAAGAACTTAAATAAAACACCAAGACACTTACACATCATTATTGTCCATGACTTCACGTTGGAAGGGAGACAAGGTATCCATGCTTAGTCCAAATTCACCCTCCTTGATTCAGCAAATGTTGGGCTTACACTAGTAGGAGAATGATAGATTTCCCACTCTCAATTTAATGATCACTCTCTCTTACAATGGCATAGAGTTCCCTTGCTAATCACCCCTAATACAACACACACATATGCCTAATGCCAATGAGATTCCACTCAAGAGCTCCTTCTCAAGAGGTTGAGCTTGGCTTCTCAAGCTATAGCATAGTGCTCTTTCTTCTCCCCCTTTTTGTGCTAGCTACACCCTCCTTTTATAGCAATTTTGAAGGCTAGGGTTACTCCTCTAACCATGGTTGGGTTAGATTTTCAGCAATTTACCTAATTTCTTTTGCTTGGAATTATCAAGAAGTTGGTGGGGAAAGAGAGAGGAGAGAAATGGAGGTGATAGGACTTTTCATAGTGGGTTAGTGTTAGTAGAGTTAGTATTAATTTACAAATGGAATTGGATATTTACAATGGGAGTATCCATGTAGGATACAAATAAGGAAGAAAAACTCTTAAGAGGTAAGAAAATGTGGATTTCTTACAAGGTTGATGCTCCAAGTGTTTTGAGTAGGGCCAATTTTGACGCTTGTTGACGGTCCACTAGCTTTGACGGTACATTTTTTCTCCACTCTTGAACTTCCTTGAGAGACAAGGTAATTGAAGCTGAGTAATCAACCACCATGATGCTGTCTTTTAAGAGAAGAGGCTGAATTTTGTGGTTTTTTGATAGATATGGGTAATTTGGAGGAGGAAAAATGAGACTAGGTGGTCAATTTTGGAATGGAATTGTGTGTGGGAGGTATGAGTTCACCATGGTTTCTCTTATTCTTCAAGGTTGAGGAGAAGGTGAGTAGGGTGCAGAGAGGAGTGGTGAGAGAGGTGGGGATGATGAGTGGAGAAGTGTGTGTGAAAGAGGAAAATGATAAACCCATGAGGTTTTGCGTGAACATAAATTGTATGCCAAAGCAAGTAAGTATTCTTTTGCAAAGGATCAGATTGTGTATTTGGGAAGAGTGATTTCTAAAGAGGGGATTCACATTGATCTTGATAAAGTTAAGACTATGTTAGTAAGAGATGTAAGAAGCTTTATGGGTTTAGCACAATATGAGAGAGCACACATTAAAGATTTCTCTAAGATAGCAAGTCCTTTGACCGAATTGACCAAGAAAGACAAGGGTTTTGTGTGGACTTCTAGCTGTGAGACTGCTTTTGAGACCTTGAAGGCTAAAATAGCGGAAAATTATGTTTTAAAAGTTCCTGAGATGGGCAAACCATTTGTTGTGTCCTGTGACTTTAGTGGTTAACAATTAGGTTGTGTTTTGACACAAGAAGGAAGAGTGGTTGCATATGAGTTTAGGAAATTAAGACGACATGAATTGAACTATGCAACACATGATCTAGAATTACTTGCTGTTGTTCATGCATTGAAGCATTGGCGTCATCTCTTGCTTGGTGTAAAATTTGAATTGCGTACTGATCATCAAAACTTGAAGTATATTTTCACTCAGCCATTGTTAAATAACAGACAAAGAAGATGGATTGAATTGCTGGCTGAGTATGACTTTGATTTGAAGTATTTGTGTGAAAAAGAAAATAAAGTTGCAGATGCATTGAGTCGTACGTCCATGGGTAATTTGTTGACTGTTGGGCGATCCAATTTGATTGATGATATGCATGTTGAGGTTGAAAATGATTCTTTTTATATACCTATTTTGAAATTCTTGCGTGAGAATATTGGTGAGAGGTATGAGAACAGATATCACTTGTATAATGGAAATCTGTATTATTATAACCGCTTGTGTATTCCTGCAAATTCTGCTTTTAAGAGTCAAATTCTGCATGAGTGTCATAACTCACCTTTTTCTGGTCATCTTGGATTGAGTAAGACATATGAAAAGATTAAAACTTCATTCTTTTGGCCACGTATGAAATTGGATGTTAAGAATTATGTGCGTGAATGCTTTCAATGTCAACAAGTTAAAATTGAACATAAGAGGATACTTGGTGACCTTCAACCCTTAGACATTCCTTTACGGAAGTGGGAGTGTATATCCATGGACTTTATCATTAGACTTCCTACTACTCGTGGAGGGTATGATTCGATCTTTCTGGTGGTAGATAGACTCACAACACAAGCTCACTTCTTTCCTGTAAAAATAACTTATACTCCATTGACCATTGCATACTTGTTTATGAAAGAGATATTTCCTTTGCATGGCATGTCCAAGAGCATAGTGTCTGACAGAGATTCTAAGTTCACTTCTCATTTCTGGAGAGCGACTTTTGACTCTATAGGTACCCAGTTACGCATGTCTACTGCTTTTCATCCTCAAACAGATGGGGAAACGGAGAGAGTGAATCGTATTCTAGAAGATATGTTACAAATGTATGTCAATGAAAACCAATCTAATTGGAATGAATATCTGCCTTTGGTGGTTGAATTTGCATATAACAGTTCATATCATTCATCTATTAGGATGACTCCGTTTGAGGCAATGTATGGCTATAACTATCCTACACCTATTCATTTTCTTAATTCGAGGAATAAGGTAGAACTGTCACGTGAGATGCTTGAGAAAATGGATAGCGAGTTGGCCAAAATCAGGGGGAATATTAGAGAATCTCAAAAGAGACATAAACTGTATTATGACAAGAAACATCGTGTTGTGGAGTATGAAACTGGTGATATGGTTTTTTAAAGGTTATTCCTGAGAAGTCTCGTTTGATTCTTGGAAATGATAGAAGATTGTCTCCACGATTTGTTGGTCCATTTAAAATTTTGAAGCGCATTGGTTCATTAGGTTACAAATTGGAATTTCCTTCTCATGTTAAAGTGCATCATGTATTCTATGTGAGTTTATTGAAAAAGTATGTTCCTAATGTGCATCATGTTTTAGAGGACAACTCTAAGTTGAAAGATGACGGACCATTGACTGTAGAACCAGACTTAGTACTAGATAGGCGTTTTAAACATCTGAGAAATAGAGACATTGTGGAAAATTTGGTTAAGTGACAGAACTATCCAGTAGAGGATGCATCATGGATTGATCTTAGTGTTTTGCAAACAGAATTTTCCTCTCTTTAGACCAACTCTGAGGACAGAGTTAATTTTGATAAGGGGAGAATGTAATAGGACTAGTCTTTGAAGTTCTTAAAGTCGAAAAGAATGTAGCAGGGCATATCTTTCGTTAGTACGATTTGAAAGATTGTTGAATAGTCTATTAAATAGAGCTTATACGAATGAGTTGAGATATTAAGAGAGAACATATATTCTTTTTTTTTAAAATAATACACTAAAGACGGATTTGATAAAGATTAATGAATAACAGATAGTCTGTCTATGAACAGTAAAATTGAGATTTTTATTAATATCAATGTTTTATATTTATGTGTTTTAGCTTAAAATGCATGGGTAGGCTTAAAATAAGTTGTAAAAGTAGTGGAGACCCAAAAATAGAGGTTTTATGAGTCGCGACCTAAAAATTGCGTTTTTAGCCAAATAGAGATGTTTTTCGCAATTCTGTCCGCGATCCCTTGTACACCAGACCTATTCCCGTCGTTTTGAGTACCTGGATTGCTCTGTTCTGAGTTTGTTTGTAAAAGTTATGATGAAAACAAACAGAAAGCAGCAGAAGTGTAGTGTACACAGGGACAGACAGACATACAATATCATACAGTTCTCCCTGCTATCAACTAAGAAGTGGATTGTTTCTTCATGGTAGAGTATGGCAATTGAGATTATGAAGGTATATAATTATGTTTTTTACTTTGATTATCATGTTGAATTGGTTGCACGAGTATGTTCTTTTGGCTATTTTATAGGCGATGCAGAAATCAATGTCTGAAACAGGATCTGTGTAAAGTGTCATGATAGAAATCTAACCTTTACGGATCGCTTAGCGATCACGTTCTTATATTATTCTCGCAGGTATACTTGGTACGAAAATCGTGCAGGCTTTTCGAGGAAAAGAAGGATAAAAGCACGACAGGTGGTGCGTTTGGGGATCATTCACCGATCTCTTCTTCTGCGAGTGCGAGTGCGAGTGAGAGTGCGAGTGTGAGTGCGAGTGCGAGTACGAGTGAGACGCTGCATGCAAGCGAACTGAAGCTCGGGGGTGGTCGGGAGGTTCGAGCTCCGTACAACGGAGTGCGCCCATATATTTTGCTCCTCTGTTGTATCAAAACTCTACAAAGATTCATCAATACAAAGATCTCTTTCTCTATCTTTTGCTATCGATCTCTATTATTCGGTTCCCGTGACAACCAACTACCTCATTTAGTATCTCATCCTGGAATGGGAGGGGAAAGTGATCTCTTTTTGTTGCCTCATTGAGGGGACGGTAATCCACACACACCCTCTACTTGCCATTTTTCTTAGGAGTGACAACAACAGGAGAGACCCACTCTGAATTCTCCACTAGATAAATGAAACCTGCTGCTAGAAGCTTTCTTACCTCCTTGAGTAGAGCCTGTTCCTTTATAACTCCTAGCCTTCGTAGCTTCTGAGCTTTAGGTGTGGCCTCAGGCTTTAACTCAATCTTGTGTTGAACAATATCTACCCCACGCACGTCGCTGTAGTCTTTAGCAAAAAGCCTAGGAAACTTCCTTAGCACACATTTGAACTCCTCTCTTTCATCCTTTGTAAGTGTTGTTGATAGCATACCTTCCAGCATCCCTTCATCTTGAACACCTTCGTTCTCTTGAGGACCTGCCTCCTCCAAGCCTTGACAAGAGGTCTCTTGGTTGCTTGGCTTAAACCTTACCCCCATGACTTTGATGGAAGACTCCTCTTCAGTAATACTGCCGCTACTTTCTTCTTCTGAAGTGTTATAGGTCCAACCTTCTTCCGTCTCACTTTGAGATGATTCTTCATGGAGCTCCTCTTGGCGTTGCTCCTTCATGTCAAAGACAACCTTCTTATGATTGTCGTTCCTGCAAATTAGCTTTCCACTCTCCCAATCCTGCAAAGCTTGCATTTTCATTAGCCATGGTCTCCCTAGGATAAATGGGTAACCATTTCCTTTGGTAGACATGACATAGAAATCCACTGCCTTCTTAATGCCAAAGGCCTCCACAAAAACATTTTTACAAATGCCTACGCACCTAGCCTTGCTATTGTTTGCCATCTTGACCTTAATTTCAGGTGTCTCATGGATGTGCATGCCTAGTTTTTGCATGAGTCCCTCTGTCATGATGCAAATTTGTGCACCCCCATCCACTAGACCTTTCCTAACCAATCTTCCTTTGATGTAACAGTCTAGCACCGGTGTAATGTCCTCATTCATTTCAGCTTGTGAAATTTTTACAACAGGCACACTCTCTTTCAACTTTCTCCTAGTGCTAATTGCCCTTGTTAAATCCCTCCTAACTTGTGGACATAATGCAAGAAATTGAGGCCATGAGATATCAGGACCCTTACCTCTCATGTCTTCCAACAGGTTGTATGGAGCCATTCCATGTCCAAGAGGAAAGTCTTGGAGGTTGATACGACGTTGAGTCCTCTTAGCTTCCTTGGTCTCCTTTGCCTTCTTTTCTCATCCATGGTCACTTTGTGATGTAACTCCTTCTTTCTCCTTACCTTTCCCTCGGCCACGCTTAATGCCATTTGCTTCCATGTCAACCTCTCTTGAATTTGTCACCTCTACCACATGCACGTTTGGGTCTGGCAAAGGTGGAACTCCTTCCACTCCTTGTGGAGGTGGCCTTGCTCCATTTGGCCTTTGTAGAAGTCGTGGTCGCTGACTAGTTCCTTCACCTGCATTCATCACTGGGTAATTCAAGTTAGGTCTCCCTAGCTCCCCACAGGGCCAAGTACAATTATACATCCCATGTCCAGACTCACCGCAATTCCAACATTGCAAGACTCTCCTAGGTCGTGGATCTCGCTTTTCAGACTTCTGTGCTTGTCCCCTTGGACCTACAGCTTGTGCAAGGTGAATTGACAGGCTGCTTCAAGATTCATTTAACTTCTCAATCACTTCCGTCGTTACCTCAAGAAGCTCCTTATATGTTCATGCTTGTGACTTACCTTTGGGTCTAAGACCTTCTATTGGAACCTCCCCCCTTAAGCACTTGAGTTTCCTATATTTCTCAGCAGCCCTAGTTTCAACTGCATCAAAGGTAGCAGGTGCACCCGCCTCAACCTTTACCTTAAGGTCAGGAAAGAGTCCGGCTATGAACCTCTCCTTCTTTAGAAATTCTGCACCATCACCAAGGTTAGCAACATTTCGTATCCATAGAGCCCAAAGACGTAGAAACTCTTGCTTGTACAAGTAGTAGTCATCTAAGTCTTTTTGCTTATGAGAAACAATGTCTTGCCATAATTTCTGAGTGTTTTGGGGATCAAAGAAGTATTTCTTGAAACGATTCAAAACTTCTGTGTAATTCCCATGAACTTCCTCAGGCAAAGAGTCAAACCAAGTGCTAGCATCTTTCCTAAGGACCACCTCAAACATTTCTACACGTTCTTGATCAGTTACTATCCTCTTGATACGGCAAGACATCTTGAAATTCGCTAGAAATAATTCTGCATCCTCTCCAGGCTCTCCAAAGAAAAGAGGATATCCAGACATTTGGCGTTGGCTCTCCATTGAATAGATTCCAAAGTGACACACATTTTTGTTTTTTTCAATAATATTTTCTAAATTAGAATCTATTCTACAACAAAATAAAAAAATTCACATCAAATGACCTATGATAATCAATAAGAGGTAGGATGACAGGGTTTGGTGACGCGAGAATTTCTCCTACTCTTTGGGCACCAAACATGAACACCATACGCTGCTGAAAATGAATCTTTCTACTAATTGCAATGTTTACTCTAATGTGTGGAGTGAAATGGAAGGGGAAAACCTTTATTCCTGGGCCATTATCCATGGTCTATGCATGACTTAATTCTTAAAACAAAACAAAAATATAGACGTCCAGACTAAGGTCGTACCTAATGAGAGGCAAAATAAAAGGATTCACTGAAGCATTTATTTCAGCCAACCAACGAGGGCCCAAAATTCTACAAATTACTCATTGAAATTGTAACTTAGTACTAACAATCATGTGCACCTTTTGCCTTGCAATTTAAATAAAAGGATCATACAAATTCTCATGATTCATGCAAGCTACTTGATTATGCTAAAGGTTGAGCCTACACAAAACATACACGAGCCGTCCTCAGTGGGGGCACCAAAATTGAGGCGGTCCGGGGCGGGCAACAAGAGAGGTGACCTCTAAATACCCCTCAAGGCTCCTGAGCTACTCAGTTGGGGCTGGGGCAACCACAAGCACAACACAACAACCAACCACAGCCAAACCCAAACAAAATAGGGGCACCACCTAGTTAGAGAGCGAAGTAGGACGCAAAAGACGAGAATCCCTTAGCAATACAAGCGAGAAGGAAGGGTACACTATCACTAATTTAAATGCTACAAATACACACACCAAACACACACACACACAAGAAAGAGAGAGATCTTTGTGCAAGAATTTAGCTTCAATTTTAATGATTGACGTGGGTGCATGAACAGCTTGGAGGAGAGTCAAGAGAGACGATTAAGTTTGATGATGTTGCAATCTACACATTATCTTAGGGTTATGGGAGACCTCTCACCATACAACCCTCTTATAATGTTTTCCCAAGCAACAAAAACAAACACAAGAGCTCTTGAGTCACATACAAACAGATACTACAAAAGAATCTCAAAATGAAAACGTGTCACCTTAAACCAGACGAGATGAGGTTGCCAAGCGTGAATTGGAGAGACTCAAGAGATTTTTGACCCGCGATTTGCACCCAACTTATTGATTAAATTGATGCACAAGAGTAGTTACAACTTTGATTGTAAGTTATGAATCACTCACTCCCTTGCAATGCTACAACTAGCTCAAAGAAGCTTTCCTATACACCACATGTAATGGTGCATAGAGAGCTCACTCTCACTCCCTAAAACTAAGATGGTGAATGGCACGCTCAAAGTAGTGAGCAATAGTGTAGGGATCCTGCCATTTATAAAGGGAGAAGGGCTCTATTTATAGGTGAGGAGATCCCTACTTAGGATTATATGTAATCAACATTTTCATAGAAAACCATGTTTATGAAATTTTTTATATGTTCTTATGAGAGTGGGGCTCTCTTGTCTCTTGAGTCACATGAATGTGGGCTCAATAGGAGAGAATTATTGAGGTGAAATAGAGAAGATTCTAGAGAGGTGAGAGATTTTTGTGTGAGGTTTCCTACTCCATGGTGGAGTAGAGTGGGTGCAATTTACAAAAAAAGGGTTAGCAGTTAGTGTTAGTAGTTTGAAGTTAGTAGGATGGGGTAAAATTACATGGCATATGCACTCAAGGTGCATTATATGATATATACAATGATAAAAAGTAAGAGAAGAATGAGAATATACACAATTTGGTGGAAACCACAAGATGTAAATGAAATTTTCCACCTTCTCCTCCAGTGAATGAAGTGGTTGTAGAACTTTGTCAGTGCAGTTCTTGTGACCATGGGGAAGTTGAATTCTCCATGATCAAAATCCTCCTTTTGCAAGGCTTGAGATTGGTTATTTGCTGATTTTTTTCTCTTCTATGAAAGGATGAAGAGGTTATGGTAATATGAATTTGATTCTAGAGAGAGAAATTGAGCTATATGTGTGTAGAGATGATAATCTTTTGAGCTATGGAGTAAGGAGAGATGGAAATGGTGAAGAAGATGAAGTAAGACATGAAAGTTGCATGTTTGAGTGAGGGATGGAGAGGAATGAGTGCATGTGTGTGGAAGTGGGAAAGGAGGTGAGAGAAGACTATGGGTTACTTTGTGAGAAAAGTGGGCAGACTGGGGTCCACTCAAAAAATCATAGCTCACTGGTGGTTTCTCCAAAAATCACCAAAATGTTTGAGGTGATTATTCAGCTTTTGTTCCACATTTTCTCTTTTGACCACCGCTCCAAACTCGGAGTGGAGATGGGTGCCAAAAATCTCACCAAAAAGCCTGTTCCATGGAAATAATTTAAAAAAACCTAAATGCTCTACATTGACACCCTATGGCATAGGACCAAGGTGTGATCTATGCTACCCTAAACCCCTCTATGCTCTATGTTGACACCCTACGGCCCCAGGGCCCCAGGGCCCCAGGGCCACAAGGTGATCTCTCTCTCTCTCTCTCTCTCTCTCTCTCTCTCTCTCTCTCTCTCTCTCTCTCTCTCTCTCTCTCTCTCTCTCTCGGATTTAAATTGTTAATTTGGCCTTATTATCAATCCTCCCTCTCTCTCAGCTTCCTCTCCTCTGTTTGTCTCTCTTACTCTCCTTTCTCTCTCACTCCAAACAACTATTTATCTCCCTCTTCTCATCTCTCCCCATTCATAAAGCGCTTCAATATCTACCGGTGGCATCGTCATTCATGCACCCCCTACCACATCTCCTCTTTCTAAGATCTATCTCACACCAACAGAAAGGTTAGTTCTTTTCTGTTTTTCTGTTTTAATGTTTTATAGTTTTATTATTTTACAATTTTATTATTTTACAGTTTTAATGTTTTACTATTTTACAGTTTTACTGTTTTACAGTTTTACTATTTTTTTATAGAGAGCGGTAAATAAATTTTAAAAAAAAGATTGAGCTTACCTGTGAGGCACTGCGTAGAGAGGGAGAGAGAACGCGAAAGAGGCGGCACCACAGGGCGGCAACGGGCGGCTATTGGATGTCGTGAGAGGGCGGCAACGGGCGTATTTAATGTCGTGAGAGGGCGGCACCACAGGGCGGCAATGGGCGGCTATTCGATGTTGTGAGAGGGCGGAACCACAGGCGCAACAAGGGCGACAGAGGGGCACAAAAGAGGCGTTTGGGAGAGGCGTAGGGAGGGCGCACAGAGGGCGTTTAGGAGAGGAGCAAGGAGCACGCACGGAGGGCATTTAGGAGAGAAGCAAGGAGCGCACAGAGATGTGCTCGAGAGAGAAGACTAGGGTTTCGAAAATTTTGAAAAGAAAGAGAGAGAGAGAGAGAGAGAGAGAGAGAGAGAGAGAAAGAGACAGATAGAGATTAGGTTAAAATTTCAAAATTCAAAATTTGACTTTCAAGTTTTAAACCTAAACTTCCCGCTCTCTTTTATTTTGAATTTTGAAGAGTTTATAATCGTTTTCTTAAGGAGGAGAGTCATACCAAAGGAGTCATAGCAAAAAAATAAAAAATAAAATTTGTCAATGCCCGTGTCATCTCGCTACGAGTGGAACGACACCCATGGTCGAAATCTCCGTCCCGGGACCAAAATCACATACTGAAACAAGCGACCACCTCGCTTGTTTTTTGTGAAGCAGCTGTAACAATGCATTGTGATGGTTGGCAACATGTCAAGGAGATGCAAGGGTCTAGAGCCAATGATTCTAGTGTAGCCTGAGCACAAGTCAAGCTGAGGTATCATCTTCAGTTACAAAAGCTTCTTTGGTATGACTCTCCTCCTTAAGAAAACGATTATAAACTTCATAGTCAATATCTACCGGATTGATAATAAGGCCAAATTAACAATTTAAATCCGAGAGAGAGAGAGAGAGAGAGAGAGAGAGAGAGAGAGAGAGAGAGAGAGAGAGAGAGAGAGAGAGAGAGAGAGAGAGAGAGAGAGAGAGAGAGAGAGAGAGAGAGAGAGAGATCACCTTGTGGCCCTGGGGCCCTGGGGCCGTAGGGTGTCAACGTAGAGCATAGAGGGGTTTAGGGTAGCATAGATCACACCTAGGTCCTGTGCCATAGGGTGTCAATGTAGAGCATTTAGGTTTTTTTTAATTATTTCCATGGAGCATGGCTTTTTGGTGAGATTTTTGGCACCCATCTCCACTCCGAGTTTGGAGCGGTGGTCAAAAGAGAAAATGTGGAACAAAAGCTGAATAATCACCTCAAACATTTTGGTGATTTTTGGAGAAACCACCGGTGAGCTATGATTTTTTGAGTGGACCCCAGTCTCCATTGCTCCTAGCAATGGGAGCGACCACCTCGTTTGTTTTTTGTGAAGCAGCTATAACAATGCATTGTGATGGTTAGCAACATGTCAAGGAGATGCAAGGGTCTAGAGCCAATGATTCTAGTGTAGCCTGAGCACAAGTCAAACTGAGGTATCCTCTTCAGTTACAAAAGCTTCTATTTCCTCATGCTCTTTGTAGCATCCAAAAGCATTGCCCAAGCGTCTGTCCAAAATCTCTCAAGTGGCCTCCAGTCTGCACGCAAGTGGCTGCTCTTAGCCATGGCACTCGTCTAAACGCAATCGTCTGCTTTTGGCCATGATTTATTTAGCTTGTTACGGCCCTCCGCACACAAGTCGTTACTTTTGGCCATGCTATATTTTGAACGTTCTTGCGAATTTTGTGTGTGTTTCCTATTATTAGCCCTTAAAGAATATTTACCTTTAGTTTTTTAAGCGTCCTAATGCTGGGCTCCACCCATTATAATCGTTTAATATAGCACCGTTGTTGGCTCGGTTATGAATAAAGTTTGTTTTTATGTTATATGTAGCTTTCATGAATTTTTAAAATAAACTATAATCATTCTTTAAGAATTGTTTGTGAATATCTATGATCATCTTTCTTGAAGAACCATGATGATATTCATGATTTTTTTACAACTACTGCCACACTTCACTCTATCATGATGATAATTGAAAATTATGGGCTCCAAAGGGACACTGAGCAAACCGCAAGAGGATTACCTTCAGAGTGATGTGAGCTACGATGCCTCACGACCTTGTTTACAACTGCCGGCCCTAATTGTAACATATTGCTAGTTCTACCTTGCTATTTTTAGAAAATATACTGTTAGTTAAGATTTTGGTTTTAAATAGCATTGCCATATTTCTTCGTATAGCACGAGTTTCTTTTTGGGCTTTGATTACATCACCAACATGTTGTATTTATGTATAGCTTTTCTCATAAGTATTAAATGGATATTTGGAGATCATTGCCACTGCTTCTGCTTCAAGGAACTATGTCAAGCATTGTCGTCATTACAATCCAAAGATAGCATCATAACAGTCCAAAGATAGTGTCATAATAGTCGAAAGATAGCGTCCCATATTTAGCAATCGTGAGACAACTCGTGTATACATAGAGCTATTTGTTTCAAATCTTGACTATATGGTTGTTGCATTATCACTGGTGGCGTTTTTCACTTATATTTGGTCAATCAATAATTATACATCATGATTTTACTAATACTTTCCTCGAAAAAAACCTTGTATATGTACTTGAGAGCTCCGTGCCTCATACTCACCATTGGTGTTATGTTTGTGTACTTGAGAGCCCAGTGCCTTGTAATCACCATTGGTGTTATGTTTGTGTACTTGATAGCTTCGTGCCTCATACTTACCATTGGTATTATGTTTATTTCATCATATTTCAAGTGCAGATATTCTTAGCATCAAGGATGAGAAATCTGACAAAGTTTAGGCGTACTTGGGAGCCTGTTATTGTCCTCTTGATTGGTGCTATTGTTGATATCATCTTGTTGCACAATCGTTGTCATTGGTGCTATGGTTGTTATCGTCTTATTGCACCCTCGTAATCATCAGGGATCTGGAAGCTGTGATTGTACAGCACTAGTGTTTCATATCATTTTTGTGCTGGCTTGTGTTTATGTGCGTACATGTACTACATTCTTGTTATATGTACCTGTGGCATCATTATTTGCTTCTCTATCGTCTCTAGAGCGGCGCCGTGAACCGTCTCTAAGGACAATGTGATGTGATTATTTATAACCTTCACATTTTGATATGTTTCATGAGTTATAGTTGTTCATAGGATAAAAGCACTGCACGTCAAGCAGCATGTACCAGGGCTCAAAGATATTGAAGAATTTGCATCAATTCAATTGTATATATAGGGTTGTTAAACTTCCAAAGACTCTTGAGAGCGCACATTGTATGTTATGGAGTGATGTAGCTCCTCAAAAATGAATATTGTAAACTTTCATAATTGTTAATATAATAGTGCATGTATATGGTGCTGTGGATTTTTACATTGTACCCCCAAGGGTTTTTTCATCCATAGTTAGGAACTCCTATTTGAGTGGGGGTGTTGGAGCTATATAGACAGCCTACACTTATGCTATATATCTAGGATTCCACACTATATATGTCTATTGAGTGTGTGCTCTATACACACTTTGGGGATTGCACATGGTGGAGTCGTCTCTCTCTCTTCTCTTTCATGCGTGGTTGTTCAACACCATGATTAGCTTCCATCTCTGACTGTGCTTGCTTTACATGGAGGCGCATGGATAACTCTAGGATGGGACTCCCTATTTTTAGTTTCACGTTTATCCACTTAGCCATTGTTTCATGTTTGATCATCAATTTTTTTCATTTTTCTAGAAATTTTGAATAATGTTCTTTAATTTTTATTCACAAGCAAAACAGAGAAAAACACCAAAATTTGAATGTTTAATTGCTAAAGCGGAGTTCAATAATGAGCGACGTAATTATGGTGGCAATAATTGCAATAATATGAGCTGTAATATCTAAGGTAAAATTTGAAATAAGAAAATATGTCCCCCACCCCCTCTCTCTTCTTTGGCCAGCCCATTTTGGACTCTCTCTCTACGAAACACGATAAAATATTGCATTGTGATTTTTTTAGTGGCGGTAATGTTTGTGTAAATATTACTACAAATATTGTCGTAATTACTATCAAATATCCATTACCATGCCTTTTACCACAGATGCAAAAAAATCTCTCTCCACTTTTATTTCTTAACACCTAGTGTGTAGAGTCTCTCTCTCTCTCTCTCTCTCTCTCTCTCTCTCTCTCTCTCTCTCTCTTACTTATCCATTGTCTCGTGTCTCATATTTGGTTTAACTTGGTATGAGAGTAGGCCTTCCAAGGTAGAGTTTTGACAAAGGAAAGGGTCGAGTGACTACGACATCGAAGCTTCGCGACACAACAATCATCACAACATAGAATAAAGATAGGTCATATATATATATTTTTTGAAAGTGCTTCTTTTTTTGCTCTTAAAATGTCTGTATAATTTGTGAGTATGTACCCACAAATTTTTTGAGCAACATATTCTCCTAGCGTTCCGCGAACTTCATGAGTAACATATTTGCCTTGCGTCCCCACAAATAGAGAGGATCGCTTTTGAGTTGATGGAATTGAGCATGGATCGAAAAACCTGAGCATAAATTCGTTCTACATTTTCAGATTAGTTATGTTATGATGTAAGGTTTTGTAACTAGCTATGTTAATTATTGAAGGGTATGTATAGTAATTAATGAGCATGGGAACCTACGTAGCGCCATGAACTTGCTCTCTTTTTTTGTAGTTAGCTATGTTGATAAGCATGGAGTTTTGAATCATTTATATTAAGCAAAATATAAAAAATACTAAATAGATATCGTGTCACATAGCACTTTAGTTTGTCAAGTGCTTCAAAGGAACATGCAATGGGAGTGACTCCGTCGCTTGTGTTTTGTGAAGCAACTATAACAATGCATTGTGATGGTTGGAAACGCGTCAAGGAACTGCAAGGGTCTAGAGTCAATGATTCTAGTGTAGCCTGAGAACAAGTCAAGCTGAGGTATCCTCTTCAGTTACAAAAGCTTCTATTTTATCATGCTCTTTGTAGCATCCAAAAGCATTGCCCAAGCATCTTTCCAAAATCTCTCAAGCGGCCTCCAGTCTGCACGCAAGCGGCTGCTCTTAACCATGGCACTCATCTAGACGCAACCGACTGCTTTTATCCATGATTTATTTAGTAGGTTACGGCCCTCTGCAAACAAGTGGATACTTTTGGCCATGCTTTATTAGAACATTCTCGCAAATTTTGTGTGCGTTTCCTATTATTATCCCTTAAAGAATATTTATCTTGAGTTTTTTAAGCGTCCTAATGCTGTGCTCCACCCATTATAATAATTTAATATAGCACCGTTGATGGCTCGGCTATGAATAAAGTTTTTTTTATGTTATACGTAGTTTTCATGAATTTTTGAAATAAACTATAATCATTCTTTAAAAATTGTTTGTGAATATCTATGATCATCATTCTTGAAGAACCATGATAATATTCATGATTTTTCTACAACTACTGGCCCACGACCCTTGCCTTCCATTCCACATGTCGTCAAAATTGGACACTTCATGTACGGTGGGTGAAACCAATTGTTATAGACCTGTTCTGGATCCCTTGTCCATCATTTCTTTATCAAAAGAAATATACAAGAGATGTTTGTTTTATCATTTTGCATCAATTTTTGATGAATGTCAACTACTCTTATATTAGTGATTATAGGTCTAGTTCCTAATGATGCAAGGGATGTTATTACCGGATGGCTCTTCTATTGTACTTTCAGGCGTATGGTTATGACATGGATCCATATTTTCATGGGGAGATTACCACTGTATGGCTCTTTAAGCTATGGTACTTTGAGCCGCATGGTTACGACGTGGATCCATTTTCCATGGGTATTTCCATCTCATATTTCTATTCCAAATTAAAAATAATTTGATTTGTTGAAAGTGTCTCTAATACCATGGTGATGACCATGATGCCATGGTGCGTAAAGCCATGAAGATGATTATTCTATTCCATACTTTTTTGTTGTTTTGTTAAAAGCGTCTCTAATACCATGGTGATGACCATGATGCCTTGATCCCAAAATCCATGATGATGATTGCTATTCCAAAGTTTTTCATGGATTTGTTTCAAGTGTCTCTAATGCCATGGCTAGTACCATGATGCCATGGTACGTAAAGCCATGATGATATCTGCTTCTAGTTGAGATCTTTGGGGGTCCCAATATGATTATTACATACAAGCTTTATGTATACATACATACATGTAATTGCATCAGTATTATGTTTCTCTGTCATTGCATCAGTATGATGTTTGTTTCTCTGTCATCTCTAGAGCGGCGTTGCGAACCTTCTCTAAGGACAATGTGATGTGGTTATTTCTTACTTTCACGTCTAGATATGTTTCTTGAGTTTCTATTGTTTACATGATTAAAACCACATCAAGTAGCATATGTAACAAGGGATCAACGATGCTAAAGCTGCTCTACTAAAGCATTTATAGTAGCTCACTTTTATAGGATAGCTCTTGCAATTAAAAATTTATCTTTATGCCAATTAAAATTTCTATGAGCCTTCATGGACATTGTTGTATATTATGGAGTGATGTAACTGTTGCAGCTATATATGGCCCGATCACTTTACTCAACTTGGTCAGTGGGAGCGTACATGGTGTGTCTCTTGTCTTCTCTCTCTCTCTCTCTCTCTCTCTCTCTCTCTCTCTCTCTCTCTCTCTCTCTCTCTCTCTCTCTCTCTCTCTACATCTCAACATGGTATCAAAGAGGTAATGATTACGCGATGATTCAATTTATGGTGACCAAATAGAGTATGTGTATGCGATTCGCATGTAGGATTCATAACTGTTACAAAATTTATTTTGGAGGATTGAGTCTTGTTAGTTGTGGTTGTTTTGTGTTAAGAAGAATATGATTAGTGTTTTGTGAGGAGTTTATTGCTAATTGATATGGTGAATTGCTAATTACATTTTCTTGTTGATTTGTCTTTTGACACCCTGAATTTCGTCTCAATTTTCAAGGGTCTTCTACTCAAAATTTAGAGAAATGGGAAAAGCGCAATGGAGGATGTTGAGAAGACACAGAAAGACAAGAGAAGAGAGATGATATGCAGAGAGTGCAACCCCAAAGTGTGCAGAATACGCACACAAGATGGTATATATATAGAGGGGCACCCATGGCTATATCTAGAGTAGCTTCACATATAAGCTCAACAACTTCTCTCAAACAAGGGTCCCTAACTGTGGATGAAAATACCCTTGGGAGATGAAGGGAAAAACCACATCTCTATATATACCCACCGGTATATTAATATATTGTTCAATTTATAAAAATGGTTTATAAGGAGTTACATCACTCCTGTTATATACAACACTAGCCATAAAGGCTCATTGAAATGATTTTATTAACTCTTGAAATCCTTCAAAGAATGCTTTGGATCATCTTCAACTTTGATAAACATATTCCATCTTTGAGATACTTCACTTTGTCTTTATATAATCTATCAGTATCACAAAATCAAAGAACACAAGATGGAAAATAATATCAATGATAGAGAAATGCACTGACGTAATGTCTTTGGAGATGGTTGTAACACTTCAATCAAGATTAAACCCATGTATATATTATAGAATCTTCTTACCTAAAATACCATGTAATATGTGCACATATATATGAATCCGGCACTCAGATTTTACCATGGAAATCTCTTATTTGTAGAGACTCTATTCAATGTAAATTTTCTTGATCATAACTTAATCACCATGAACTAGCATCACAAAGAAAATCTATGAAGAAACAAACATGTAAAGCATAGAAAAATATCATAGAATAAGATAATGAAACAATATCATGACATCATAAAATGATCATTTCAATCATTACAAATCAATATAAGGAATATCATGGAATAATAAAGCAAATCCATAAAATAATAATCATTTCAAGCATAATAAAATATCATGGAAAATCCCGAGGGCATCACTCTTTCAATTACTAATGGATTCACAACATGGTATCATGGCATAGCACCATGGTATACGAATCATTGCAATACAAGAGGTTGCTTAAATTTCGGCATCAAATTACTAGCGCCAATGGTGGTCGGCATCGGTGTATTTGTAGGTAAGTATGGAGGGAGATGCAGTTTTTTTTAAAAAAATCATTTTTAAATTTCCGATGACTTCTCTGATGCCTATTCTAACGCCTCTTTTAATTTATTTTTTGACATTTGTACAAATGCATGTTCTGAAGTCGGTACCGATGCCTGTACCATCGGACTCTGCAAAAAACGAATCCGTGGGCGTTCCCTACACATTTCTCTTCTTCTTGCATTTTTTCTATTGCTCTCTTCCTCCTCACCTCTTGTAGATCTGGTACAAAACATGTTGTCGGAGGTGCTAATCTTGCTCATGGACTACTCCATAGCACTAAGGTGAGATTGTTTTCAAGTTTACTTGTAGGTTTAGGGTTTAGGTTTTAACATGGTCTATTTTTGTGCATTTTTTGCAGGTTCGAGGACGTTTACAACACCTTTTCTTGCTCAAATAGGGTGCATGTGAGTGCTTGAACTTTTAATGCATATTAAATTTATTTGAATTAATTTGTATATTGATAAAAGAAAATTTCATGCTTTAAACTTTCAATGCATTAAAAGAAATTGTGGTTTGTGTTGCAAAATTTCGTTTTGAATTAGAAAAAAATTCATTTTGGTTTATGAAAAAATCTTGTTTTGAAGAAATTTCTTTTTTATTTATGTCATTTTTGAAATTATGCGATTGATGAGGTTTAGGTTTTAGGTTTCGGTTCGGTTGAGTTTAGGTTATATGTTAGGTTAGGGTATACATAGGTTATATGTTAAGTTATAAGTTAGGTTATATGTTTAGTCATGCTAGGTTAGGTTAGGTTAGGTTAGCTTATAGGATAGGTTTTGAGTTAGGTTTAAATTAAGCCAGAAGTTAGGTTATAGGTTAGGTTAGGTTAGGTTATAGGTCGTATGTAAAAAGTTAGGTTAGGTTATATGTTAAGTTAACTCATGTTTAGATTATAGATGGACGTTGTGTTTGAACAGTTAGAACTTATGTACTTTTGTGTTAATCTAAACACTTATCGGTGAAACGTCCAGACACGACCATCTAACTGCGTCTAAACCATAACCCTCTAACCCTATTAGCAGACTGAAATGGCCAAGCGCTATAATACTAATTGGATTTGGAGCGACCAAATCAAAAGTTGCCAAACCTAAGCGGATTTACATAGCCTACCCTAACACTCTAAATGTAGTAATATATTAGCGGCCAAAACAAAAGGCTAACTTAAAGCCGATAACCCTTAACAGACTAAATGGCTTAACGATACCCTATTATGTTTTAGAGTGCTTTACCTTAGAGGCTTTACATAGTGTGGCCTAATGCACTGTCCGAACACTTTTGCACCATCTATTAGAGGCCAAACCAGAATCCATAGAACCCTAAGCGGCTAGCCCTAAGAATATTCTAATGGGAAAACATTATACTAATCCAATTTGGAGCGGCCAAACCTAGGCAACTTTACATAGCGCACCCTAACACTCCAAAATACGGCCATCTATTAGCAGCTAAACCAACACTAATCCTAAGACGTTAACCCTAGGTGGCTAGTTCTAAGCGGATTCAAATGGCTAATTGCTATCCTAATCCAATTTGGAGCAACCTAAACTAAGTGACTTTACACACAATACCATAAGTTCAAACTTTTCAAACACAACATCCATCTATTAGCGGCCAAATAAAGATGACTTGTGTACTTCTAAAAACACAAACGAACTTTGGTTAGGTTAGATTCTAGGTTAGGTTAGCTTAGGTTAGGTCTGGTTTAGCTTACAGGTTAGATTAGGTTAGAGCTAGCGACAAAAAGTAGAAAAAATGCAACGGACTTCGAAGATGACTCGTGTACTTCAAAAAACGCAAATGGACTTTGGTTAGGTTAGCATATAGGTTAGGTTTAGGTTATAGGTTATGTTAGGTTAAGTTAGGTTTAGGCTATAGGTTAGGTGAGATTATAGTTTAGGTTAGAGCTAGCGGCAAATGAATAGTAGAAAAAATGCAAATGGACGTCGAAGATGACTCATGTACTTCTAAACATACAAACGGACTTGAGTTAGGTTAGGGTTATAGGTTAGTTTATGTTAGCTTAGGTTAGGTTTAGGTTATAGGTTAGGTTAGATTATAAGTTAGGTTAGATTATAAGTTATGTTAGAGCTAGCGGCAAATAGTAGAAAACACGCAAACGGACTTCAAGAATGACTCGTATACTTCAAAAAACGCAAACGGACTCCGGTTAGGTTTTGTTATAGTTTAGGTTTAATTTGGTTATAGGTTAGGTTATAGTTTAGATTATAGGCTAAGTTAGGTGCACACAAACTTCAAAACACTAATATATACTCATTGACCTTGTGGTCCTCATCTCTGTGCACCTGTAAATCGGGGTGTGCGGGGATCGGACGTGAGATTGTTAGAGCTCAAGCTAGCAGAAAATAGTTGAATGTGAGATTGTTAGATCTTGAGTTAACAACAAATCGGACTTCAAAAGTGTTTACAAACTTCAAGAACCTTAATATATAGTCATTAACCAAAAAAGACGAGATTATTACCCTATGGTCCTAATCTTCGTGCACCTCTAGACCTAGGTTTATGGGGATCGGGCCTGGCTAGAGAATGCGAGGTTGTTAGAGCTAGTAGCAAATAGTTGAAAAACACAATCGGACTTCCAAAGTGCACACAGACTTCAAGAACCTTAATATACAGTCAGTGACCAATATAGACGAGATTATTACCCTGTGGTCCTAATCTATATGCACCTCTAGATCGAGGTGTGCGAGGATCGGGCCTGGTTAGAGAATGTGTGTTTGTCATGTATTTTCATGTACTTAGTAGTGTGTAGTTATAACAACTAGAGTGTTTTAATTATTTGTTGCATCATTGGTAGATAAAGTATGGACAATAAGATGGCGTGTCCTTGTGCGCATTGCAAGCATCAGATCTTTTGAAAACTAAAAATCTACGACCAATACAAACGCAATCATGGTCTCTTTCCGATTGAGCAACTACAAGACTTGCGTTATTGATCTCATGGTCTAGAGATTGAAGGTCAAACTCCGCACGTAGATATTGCTCCGATTTCATCACGGAGAAGATGATTTTCAAACGAGAATCCATTGGCTGAGTCCTCCCAACCAATACCTGAAGTGGCATTTCAAGAAGTAGAGATGGGTTGGACGCGTTCTTTGACATGGATCCCATCATTGAAAACATAGAAGACGACAAGATTGAACAAAATATTGTAGACCAACCTCAGTCATCCCATTCATATCAACGGCATGATAGCAACAATAAAGAGGGTGAGATGATGCAAAGTCTTGCACGCATGCCGCTTTGCAGTGATGTAAAAATCTCAGTTCTCCGTTGTTGAGAGAGAGAGAGAGAGAGAGAGAGAGAGAGAGAGAGAGAGAGAGAGAGAGAGAGCACAAAAATAGAATCCCAAAGTGTTTAGAATACACACATGAGATGATGTATATATAGAGGGAACCTGGATGCTACATATAGAGAAGCCATATATTGAGTAGCTTCACATATAAGCTCAACACCCTCGCTCAAATAAGGGTCCCTAACTGTGGATGAAAAAACCCTTGGGGGATCAAGGGAAAAACCCACAGTTCGATATACACCCATTGTTATATTATAAAAATCATTAAATGTACAAATGTTCACGAGGAGCTCCATCACTCCTTTTACAATGAATATTTTATGAGGACCTACATCACTCCTTTTACAATGAATATTTTATGAGGAGCTACATCACTCATTTTACAATAAATGTTTTATGACAAGTTACATTAATCATATCCTATCAAATACAATAATGAATACAAAGGTTCAATAAAGAGGTGTAAAGGCTATCGATTGGCTCGTGATCAGAAGTGTCTCCGTGAATGTGTTGTGTAGCTTGTCATCAATATGGCATCACCAAACATTTCTTCATGAATCTTTTATTGTCACCAGGTTTTTCTTCATGAAATCAATTCTTTGATTAATCATACATAGTCATAGACTCAAAAAACATAGTCATAATTTTTTTTAGCATCGTTAGTGAAATAATTACGTTCACAATGCCATAAGAGATGGATTGTGATGCCACTCTTTTGACAACATATATACGCATGACAACATATGTGTACATAAAGTATGAACGTAAAAGTACAAGATGCATGATTACGTGATGCAAATGACATATGTATATACTACATAAAATGACATTTATCAACGCAGTGACGTCAATGAATATCATCAAAATATTAACAAAACATCATCATTGTATCAATAAAAATAAATAAATCATCATGGTATCACCGAGAATAACCATGGTATTAACGAAACAATATCATGTATCACCGATAATAGCCATGGTATCAATGAAACAACATCAATGTAGCACCGAGAATAACCATGGTATCAAAGAAATATCATCATGATATTACCAAGAATAACCATGGTATCAACGAAAATCACCATGACCAAAGTACTAACAAAACATCATCATGGTACTATCAAATTAAACTATATCTCTAGAAGAATAATTATACAAGAATCAATGAAAGAATATATCATATAAGAAAAGATCATATACCATCAGTAGCTCAATGAAATTAGGACGATCATCAACCGCTCGACTGAATCGGAACGATATTCATGACAGATATCCATGAACAGATCTATATATATTTGATATCTAGAAATATAGGTATCCAAGAAAAAAATTATCAGTAAATGTCTCAAAATATATTAGATAACTTGAAATAGTGCAGTCGAAAATTTGTAATTGTCTTTTGCAGCAAATTTACGTCAATAAAAAGTATATGATTCATGAAGAGAAAAATATAATTGGTAAATTTTCAATTAGGAGGAAAAACAAAAGCAAAAAGAAAAAAAAAATCAAACGTGTTCGCAGTCTGAGAATGATAATCCAAAATCGCTGTACAATTTAGAGAAAGTTTCTTTTGCAAAGCTGTAGACCACATCCATTCCGGTGGCTCACACGAACCGTTTCTGCAAAATCCTTTTTTATTAGGAGGAAAATAAAAAACAAAAAGAAAAAGTTGCTTTTTAGACATGTACGCAGTCCAAAAACGATAACTCGAAGTCTGTGCAGAATTTGCAAAAGCTTTCTTCTGCAAAGTTGTAGACCACATCAATTCCGTTGGCTGACCTGGGTAGTTTGCAAACTATGAACAATAACTCAAAATTGGTGCAAACTTTGAAGAAGTTTGTTTTGCAAAGTTGTAGACCACATCGATTTTGGTGCCTCAAGAGGTCTGTTTTTGCAAAATCATTTTCAATTAAGAGAAAAATCAAAAACAAAAAGTGGAAGTTTCTTTTCAAACATGTATACAGCCTGCGAACAATAACTCAAAATTGGTATGGAATTTGAAAAAAAAACTATTCTGCAAAGTTGTAGACCACATTGATGCCGGTGCTTTTGGGGGTCTGTTTCTACAATATCGTTTTCAATTAGGAGAAAATTTGAAAACAAAAAGTGGAAGTTGCTTTTCTAACATGTACGTAGTCCGTGAACGATAACTCAAAACCGGTGCAGAATTTGAAAAAAGTTTCTTCTCCAAAGTTATAGACCACATTGATCCACTGCTCCTTGCGGGTTGTTTTTGCAAAATCGTTTTCAATTAGGAGAAAAATCAAAAACAAAAACGTACTGCACTGATACCATGTTGATTGATTGATTGATTGAGAGAGAGAGAGAGAGAGAGAGAGAGAGAGAGAGAGAGAGAGAGAGCACATAAATAAAACCCCAAAGTGTGTAGAATACACACATGCGATGATGTATATATAGAGGGGACCTCGGTTCTGTACCTCGTTGGAAATGCTTAATTTGCAGTCTATCTACAGTTGGTATGACACCTCAGTCAAAGAGCTTTTCAGGTAAATACATTGTATCCTAAGCATGATAAAGTGCAAATTAGAGTTCAATAATGTGATTAAGGGGCTGACTTGTTCATGTAACGACAGGTTGCTCAATGAGCAAATCTTGCCAAAAGGGAATCACATGCCCCCTACCCGTCCAACCGCTAAAAAGCTTCTTACTAATTTGGGCTTGGATTATCACAAAATACATGTGTGTCCTAATGATTTAATACTTTTTGCAATGAGGATGCAAATTTGGAACAGTGTCCCAATTGTGAATCGAACAGGTATAGGGAGGACACACAAGGAAAATTTATCCCTGCAAAGGTCCTTCGACAGTTTCCTATCATTCTAATAATAAAGAGCATGAGCATGTTCAGGTGAAATTCCATAGCTACTTTGATGACATGGTACTCAAATACTAGATCTACAGATGATGTGATGCGGGTACCTGCTGACTCTCGTGCATATAAGCACATAGAAGAAAGTTGGCCTACATTTAAGAACGAAACGCGATGTATTCGCTTTGGTCTGGACAGAGTAAACCCATTCGGATTATGGAGTTCATCATGGAGCGCGTGGCCTATTTGTCTAGTTAATTATAATCTTGTACCATGGCTTGCTATCAAGAAGGGCCATTTGTTGTTGTCATTGAAAATCATCCCAGCAAAGTACAAAGCAAAGAACATGGACGTCTATCTGGCACCACATATAGAAGAGCTACAAATCTTCTGGACAGGAATTGATGTGGTTGATACGTCCGAACCGATCGGACGATGGAATGTGCATGAGCAAGGCATTCTCATGTGGACCATGCACTATTGGATTTTCTTTGGTGAGTGCTCAGGTAAGTGCCTTTGAAACCCTCACACACATGTGGTTCGTGGCTATGCCAACGCTTTCATAATTTAATTTTGTGATCTTTCAGGCTTGAGTTAATTGTGCAATCATGCATGTCTAAAATGTGGTCCTCGACTTGGCTTCCGTCGCTTTGAGCATTTGAGCAAGACAGTTTACAAGGAGCATGGTAGATTTTTTCATGAAGGACATGAGCTATGTGGACCAAACATATGCAAGCATGACATGCATCCATTGAAAGCGAGCGATTGGAAAAACATGTGGCTGGAGAGGGGAGATTGGATGCCACCTGGAATGAAAAGACTTTCTATTTTCCATGAGCTCCCGTACTGGAGTGACCTGTAGATTAATCATTTCCTTGACCCAATGCACATCTTCAAGAATGTGGGGGAGATCATATGGAAAACCATCACTAGAAAAAGGGAGAGCAAGGCCCAAAGAGATGACCTGCAGGCTGTGGTCGAATTCCAGAGATGTGGCCTCGACTTAAACCCACTGGAAAGTTTGGTATATCAAAAGGTCCATGGGTTCTGAGTCGTGCGGAAGAGAAATAAGTGAAGAAGACTATATCTTCATTCAAGACTCCCATAGAGTGCATTCGCTATTTGAAAACGGCTTTTATAAGAGATGAAAATCACAGTGGTCTTAAGTCCCACGATTGGTACAAATTTTTATAGTTCACCTTACCAATTTCCATAAAGAGTTGTTTGACAGATGACATTAGAAGAACAATCTACAAAATCAGTGAGTTGGTACGTTGGATCAGTTCAAAAGAGATAAGAGAAGACAACATCGATGCAGCATGCTTAAATGCTATTGAAACAGTGTGCATGGTGGAGAATTACTTTCCAACAAACATTCTTACCATCCAAATGCATGTACTTGTGCATGTGGTCGATGAAGTTGGAGTTGCTGGGGTGGTCCATACTAGGTGGTTGTTCTTCTTGGAGAGATTTATGAAGACTTCAAAGGGGTTTGTTTATCAAAGGGCTCCCCCCGAGGGTAGCATGGCCAAAGGATGGCTTATACAAGAGTCTCTTGTCCTCATTAGTGATTTTTTTTGTCTCAATTGATCCACTTATGCCCCAAATGTGGACTACTGATCGAGGTCAACGTCAAGGTGATAGGGGACAAGCCGCAGGGACAATGCATCATTAGGAAGATGGGCATCACAATGCAAGAAAAGGTTCTGAGATTTTGCCTTCTCAACTCAGACATCATGCAAAAGTGGCTAGAGAGGTACAAAGGGAAAAAGCAACAACGATTGACAGATCACCTTCAATTCAAGTGCAACCATGCCATAGAAACCTTCCTTTTCCAAATCATCTTCAAAAATTGCCTGACTTTTAAACTGGGCGGTGGTTAAATGTGACAATCTCATAGGCAAAGAGAAATGGATTTGACTATTGAAGAGGAAGAGGAGATGTCAAGGGGTTGCGATTGGCATGTATATTTTCACAACTTCCTTTTCAAGCTCCACATGATCACAGTGCTTTAATAACTTTTAGTCTATTTCAATTTTGTGGTTGTAGTATCACGAATATGGAGCTTTTTGGTTGCATGTGAAACACTTTAGAGTGCAACGGATCGATGAACAATGGTCAGTTTTGATAGTGGTGTTAGGGAAAGCTTCATCCAAGAAAGTAGGAGTAGTGCCAGGGTTGAGAACACAGAGACTAACCAACTTGAATACTTTGTCTACATCTAAGACATCTTGAAGATTAGGTGTAGAAAGTTTGATATGTTTATCTTTGATGAAAGGCGGTTCCTAGTTATTACCAATGGCCCTAATGCAGCTGTGCGTAAAGACAAGAGTGGATTGATTCAAAATGATGAGAATGATCTTTCTAAATCTTGTTGACTCTATGTCGTTCAAGTTGCTCCACATGGCAAGCAAGTGTGTGAAGGATTGAATGTTGAGGTCGAAGAGATGATTCATGAACGTTAAGTTTAGATTTTGAGGTGGATGTCAGCATTGAGCAATTGTCTGAACCTAGAGATGAGGTATCAAATACTGAAGCTGATGCGAAGAGTGACAAAGAAGTAGAGTTTGATGAGGAAGCTGTAGAAGTACAGATTGAGATAGACATCTTTGGTGCATCAGATCTCATAGAGTATGAGAGATTAACTAATGATTTTTTCTAGGAACTCTTTTGTAAAAAAAAATTTATTAGTCTACAACACACATTTTAGATTCATCCATTTGTGTTGCAGCTTCATTGATTTGTTATTTGTATTGATTAACACTAGAATGGTAACATGACACTTTTATGTCCTTGGACACTTTTGTGTCTTGTTAAGTGACCATTTTGCTTGAATTATTTGAAGAGTATGAAAATGAATTTCTAGGTGCTATATATCCACAAAGTTGCCTTATGAGCTGAAAAAAACTTAGCATTTTTTTTGGAGTATCGATCTCACCATTAACCTTACTCTTGCACAACATTTTTGAACCTAAACTGTGTGAAAAAACGGGTCCTGTTTTTGGCTTTTTTTCAATTTTTGGCAACTATACCACTCTAAACTTCATGTTTGTGAGGTTTATATGGCTAGAGGTTAGGCCTTCATAGTTCTCAACATGTTTTGATGCTTGTAGGGACAGCTAAGTGTTAAAATTGAAAGTTATGACCAATTTACAAGAATTGTATAATCCTGTTTTTTGGCCAAAATTAGCACTTTTATGATTTTTTTGGTAGCTTTTTTGATATCCAAATTCAATTTTGATTGTGTAAGTGTAATGTATAACATAAAGCTAATCATCCTTGAGTTTTGGGGGACCCAATATGCTATATAGCATAGTATATGATGATGGTTGAGTTTTTTGTTGCTGAAGAATACGATACATTTTAGAGTAGCAAGTATAACTTTGTCAATATTGCTAGTTTCTTAGGCCAATTGTGTGTATTTTTTAGGTAGTAACCATATCTGATCATAGACTACAAACTTGGCTAGATATTGAGTAGTTTCTATGGGTTTCTAGAGGTCATAATGCTAAACCCAGTTTTTTCATGTTTGTTGTATTTAGCACTTTATCATTGCCCCCAAGGTTCCAATTGTAAGAGATCCATTATCCTTTTGCATGCTCCATGGATCCTTTTGAATCCAAAGGCCCAAAGGGAACTAAGAAAACATGTATATAGTATTTGTATTGAGCGTGACTATAGAAACTTTGATGATAGGTCCGTAGAATGGCAAAAATGTAACTTTTTTGTACCTATATTTTTTGCCCAAAAAAAATTAGTGAGGTAAAAGCAACCATATGTTTTGGTCACCAACCCATTGAAGTTAACAGGGCATTTTATCTCAGGTCCTACAAAAATCCCCACTCTTATTTATATGCAATCAACCGTAAGAAATTGCTTTTTTGGGCAAAATGCACTGGTCCATCAACTTTGGACGCTTGTAGTGACCAAGGGATGAGAAAAATTACAAGTTTCTCATTTTTTCCATATGTAGTAGTTATTGAACTATAAGCTCATGAAAGGATTTTTCAAAATGAGTGGATCTACTATGGTTTTGGATTTTTTTCCCAAAACCCTGAAAGGACACTGTTATGACCTGTTAGGTTATCATTCTAGTGTTAAGCATTTCTTCTGTAAACTAACATATTTTGTGGGTGTTTATTTTGTATGATTAGCCATGGCCGATGACAATGAGCCATACTCTCCTAGTTTTAGTTTTCCAATCACTCCAGCCGGCATGTCACCTGAGCAGATGGGCTCGTTTTTGTCTCAGTTCACACCAGAGTAGATCACGATGGCACAGCACCTTTGGGCAACAGGTCCCTCTAGACCTACTACGGCCAACCCTATGGTCGAGACTAGTGTAGTCCCTACATCGAGCGGCCCCACACCTCACTCTAGTGTGTCCCCTACGCCTAGGAATCGTTTTTCCCTTGCACCGATGCATGGTTCATCCTTGAGATGAGTTAGGCATCATTTTGGAGGCGGTTGGTGTGGTAGCGGTTCTACCGATGCGTCCACACCACCGAGAGAGAATCCACCACTCTCTTCAGTAGATAGTTCACCGATTGGCACACCATGTACACCTTGGGGATCACACGCACATGATCCTATTAAGGTGAACAAGAGCAGGGATGGGACTCTTGTGGCGGATAGGGCCGGAAAGTCCATGCGATAGAGTGAACGAAGTATACCTGAAACATTAGGAGAAAGCTGGACTCACTTTTGGGCCTTTCAGCTCTAGAGAGAGAGTGGCGCTCCACCAATGAGGAAGAGGCTAAGGTTACGTTGAAAATCGATCTTTTGGAGTCAAGCTCTTTTTAAAAAAAGGGAGGAAATATTATTTTGGTTCATCAAATTGCACAATTTCACGCTTTCAAGGCATAAATGCCGTAAGTCGTACTAACTCTGTACCGAGGAATTTCAGAACTTTCATTGAAGACTCTATCTAGTATCTTTGTTCCCGCCCAAATATGACTTTGAGTAGCTCTACTTCCCTCTCAAAACTTCTTTCCTTTTTCATATTTTCGCTAACCTTTCTGTGTATTCATTCTACTGCACACCATGTCTACTTCTCGAAGGCCTAGCGCTACCATTGACTCTGTCAGCATTTTTAACAGTTATACTATATACGATCAAGCATGGATTCCATCTTGAATAACTATCGGAAGTTGGGTTCTACTGCAAACTAGGAGGAGGAAGAGACACTACAAGAGGTTGTGTGCTCTTGTGACGCTGTTAGCGACGGAAATACAGTGGGTTTTTATAACCCCCGGCGTCGCTAAAACCGTCGCTAATAGCGTCGCTATATAGAGACGCTCATAGTGACGGTCATAGCGACGGTTATAGCGACGTTTACACAGAAGTCTATAGCGACGCTTATAGCGACGCTCCAGAGCCATAAATAGCGACGCCCGAGAGAATTTTTTTTGGTGACAGGGCATTGAATGCCCTGCCACCCATCAACCATATTGTACTTGATTCACTTTTTAAAAAAAGTGCAAGGGTAGATAATAGACCCAAAATAGTCACCCACAAGACGCATTGTTTGCAAAATAGACAAGCGTAAAATTGACAATTGTACACATCATAGGCAAAATGAATTGATTAGAAAATGTAATAATGACAATTGTACAACATCATAGGCATAAAGAATTGATTGGCAAAATGAACTACGGTGACAAATGTAATAATATACATGGTTCAAAAAGACGTATAAAATCGTCTCATGATACATAAGCTATGAGAAACCCTAAACTAATGCTATCTAGCTACGGCTAAACTGACGTCGTCTAGTCAGACGTCTCATCGCGTCCAAGCGGCGTAGCTTTCGGATTCTGCAAAAAAAGACAATAAGACAGCTTTCAGTAAGTATAAACATATAACGACATTTATAAAACAATACAAAAAATAGAAAAGAGTAAACCCTAATACTAACCATGCCGCCGCGAGAACTGAGAATGTCCATCAGGGCGTTTAAGCCCTTCCTGTCTGCGTACTCGCGCTCGTACGGTGTGGGATCACGTCCTGTCATCGACCACTGTCAAAACATACAAAGATTTCATTATGTTAGAATTAAAAAACTCATAAACCCTAAACTATCGAACATAAAGAGCAATGCGAAAACACTTACAAAATCGGCCTCAAATGATGCCCATCCACCGCTCCCCAAGTGGTGCGAGCTCCCTACCTCTACTCGCGCTCTGGCTGCATCCTTTTGTTGCTTCCACTTGTCGGGATTCTCGCGCGCTGCTTTCTTCGCATTCTTCCAATCTTCTTTGGACAGCCAATCTGGCCTGTTCCACCCATGCTTGATTGCTTTTTGCACTTCGGAACGCTTGTGTTTGCAGTATTCGCGCATTCGAATCTTCATCAGGTCTTCATTGAAGCACTGATCTCGTGTTGGAACGGGAAACTCATCATGAAGTATGCTGATGACTTTGTCTTTTAAATCACTTGGTACTTCACTCCATTTGTTTAGTATGTAGTGTCTAAACAGCTGAGAGCAAAGACCACGCATGCGCGAGATCACCTTCTTGCCGTCATCATCCATGATGATGCCGCCGCTGAAGTCGATGGAGTAAGGCAAGCCCTCTAGCCGGTGACGCGTGAACCTGGGTGTCTCGACAGGGGTCTCTAGCGGCGTGTCAATGGGGGTACGGACGTCAGGTGTCTCCACCGGCGTCTGGGCCCCGAAGCGATTAGTGTCGAGTGGGGTGGCTCCTGGCAGAGTAGGTAGAGGTGTGTAGCTGCTAGGAACAGTCAGCCGCGCAAAACCTGGCGTAGATGGCGATGCTGTGGCTGGTGTGGGGGCGGGCAAAGAAGGGGAGGGTAAAGAGCCTCTTCGAACACGAGGCGGTATGGAGGCATCGCCGGTGGAATCCCCACAACAACCGCCACCGCCACCACTAGAGCGCCGGTGTCTAGAAGAGTGTGAAGATCGTCTCGTCGACACCGAAGCTTCGGAGCGCGCCGAATGCTCCGAAAGAGAGGGATATGCGGATGGAGTAGGAACGCGCGATGATGTGCCAGAGCGATGACGCTCCACGTACCACTGTCTCTGCTGCGGTGACAAAGAAGAAATAAACTCCTCATCATCCATACCTGCATTAAACACACGAATATTTAAACTTAATATTGAATGAATAGAGTAGACAATGACGCAAAGACCATTAAATACAATGACGTAATGATGCATATAAATACAATGATGCAATGAATTGAGTGATAGAAGAGGCAAGTCGAAAACTCAGAATTTTCAATCAAAAGATGTGAGCGCGAGTAGAAAAGATCTCTCTCATCCTCGCATAACTCAGCATAACTTCCTATATCTATATAGAGCTCTCCGTTTAAACACATATCCTCTATTTCATTTTGTAGATCCTCTGCATGCACCCCATATAGAGTAGTAGCATCTTGATGCTTGTCTGGCACCACCGCAGCGGCTTCTGATTGAGCATCTTCTCTGATCTCCTCCATTGATGCCGTTGTGATTGGCACATGGTAGCCATCATACGTCCTTGCACTAAGAGGGGCTACCTCTATGACGTACCACCAGTTTGATGTAGACCTTGTAGGATGAAATATTACCTGCCAGAGCCACATAACTTACATGAGAGCTTTCAAGCACATAACTTGTAAAAGGGGGATGTTAACTATTTACATACTTACTTGTTCACAATGCTCGGGTAGTACGAAAGTGTCTCTTAGGTCAGTCCATTTCTTAGTAGAATCCACCTCAAGAAAACCAGACTCTCCTCTACGCACAGTAGCGTTGCGACCCTCCATGATTATCTTGAACCATTGCACGTCGAACAAGTTGACAAAAAATCCTTTGTAATTGATCCTCAAAATCTCTTGTAGCGTGCCAAAGTAAGTGAGTTCCGCCACCACAGGATCTGCATCAGAGGAACGTCGTCGACTAGACTGCTCAAATTTTGCCATGATTCCACAATCTTGAGTAAAACGCTTTTTGTCGATCCGTTCCACCCTAAAATGTCGACCTTTACACCATGCTGCTGTGTATGACTTATACTACAACGAACAAAGATTATGAGTGGCCGTTCAAACGTTTAGAAATAAAGTCACTAGCTAGTCATACATTGCAAACTTACCTTGGTCGCGCAACCCCGAGAGTACTCCCACTCTTCCTCAGTCACTTCGTCACCGCATTGTTGTGCGCTTTTCAATTGGTTGTGCAACCATCTTAAGCTCATGAATGTTGGTAGGCTCTCCAGACCCGTCGGATAGTGCATCGGTGGTCGTCTTCCCCGTCTCCACTCGATTCGTGCCCTTTGTCGCTCTTGCTTTGCATCCTCATATTGTGAAATCCACTTTTGCATCACTGGATTGTGAAGCATGCAAAATCGGTTGATTTTAGCCTCTAGATCTTCCGTCATCTTCTTCTCAACACCGAGATTGCACATGACAATCCCAGATATGCGCTCATCATCTATGGTTCGCGATAGCGTGTCCCGGGATTTATCAAATCCGTCTAGCCACTCTCCAATGTACACTAGGGACTCTGATACCAACCAACCTTGTGCCATGCTACCCTCCGGACATGCCTTTTGACGCACATATCCCTTAAGCGTTTTCATGAAACGTTCTAAGAAGAACATCCATCTGGAATGAACTGTGCCAGCTATTTCCACCTCATCAACTATGTAAACAAGAAGATGCACCTGAATGGTTAGCATGGTAGTAGGAAAATGTTTCTCAAACATGCACACAAGCTCCGCAGCATTTAGTTTGGCGAATGGTATGGAGTCTACGTTGATCTCCTTTTGTGAGATCCATTGCACCAGCTTTGCAAGTTTGTAGATTGTGTTACGGATGTCGAGAGACAAACATCCCTCAATGGCAACCGGTAAAATAAACTGTAAAGTATGTGCAGCAATGATATTAAAGTCCACATTTTATGCAATGATATTAAAGTCCACTATGAACGTACCTGACACATTTTATGCCAATCGTGTGACTTCAAACCGGTAAGCTTTCCTTCTTTAGTAAAACACATTCGGAGCGAGTGCATTACGCCAGTGGGGGTCCGCAAAGATCGAATGGTCTCTTTTACTTTGCGTTCTTGGGCTCCTGTGAAAATCCATGGTGCTTTAGGGAGTTTTATCGATCCATCAGACGCTATTTGCGGCCAATATTGCTCCATACGATCCACATTTCTAAGGTCAACTCTAGCTCCCAAAGTATCTTTCTTGCCGGTCAGATGGTCCCATAGTAGATTACCCACATTCTTGAATATGTGCATTGGATCGAGCAAGTGATTGATCATGAGTCGGGGCCAGTATGGTAACTCGTACCATAGAGATAGTCTCTTCATCCCTGGACATGCTTGTGCAGACATCCTTGGTAGCTCTCTTCCCAAAAAGCCGTCGCGTAACACATGATTCTCTGGAAGATACGATTGATGACCTTCGTAGATTTGCTTCTTCAGTGAGGGCGCCCTACGTGCATCCAGTCTAGGTCCACATGTGACACATGCTCTGTATCCGCTTGTTTGAAGCCCTGCATGTATACACATGATAATAGATCAACTATGGGAAAAAACAAGATTTACAGTGTCTGAGTGAGGAGTGTCAATAGATCACCTGAGCATTCTGTTAGCCCGGGATAGTCATGCATGGTCCACATTAGAATGCCTCTGATCAAAGCATTCCGTCGTCCTGTGTGTCGGCTCATATCCACCACCTCTATGCCAATCCACAATTTTTGTAGCTCTTCCAATAGTGGACGAAGATACACATCCATATTCTTCACTTTATATCGCCCTGGCACAATCAAGCTTAGCCATAGGTGCCCCTTCTTCGTAGTCAACCACGGGGGAATGTTGTAGTTGACGATGACAATGGGCCATACACTATAAGATGTTGATCTTTGACCAAATGGATTTACGCCATCCATAGCCAGGCCTAAGCGCAAATTTCGAGCTTCCCTGGAAAAATCCGACCATGTTCCATCTATATGTTTCCAGGCTGCGCAATCTACAGGAATTTGTAGCACACCATCCGAAGTTTTATTCTCCTCATGCCATGATGCTAGGGCGGCCATGGACTTACATTTGAAGAAATGCTTGATGCGAGGAAGCAGAGGAAAATGTCGCAAAACCTTTTGTGGAAAATTTTTCCCGTGGATATCTACTCGATATCTTTCGGAATCACATTTTGGACACTTCTCCATGTCTATGTATTCCCCTCTGAAAAGAATGCGGTCATTAGGACAAGCGTGGATAGAATTGTAATCCATCCCCAAGTTTTGCAAAATCTTTCTTGCTTCATCTCGGGAATCTGGCATCACATTGTCAGCTGGTAGTATGTGCTCTTTAAGCAATCTACACAACATAAAAATACGATACAATTGTGTAAAAATCTATCAGATCATTATACATTTAGAGTTTTATTAAAGTAAACTAATTGTAATAGATCACCTGAAAAGCGTTGTGACGCTAGTGTCACTCCATCCAAACTTTGCCTGCTTGTTGAGAAGAACCAGGAGTGCTTTCAATCTAGACATACGTGCTCCATTATACAATGGCGTATCGGCTTCACTTTTCATATCATCATAGATAAGCCTTTCTGAATCCATGATCCTCTCGATCATTTCATCAATCTCGGGCTCAAACATTGCCTCGCTGGGAATGTGCTCTGCATGATCATCCCCCGAGCTGTCAGAGGCTACATCTTGTGGCCTCACATATGCTGCTTGACCAAAGCGCCTGCGAACATGTCTATTGGGTTGCAAGATTGCTGCTTGTTGGCCAGCGTCAGAGTCCGACGAGTTATAATTGGCAACAACTCGATGTATGATAGATGGATCGAACTCACCAAATTCGCGAACGTGCTGCAAAGAAACACGTCTTGTCCGTCGCACATCATGCTTGCATTGATTACAAGAACATAAGACCCTCGTTGAGAGATAGGTGTTTCGGTTGGACGGTCCCACATCCTCGTCACTGCTCATAATGAGGATAAAAATCTTATAGCCTGGACAACAAATTTAATATTCTATTGGCATTCTTCGTCTTATCTCTCTCTCTCTCTCTCTCTCTCTCTCTCTCTCTCTCTCTCTCTCTCTCTACCTCACATTCTCTAGTCATGTCCAATCCCCGCACACCTCGGTCTAGAGGTGCACGGAGATAGGAACCATCGGGTTATAATCTCGTCTTTATTGTTCAATACCTATATTTGTGGGTACAAGAAATCTACAGACCCACGTCTACATGATACTGCATGTAGTGGACAAAACCCCTTTGCCTCTTCTCTAGCTGTAGCACTTCACAGCATCTTAACATCTTTTCATAGTAGATCTTTTCACTGTTCGTCTAACTCCAAACCCTAAACCGTAAGTAATTCTTGTGTGGACTCGATCTAACGTAAATAAGCGTAAATCTAAATAAACGTAAATCTAACTAATATTAAACCTAAATCTAATTTAATGTAAGTCTACATCTAACATAATCTTTAACGTCTTTTGGGATAGTTTCCTACGACGTTAAAACTCTCTTCTTCTTGTGTGTGTGTGTGTGTGTGTGGGTGGCTAAACCTAAATAAACCTAAGTCTAATCTAATATAACATAAATCTAAATCTAACGTAAATTATGTTATATTAAAAACAAAGAACTAAACTAGCAGGGATTATAAGAACCTTAAAACTGATTTAACCCATAATTTTTCACATAACTCGGCAAGAGTTGGCATTCTCATCACTAAAGATGTGAGAGTTAACTTCCGGCGGTGATGCTGCCTCATCTATATCCACATCTGACGACAGCAATTGGCCCTTTGGACCGTTCTTGCTCTTGTTACTAACTTTGAAGTTGTTGTTGAATGACTAGAGGTTGTCTAGATGGTCATTATCGGGGATGTAGTGACTCTTGCCGCCCTGAAGATCCACCTTCTTCCCTATCTTCTGAAGAAATTTCACCAGTACTTTTGGATTGACGGAGCCCACCATGAGTGAAGGCAACAATACCCTATATTCCATTGAGGGATTTCTTCACCCACTTCATGCAGGCATCGCAGTCTATGGAGACCTAAATCTAATCTAATATAATGTAAATCTAAATCTAGCGTAAATAAACGTAAATCTAACTAAAAATAAATCTAAATCTAATCTAATTTAACTTAAATAAACCTAAATCTAATTTAACGTAAATCTACATCTAACCTAATCTTTAATGTCTTTTATGATAGTTTCCTACGACGTTATAACTCTCTTCTTCTTGTGTGTGTGCGCGTGTGTGGATGTGTGTGCCAATAAAAAGAGATAAATGGTATAACCTTTCTATCACCCATGCCAAGTATGATAGATTGGTTATGCCATTTCCCTCTTGAATAATAGGTCTTGAGTTCAACTCCTCGTCGGCTAGATCTTTAGGTATTTTAATTTTAATTAGTTTCCTACGACGTTAAATTAGTTTCTCTCTTTCTCTCTCAATGTGTGTGCGTTTTTTTGTTTATGCATGTTTTCTCTCTCTTTTCCTCTCTCAATGTGTGCGTTTTTTGTTTATGCATGTTCTCTCTCTCTTTTCCTCTCTCAATGTGTGCGTTTTTTGTTTATGCATGCTCTCTCTCTCTTTTCCTCTCTCAATGTGTGTCTGCATTCTTTGTTTATGTATGTGTGTGTGAATTTTTGTTTATGTTTGTACTCTTTCTCTCTCTCTCTCTCTCTCTCTCTCTCTCTCTCTCTCTCTCTCAAAAACACTATGTGTGTGTGTGTGAGAGAGAGAGAGAGAGGGAGAGAGAAAGAGGGGAAGGGAACATGAGAGTGAGGAGAGGGAAGGAGCATACTTGGCTCTCCTTCCTCTCCTCGTGTGTGTGTGTGTGTGTGTGTGTGTGTGTGTGTGTGGAGAAGAAAGAGAGAGAGAGAGAGAGAGAGAGAGAGAGAGAGAGAGAGAGGGAGAGCGTTACCTGCTCCTTGCTTGAGGGCGCCGAAAAACTCAGATCTGAGATCTGAGTTTTTGGGCGCTCTCTGTTATTTTTTTTAGCCCAGTCGGCGTCGCTATTTTTTTTGCGACGTTCATAGCGACGCCGGGAATTTTTTTTTTGAAGCGTCGCTGTGTGAGTGTCGCTAATATGAATAGCCTCTTGTAGTGAGAAGGCAATGAAATGATTTTGTGGAGGCTTTCAAGGGTCAAGTTAAAGATTTTAATGTGTGTGCACAAAGCAAGCGGGTAAAAGAGGTCCTCATACAACATGCTTTCTAACATGCAGACTTAAGGTTGCAAACATCTCCTCCAAGTTTTCCAAGGCATCGACCCAACTGTAAGTTATTTCAGCATCTTGCTTAGTGCATGATTATATTTGCATATTAAGTGGTGGATATCATCTTTGGTATGTTTCAGATATTTATCCATCGAATAAGGCAGATTGGCAACCACTTGAGAGCATAGTTCGGATTTTTTATGCTTTCCATGCGTTTATTGGTGAGCACACGTACCAAGGAAGACAACACAAGAAACTTGCAGATAATGGAATTTTCTTTTATGATATGTCATATGTGGAACCGAGAACTTCCATTGGTTGGGTCGTGTAGCTCCTTTGTCACTTCCATCCTTTGACAACAAAGATTGGTCCTTGCCTGCTTCCCAAACTAGTGAAAGCTTTAGGAATAAGTTGTTTCAGGATATACAAAAGTCCCTCAAGTATTCAATTGCCACAAAAATAGTTCGGTTCACACTATTTATGCCTCTTGAAGTGTTTGTAGATTTTTTCTTCGATGAGAAAATAAGAACTACCACAACAATGT